>NC_031989.1:65016162-65232184 GCF_001879085.1 Nicotiana attenuata
TATATATATATATATATATATATATATATATATATATATATATATATATATATATATATATATATATATGTTTATAGTTATAAACTATAAGCATAATTTTTATAAGTAATTATTATATTAACTAATAACTTTTAATAAATTATAAGCATATATTTTATTTATACATATGTATAATTAATCACTCATAATAAAAAATAAAGGTATATATAGGAGATTTTTATTTATTTAAATTCCTCATTTCGTCTTATATATTCATTCGTTTTATAACTAATTACAAATCACATAGATTAATAAATATCAATCGAGACGTTTTACCTTTTGTATTCATCTATCTAAGTTAGTTTTCTAAGTTATAATTAAGTATATGAGTCATTTCACACACACAAACAAACACAGGCACACACACACATGCACATACATTATATTGCAATTGACGATCAATCACATACATTACTACGCATGAAAATTTGATCAATTGATGAATTGGTAAACCAATATGATTCTATTTTATGTATGTTTAAAAAAATATAAATATTTTTTTGGTAGTTTCTATCCGTTTTGGACGGTTTTATGATCGCTTTTGATGACCGACCAACGTTGGTCGGTATACCTCGGTCGAATTTTTCCGGATTTCTAGTAGTGAGGCAGCCCGAACGATCTTCAGCAAGAAGATCCATGACAAAAGACGGTGGTTGCTCAAAAAAAGTGATGCTACTTCCCGTCAAACCCAAGCCAAAAGGAGCTAATCGATCTGCAACTATATTCGTCTCCCTGTACATGTGCAAAACAGACGGATTATGGAGCTGGTGCAGCAAGAATGTGCAATCATTAATAATATTTGAGCAAAGATTTGAGGAATCATGTAAAATATTTATGACTTCTAAAGCAGTAGTATTAGTTTCTAAAGGTTGGAGATTGAGATGTACAACATTTGCAAATCGTGTAGTAAAGCCATTAGTTCCCTCTCCGAAGGAGTTGATGCAGTGGTCCTGCCCACATATCCCATAACCCAGTGTCTAGAAGAATTACGGAAGACTCCACCTATTCTAGCCAAACCATTCAGCAGTCAGCCCTATAGATGCCTCAGTGTTCAACTTTATCGAACCAAGCATGGGGGCATCCATTTTACATACATGGGTACTTTCTGTTTTCTTCAAATGTGAGGATATTCCATGCAGTAATATTTCGGAGAAAGATATCATACAGTTGTAGCGCTTGTTAAAAGCTTTTTATTTCCAGATGTGCCACATATGGAAAGGGATGACTACGTGGGAAGGTAAGTGTAACGATCCGACCGGTCGTTTTGAGAGTTAGAGCTCCGATCCCCTATTAACTGCTTCCCCCGTATCTTTTTCTGCTATTGGACTTGCCGGGAGGTTTCGTTTTGTTTTTTGAAGTGTTTGGACACTTAGTACCTAAACAGAGGCTTAAGTTTTAGAATTTGGACCGTAGTCAGAACTGTGTGAAGACGAATCTAGAATGAAGTTCCGTCGATTCCGTTAGTTCCATTGGGTGATTTTGGTCTTAGGGGCGTGTTCAGATTGTCTTTTGGAGGTCTGTAGCTTATTTAGGCTCGAAATGGCGAATGTCGAATTTTTGGAGTTTTGGACCGGTAGTGGAATTTTTGATATCGTGGTCGGAATACTATTCCAGAAGTTGGAGTAGGTCAACAATGTTTATTGTGACTTGTGTGCAAAATTTAGGGTCAGTTGGACATGGTTTGGTTGGTTTCGGCATCGGTTGTCGAATTTGGAAGCTTCAAGTTCTTTATGTTTGAATTGGAGGATGATTTGTATTGCTAGCGTTGTTTGATGTGATTTGAGTGCTCGACTAAGTTCGTATGATGTTTTAGGATTGGTTGGTATATTTGTTTGAGGTCTTGGGGGCCTCGGGTGTGTTTCGGATGCTCAACGGGTTGAAATGTGGACTTAGGCCATTGCTGAAGTTTCAGGCATCTGGTATTTTCGCACCTGCGGTGGGGAGACTGCATGTGCGGACTCGCAACTGGAAGAGGAGGCACAGAAGCGGAAAGGAGAGGAGCTTCCTGGGGTCGTAGGTGCGATGAAGGTTCCGCACCTGCGATGCCGCAGAAGCGCTCCAGGACCAGCAGAAGCGAAAAATGACTGCAGAAGCGGATGCTGAGTTATAAGTCATTTCCGCACCTGCGATGGATTTTCCAAAGGTGCGGCTCCGCAGGTGCGATGAAAGGCCCGCAGATGCAGTTTGAGTGGCAGAAAAAGAGCTAAGTGCGAGGGTTTGAGTTCATTATCCATTTCTGGGAGCTCGGAAATTGGCGATTCTTTGAGGGATTTTCAGAGAGAGCTTTAGGGTAACAATTCCTTACTCGGTTTTGGCTTTATTTCGTTAATCTATTGTTGTTTTCTTCATTTAATCAAGGATTTTGAGTGAGAAAGTTGGGAAAATGGGGGAAAAGTTCCCTAATCAAATTTCTGAGTTTTGAGTGGGATTTAGACCCTGGATTTAGATAATTTTGGTACGAGTGAACTCGTGAGTTAATGGGTGTTCATAATTTATGACTGTTACCCGATTCCAAGACGTTGGCCCGGGGAGGCTTTGTGAGTGATTTTCCAATTTCTTTCCTTAGCTTTGATTTCATTAGCTAGATTAGTTTCTTGTAGTTATATTTATGTTATGTAATTGATTTTGGCTAGATTTGGGCCATTCGGAGTCGGATATTCATGGAAAGGGCATTGTGACTGATTGATTGAGCTTGGTTCGAGATAAGTGGCTTGCCTAACCTTGTGTGGGTGAACTCCCCCTAGGATTTGGTACTGTTTGATATATGAGCGCCGTGTACGTGAGGCGACGAGTGTGTACACGGGCTATTTGTTGAAAAACTCCATTTTCATTAAGCAAAATATATGTTTTCCTTTAATTGAGCTGCACTAGCATTTACAATTATCTTGTTTAGCTTAGAAAAGCATGCCTACGTGCCTTAACTGCCTTAATTGCCTATCTGAACTTTGTGCATCATATTTTAGTGAAATTTCCTGTTCTTCCTTGACTCGGACGTAGCCTAAATTGTGGTTTCTTTGCTGTAACTGCCATTTCTGTTGGGTGAGCTGCATATTTACCTTGGGACTACGGAATGGTATTCTCGGAGATCCCCCTATACTGCATATTTACTTTGGGACTACGGAACGGTATTCCGGGAGATCCCCAGCACTGCATATTTACTTTGGCACTACGAAACGGTACTTCAGAAGATCCCCCTGCACATTTACGTTTGGGACTACGGGACTGCATCCTGGGAGATCACCTGTTGTAATCTTTGTGTTTTGAGCTGTTGACTTTCATTGACTCTATACCTGTTTGATTTTCGTATTTATTTTTACTGTAATATTTCATTCTGTCTCACTTCATTATGTTTATACCAGTAAGGCCCTCACCTGATCTCGTCACTACTCCACCGAGGTTAGGCTTGGCACCTACTAGGTACCCTTGTGGTATACTCATGCCCTTCTATGCACATGTTTTTCTTGTGCAAATCCAGGTACCTCCTATCAGCTTCGAGTTTAGTTGCGCAGTTGCTGCTTTAGGAGACTTCAAGGTACATCTGCCCGCGTCCGCTGACCTCGGAGTCCCCTTCTACCCCCTTATGTTAACTTTTCCTTTGGTGTCTTCAGACATTGATGTATAGAGCAATTAGAATTTCCTAGAAGCTTGTGACTTACGATATTCCGGGTTTTGGGAAAGAGATTATTGTACATGCCGAGTGGCACCTTTGCTGCTTATTAAAGATATCTGTTTGCTGTTGTCTTTTATGCTTTCATTTCATTTCCACAATTAGTAGGCTTACCTAGTCGTAAAGACTAGGTGCCGTCACGACAGTTCAAGGAGGGCTAACTTGAGTCTTGACAAGTTGGTATCAGAGCTCTAGGTTCATATGAGTCGTGAGTCACAAGCCGGTTTATTAGAGTCTTGCCGATCGGTACGGAGACGTCTGTAGTTATCTTCGGGAGGCTATGGAACTGTTAGGAAAATTCCATTTCATATGATTCCTTCTCATGCGAGATTATTGACATCAAAATTCTAAACTTTTGTCTTCTATTCTCTCACAGATGGTGAGGACACATGCTACTGGAGATGACCAGGCACCCGCGCCCTCTACTAAAGCCGCCAGAGGCCGTAGCCGGGGTAGAGGCCGAGGACGCACATGTGGTGCAGCTAGAGCATCCGACCAAGCTGCTACACGCGAGCCACCAGTAACTGCAGTTGGAGTGCAGGCACCTGATACGCCTACTACTTCTACTCCAACTCTTCAGGAGACCTTTGCACAGTTCATGAGCATGTACAACACTCTAGCTCAGGCAGGGTTGATTCCCCTTGCTGCAGCCACATCTCAGGCCGGGGGAGGAGCACATACTCCCCCCGCCCTCACCCCTGAGCAGCGAGATCAGGTTGACCAGATTCCAGAGGTTATACTGGTACCACCTGTAGCCCCAGTTCAGCCCGAGGGTAAGGAAACAGCTACAGAGGAGGAGCAATATAGGCTCAAGAGGTATGAGAAGTACGACCCTTTTACATTCAGTGATCTAGCATTAAAGGATGCTCAGGGATTTCTGGAGGAGTGCCACCTCCACTATGGGCATAGCAGAGTCGAGTGAGGTTTCTTTCACTGCCTTTCAGCATCGAGGGGAAGCCTATCAGTAGTGGCGTACTTATGAGTTGGACAGTCCGGATGAGGCAGCTTCCCTTACATGGACTCAGTTCTTGGACATGTTTCTGAGAGAGTATGTCCCTCAGAGCCTCAGGGACGCATGGTGCATGGAGTTTGAGCAGTTGCGCCAGGGTGCTATGACTTTTTAGAGTATGCAGTCCGTTTTAGTGACTTGGCTAGACATGCACTGGCCTTGGTTTCTACAGTTCGAGAGAGGGTTCGCCGGTTTATTGAGGGGCTCATTCCCTGCATCAGGACTAGCATGGCTCGGGAGTTAGAGATGGATATCCCGTATCAGCAGGGGTGAGTATTGCTAGGAGAGTGGAGGAAATGCTTGCTCGAGACAGGAAGGAGAGAGAGGCCAAGAGGTCTCGAGAGTCGGGCCATTATTCTGGTGCCCATGCCCCAACTGCAGTTCGTCATGGTAGGGGTTATGTGAGTCGCCCCTCTCATTCAGCTCTTCCAGCCGCCTGTGGTATTCCAGCTCCTCCTAGACCTCAGGAGCCTTATTATCCACCTCGAGTATCTAGTGTTCCTCCTGCACGGAGTGCTTTTAGCGTTTAGTCCAGCAGACCTGGCCCGAGCCAGCCATAACCGCCATATCCTCCCAGAGCTTGTTTTGAGTGTGGCGATATTCGCCATGTGGTGAGGATTTGCCCCAGACTTAGGAGGGGTGCACCTTCACAGACTACTCAGTCATAGCGTGCTCCACAGGGTTCTCAGGCCATGACTCCAGCACCAGCTGCCACTCCACCTGCTCAGCCAGCTCGAGGTAGAGGCCGGGGAGGTAGAGATTGCCCTAGAGAGGGAGGCCAGGCCAGATACTATGCCCTTCTTGCTCGTACAGAGGCTGTTGCTTCAGATTCTATCATTACAGGTATTATTCCGGTCTGTCATAGAGATGCATCGGTTCTATTCGATCCAGGCTTCACCTATTCCTATGTGTCGTCTTATTTTTCCCTGCATTTGGCCGTATCTCGGGATTCTTTGAGTTCCCCTGTTTATGTGTCTACTCTTGTGGGAGATTCTTTTGTTGTGGACCGCGTTTATCGGTCGTGTTTGATTGCTCTTAGTGGTTTTGAGACCAGAGTCGATTTATTAATTCTCAGCATGGTAGATTTTGATGTTATCTTAGGCATGGACTGGTTGTCGCCCCATTATGCTATTCTTGATTGTCACACCAAGACCGTGATGCAGGCTATGCCAGGTTTATCGCGATTAGAGTGGAGGGGTACCTTAGATTACACTCCCAGCAGAGTTATTTCATTTCTTAAGGCTCAACGAATAATTGAGAAGGGGTGTGACGCGTATCTAGCTTATGCGAGAGATGTCAGTATTGATACCCCTACAGTTGAGTCAATCCCAGTAGTGAGAGATTTCCCTAATGTGTTTCCAGCTGATCATCCGGGCATGCCGCCCGATAGAGATATTGATTTTGGCTTTGATTTGTTGCCCGACACTCAGCCCATCTCTATTCCTCCTTACCATATGGCCCCTCCTGGGTTGAAGGAGTTGAAGGAACAGTTAAAGAAATTGCTTGATAAGGGCTTCATTCGGCCCAGTGTGTCAACTTGGGGTGCCCTTGTCTTGTTTGTGAAGAAAAATGATGGTTTTATGCGTATGTGCATTGATTATCGCTAGTTGAACAAAGTTATAGTGAAGAACCTGTATCCTTCGCCTCATATTGATGACCTATTTGATCAGTTACAGGGCACCTGAGTAATTTCCAAGATCAATTTTCGTTCAGGTTATCATCAGTTGAAGATTTGTGAGCCAGATATCTCGAAGACTTCTTTCAGGACTCGGTATGGTCATGACGAGTTCCTTGTGATGTCATTTGGGCTGACCACGCCCCAGCAACATTTACGCACTTGATGCAAAGTCTGCTTCGGCCTTATCTTGATACATTCATCATTGTCTTTATTGACGACATTCTAGTGTACTCCCAAGTCGGGAGGATCATGAGCAGCATTTGAGGACTGTGCTTCAAACCTTGAGAGAGAAGAAATTATATGCAAAGTTCTCAAAATGTGAGTTCTGGTTGGATTTGTTGGCATTTTTGGGTCACGTGGTGTCGAGTGAAGGGATCAAGATGGATTCAAAGAAAGTGGAAGCGGTGCAGAGTTGGCCCAGACCGTCCTCTGCCACAGAGATCTGGAGCTTTCTTAGTTTGGCGGGCTATTACCGTCGATTTGTTGAGGGATTCTCATCTATTGCAACACCTATGACCAGGTTGACCCAAAAGGATGCTCAGTTTAGGTGGACGGAGGAGTGTGAGGAGAGCTTTCAAAAGCTCGAGACAGCTTTGACTACAACCCTAGTATTGATATTGCCTACAGGTTCGGGGTCTTATATTTTTTATTGTGATGCGTCGTGAGTTGGCCTCGGTACGATGTTGATGCAGGACCGTAGGGTGATTGCATACGCATCCAGACAGTTGAAGGTGCATGAAAAGAAATATCCTGACAATGACCTTGAGTTAGCAGCTATTGTTCATGCCTTGAAGATTTACAGGCATTATTTGTACGGTGTCCCTTGTGACATCTACACTGATCAACGGAGTTCGCAACATTTGTTCAAGCAGAAGGATCTTGATTTGCAACAAAGGAGGTGGTTAGAGCTGCTTAAGGATTATGATATCACTATTTTGTACCACCCTGGAAGGCCAATGTGGTGGCCGATGCTTTGGGTCATCAGGCAGAGAGTTTGGGGAGTTTAGCTTATCTACCAGCAGCAGAGAGGCCCAGGGCATTGGATGTTCAGGCCTTAGCCAGCCAGTTTGTGAGATTGGATATTTCTGAGCCGAATCGAGTGTTGGCTTGTGTGGTCTCTCGGTCTTCTCTTTATGATCGTATCAGGGAGCGTCAGTATGATGACCCTCATCTGCTTGTCCTTAAGACAAGGTCCAGCACAGTGATGCTAAAGAGATCACTATTGGGGATGATGGTGCATTGAGGATGCAAGGCAGGCTATGTGTGCCCAATGTAGATGGTTTGCGGGAGTTGATTCTTTAGAAGGCTCACAATTCGTGGTACTCCATTCATCCAAGTGCCACGAAGATGTATCAGGACTTGAGGCAGCATTATTGGTGGTGTAGAATGAAGAAGGACATAGTGGAATATGTAGCCCAGTGCCTAAATTGTCATCAGGTGAAGTATGGGCATCAGCGGCATGGTGGGTTGCTTTAGAAGTTAGAGATTCTGGAGTGGAAATGGGAGCGGATCACTATGGATTTTGTTTTTGGACTCCACAGACTCAGTGGAAGTTTGATGAAGTTTTGGTGATTGTGGATAGGCTGACCATGTCAACTCATTTCTTTCCTGTGATGACTAACTATTCTTCCGAGCAGCAGGCTCGAGTTTATATCCGTGAGATTGTCAGGCTTTATGGCGTGCCAGTATCAATCATCTCTGACCGGGGTACGCAGTTTACATCACGGTTCTGGAGAGCCCTATAACATGAATTAGGTACTCGGGTGGAGTTGAGCACATCATTTCACCCTCTGATGGACGGACAGTCCGAGCGCACTATTCAGATTCTTGAGGATATGCTTCGTGCGTGTGTGATGGAGTTTGGAGGTTCTTGGGATCAATTCATTCCACTTGCAGAGTTTGCCTACGACAACATTTATCAGTGCAGCATTCAGATGGCACCGTATGAGGCTCTGTATGGTAGGCGGTGTCGGTCCCCGGTGGGTTGGTTCCAGCCGGGAGAGGCCAGATTATTGGGTACGGACTGGGTTCATGATGCCTTGGAGAAGGTTAAGGTGATTCAAGATAGACATCACACAACCCAGTACAGACAGAAGAGTTATGCAGATCGGAAGGTTTGCAATGTTGCATTCATGATTGGAAAGCGGGTCTTGCTCCGGGTTTCACCTATGAAAGGCGTCATTGGGTTCGGAAAGAAGGTCAAGTTGAGCCCCAGGTTCATTGGTCTGTTTGAGGTGTTGCGGCTAGTTGGGGAGGTTGCTTATGAGGTTTCCTTGCCTCCCAGCCTAGCCGGAGTTCATTCGGTATTTCTTGTTTTGATGCTCCGAAAGTATCACGGCGATCCATCTCATGTGTTGGATTTTAGCTCAGTCCAGTTGGACAAGGATCTATCTTACGTTGAGGAGACAGTTGCTATTTTGGATAGGCAGGTTTAAAGATGAGGTCAAGGAGCATTGCATGAGTAAACGTTCAGTGGAGGGGTCAGCCGGTCGAGGAGGCAACTTGGGAGACCGAGCAGGATATGCGCAGCCGTTATCCTCATATTTTGACCACTTCAGGTATGTCTCTATACTCGTTCGAGGACGAACGAATGTTTTAAGATGGGGACGATGTAACGACTCAGCCGGTTATCTTGAGAGTTAGAGCCCTGATTCCGTATTAACTGCTTTCCCTGTATCCTTTTCTACTATTGTTACTTGCCAGGAGGTTTCGTTTTGGTTTTTGAAGTGTTTTGGGACACTTAATCCCTAAACGGAGGTTTAAGTTTTAGAATTTGGACCGTAGTCGGAACTGTGTGAAGACGACTCCGGAATGGAGTTCCATCGATTCCGTTAGCTCCGTTGGGTGATTTTGGGCTTAAGGGCGTGCTCGGATTGTGTTTTGAAGGTCCATAGCTTATTTAGGCTCGAAATGGCGGAAGTCGAATTTTTGGAGTTTTGGACCGGTAGTGGAATTTTTGATAGCAGGGTCGGAATCCGATTCCGGAAGTTGGAGTAGGCCAGTAATGTTGATTATGACTTGTGTACAAAATTTGGGGTCAATCGAACGTGGTTTGGTTGGTTTTGGCATCGATTGTCGAGTTTGGAAGTTTCAAGTTCTTTAAGTTTGAATCGGAGGATGATTTGTGTTGTTTGCATTGTTTGATGTGATTTGAGTGCTCGACTAAGTTCCTATGGTATTTTGGAATTATTTGGTATTTTTTGTTGAGATCCCGGGGGCCTCGGGTGTGTTTTAGATGCTCAACGGGTTGAAATGTGGACTTAGGCAATCGCTCAAGTTTCAGGCATCTGGTATTTTCGCACTTGCGGTGGGGATACCGCAGTTGCGGACTCACAAGTGTGGAAGAGGAGGTGCAGAAGAAGAGTTTGCAGGTGAGACTCCCTTGATCGCAGAAGCGGATGCTGAGTTCTAAGTAATTTCCGCACATGCGATGGATTTTCCGTATGTGCGGCGCCGCAAGTGCGAAGAAAGGTCTGCAGATGCGGTTTGACCGACAGAAAAAGAGCTAAGTACGAGTGTTTGAGTTCATAATCCATTTTTGGACCTTGGGGAGCTCGGAAATTGGCGATTCTTTGAGGGATTTTTGGAGAGATCTTTCGCGTAGCGATTCATTACTCGGTTTTGGCTTTATTTCATTAATCTATTGTTGTTTTCTTCATTTAATCAAGGATTTTGAGTGAGAAAGTTGGGAAACTGGGGGAAAAGTTCCCCATTCAAATTTTTGAGTTTAGAGTGGGATTTAGACCTCGGATTTGGATGATTTTGGTACGAGTGAACTCGTGAGTGAATGAATGTTCATAATTTGTGACTTTTACCCGATTCTGAGACGTGGGCCCGGGGAGGCTTTTTGAGCAATTTTCCAATTTCTTGCCTTAGATTTGATTTCATTAGCTAGATTAGTTTCTTGTAGTTATATTTATGTTATGTAATTGGTTTTGGCTAGATTTGGGCCATTCGGAGTCGGATATTCGTGGAAAGAGCATTGTGACTAATTGATTGAGCTTGGTTCGTGGTAAGTGGCTTGCCTAACCTTGTGCGGGGAACTCCCCTTAGGATTTGGTACTGTTTGATATATGAGCGCCGTGTACGTGAGGTGACATGTGCGTATACGGGCTATTTGTTGAAAATCTCCATTTTCATTAAGCAAAATATCTGTTTTCCTTTAATTGAGCTACACTAGGATATGTAATTATCATGTTTAGATTAGAAAAGCATGCCTACGTGCCTTAGCTGCCTTAGCTACCTATCTAAACTCTGTGCAGCATGTTTTAGTGAAATTTCCTGTTCTTCCTTGACTCGGACTTAGCATAAATTGTGGTTTCCTTGCTGTAACTGCGATTTCTGTTGGTTGAGATGCATATTTACCCTGGGACTACGGAATGGTACTCTGGGAGATCTCCTTGTACTGCATATTTCCTTTGGACTAAGGAACAGTATTCCGGGAGATCTCCCAGCAGTGCATATTTACTTTGGGACTATAGAACGGTATTTTGGGAGATCCCCCTGCACATTTACGTTTGGGACTATGGGATGCTATCATGGGAGATCCCTTGTTTTTATCTTTGTGTTTTGAGCTGTTGATTTTCATTGACTCTATACCTGTTAGATTTCCGTATTTATTTATACTGTAATATTTCATTATGTCTCACTTCATTATGTTTGTACCAGTAGGGCCTTGACCTGATCTTGTCACTACTCGACCAGGTTAGGCTTGGCACTTACTGGGTACCGTTGAGTTGTACTCATGCCCTTCCCTGCACATGTTTTTCATGTGCAGATCCACGTACCTCCTATCAGCCTCGAGTTTAGTTGCGCGATTCCTGCTTCATGATACTTCAAGGTACATTTGCCCGCGTCCGCAGACCTTGGAGACCCCTTCTACCCCCTTATGTTAACTTTTCCTTTGTTTTCTTCAGACATTGATGTATAGAGCAGTTAGAATTTTTTATAAGCTTGTGACTTACGTTATTCCGGGTTTTGGGAAAGTGATTACTGTACATGCCGAGTGGCACCTTTTTTGCTTATTAAAGATATCTGTTAGTTGTTATCTTTTTTGCTTTCATTTCATTTCCGCAATTATTAGGCATACCTAGTTGTATAGACTAGGTGCCGTCATGACAGTTCAAGGAGGGGTAACTTGGGTCGTGACAGTAAGTGATTTACATTGGAATTCTTGGATAACATAAAGATCCTACACAGCCATTCATGTGTTTATTTGGTGTAAAGGTGATGGAATCAATAATGGGAAAAAAGACTCATAGCTTGCCAGCACCGTGTATTACTTGCACACTGAATTAAAATATGGCATATAGTTTCTGGCTCAAGTTAGCAGAAGTCGCATAGGGAACTACTAGTAATGCGTAATTTATGGAGGTAGGGTCGAGTTGGTAATTTGTTATGAGTACAGTGTTAGGATATACTATAAACAATATACATTGTTATAGTATTCTTTATGGAATGATTATTTATTTTTATTCAATTCAATAAAGTTTTATTTTAAATAGATAATGTATTTGGCTGTGCGTCCTTTTGTAACGACCCGGCCGGTTGTTTTAAGAATTAACGCCCCGATCCCCTATTAACTATATTCCCCGAGTTTGTTTCTGCTATTGTGAGTTACTGGGAGGATTCGTTTTGAGTTTCGGAGTGTTTTGGGACACTTAGTCGCTAAATGAGAGCTTACGCTTTAGAATTTGGACCGTAGTCGGAGCAGTGTGAAGACAACCTCGGAATGGAATTCCATCGATTCCGTTAGCTCCGTTGGGTGATTTCGGACTCAGGGGCGTGTTCGGATTGTGTTTTGGAGGTCCGTAACTTAATTAGGCATTAAATGTCGAAAGTCGAATTTTTGAAGCTTCCTGTTCGATAGTGAAATTTTGATATTGGGGTCGGAATGGAATTTTGGAAGTTGGAGTAGGTCCGTTGTTTAATTTGCGACGTGTGTGCAAAATTTCAGGTCATTCGGACGAGTTTTGATAGACTCTTTGATCGAATGCGGAATTCGGAAGTTTTGGAATCCTTAGGCTTGAATCCGAGGGCGTTTTGGTGATTGATGTTGTTTTGAGTGTTCTGAAGATTGGTACAAGTTTGAATAGTGGTAATGACTTGTTCATACTTTTGGTTGAGGTCCCGGGGGCCTCGGGATGATTCCGAATGGTTGACGGGAAGTTAGGAGTTAGAGTGTGCAGCTGAAGCTGCTGAATTCCTGTCATAACCGCACCTGCGGTTTGGGCACCGCAGGTGCGTAACCGCAGAAGCGTGTGGTCCGCTGCAAATGCGGCCGGATGAGGGAAAGTCAGAAGTCGCAGGTGCGGGTGCTTTATCGCACCTGCGGGACCGCATGTACGGATAGATGCGCGCAGGTACGGTCCCAGTGCATTAAGTGAAAATCGCATGTGCAGTTGGTTAGACTACAGAAGCGGTATCGCAGAAGCGGGAAAAGGGCCGCAGGTGCGGAAACCCTGGGCCAGAATCTATATAAGCGTTCCTCGCGATTTTCAGCTCTATTTCACCATTTTTATCCGGGATTCAAGCTTTTTGGGAGATTTCTCAGAGAGAATTCAAGGGAGCTTCGAGGAGGTAAGATTTTTTGAACAAAAACTCGTTTATATGGTGTTATTTCACTGATTTGACAAGGAATTTATGGAAAATGGTGGTTAAAATTGGGGGTTTAGGGTTTGAAATTGGAGACTTTGAAATGGGGATTTTAGGGGTTGTTTGTGGTTGGATTTTGATGGATTTGGTATGCATGAACTCGTGAGAGCGTAAGGACGTTTTGTGTATTTTATCCGATTCCGAGATGTGGGCTCGAGGGAGTTTTGGGGCGATTTTCTTAATTTCGCATGCTAGATTCGAATTTATTAGTTGAATTAGCTACTTGAAGTTATATTTACATTATGAAATTAATTTGAATAGATTTGGGCCATTTGGAGTCTGGTACTCATGGCAAGAACGTGATTTCGAGTTGATAGAGCTGGTTCGAGGTAAGTGGCTTGCCTAACCTTGTGTGGGGGAACTCTCCTTAGGATTTGGTATTGTTGATATATGAATGTCGTGTACGTGAGGTGACGAGTGCGTACATGTGCTAATTGTTGAAAAATCCTGTTTTCATTAAGTAGCTATAATTATGTTTTCTTCCTTGTTGTACACTACTTTCAATTAAAGCCTACTGTCTAGTTTACGGAAGCATGCCTAAGTGACTTAATTGTTTTACTTGCTTAAACTGTTTACCTGAATTTTGTGCAGCATGTTATGATAGAAATATCTGTGTTTCCTTGGTGCGAAATTGGATAAAATTTGATATTCTTCGTGATACTGTTGTGTGTTTACTTTGGGACTACGGGCGATATCCCGGGAGATCCCCCTTGCTTTTTTATTTGGGACTGCAGATTGGTATTCCGGGAGATCCGCCTGTACGTTTATATTGGGACTACGGGAAAACACCCGGTAGATATCCCCCCACCCCTGTACTGGATATTTACATTTGGGACTACGGATTGGCATTCCGGGAGATCCCCTGCGCATTATGAACTGGACTATGGGACGATATCCCGGGAGATCCTTCGTGTATTTATATTTGGGACTACTGGACGATATACTGCGAGATCCCCTGTTGTCATCTCGGTGTGGAGTTACATTCTTTCTGTGATATTTCCTTCCCTTATAGTTGTTATTATCTTTATTTTTCCTGTCTCATTTCATACTGCTTTATCTTATGCCTTATATATGTATATAACCAGTAGAGCCCTGACCTTCCTCGTCACTACTCGACTGAGGTTAGGCTTGGCACTTACTGGGTACCGTCGTGGTGTACTCATGCCCTTTCCTGCACATGTTTTTTGCGTGCAGATCCAGGCTCTTCGGCTCAGCCATACCGTCAGTGAGGCGAGGCGATCTTTAGTTACTTCGAGGTATATCTTCCGCGTCCGCAGACCGAGGAGTCCCTCTCCATTCCCTCTTTTAGCTATTGATCTTCCGTATTTTCTTTTGACTAGACATTCTGGAGCTAGAGCACTATGTAGTATTCTCCGCTTGTGATTTCATGAGATTTCCCGATTTTGGGAGTTGATTCAGTTTTAGAGAGTAGGTATTGGTATATGCCGAGCGGCATCTTATACGTTTTATTATTATTTATCCTCAGTTTTTATTCGTTTCGTATTTTGTTTCTTTTCCGCAAATTCTAAGGCTTACCTAGTCGTAGAGACTAGGTGCCGTCACGACAGTTCACGGAGGGTGAACTTGGGTCGTGACAAGTTGGAATCAGAGCTCTAAGTTCATAGGATTCATGAATCACAAGTCGGTTTATTAGAGTCTCCCAGATCGGTACGGAGATATCTATGCTTATCTACGAGAGGCTATGTAACTGTTAAGAAAAATTCCACTTCATTTGATTTCCTTGTTGTGCGGGATTTTTTATATCAAAATTGTAAACTTCTATCTTCTATTCTCTAACAGATGGTGAGGACACGTGCTACCGGAGGTGACCAGACACCCGTGCCCCCTTCGAGAGCCGTCAGAGGTCGGGGCCGGGGTAGAGGCAGAGGACGCGCACGCGGTGCAGCCAGATCACCCGCGCGAGCTGCTACCGAGGAGCCACCAACAGCTCCAGCTAGAGCCCAAGCGCCTGATACGCCTACTGCCCCTACTACTCCAGCTCTCCAGGAGACACTTGCACAGTTCATGAGTATGTACACCACTCTAGCTCAGGCAGGGTTGCTTCCCCTTGTTGCAGCCACATCCTAGGCCAGGGGAGGAGCCCAGACTCCTGCCGCCCGAACTCGTGAGCAGCGAGTGCATGTTGAGTAGGTCCCAGAGATTATACCGGCACAACCTGTAGCCCCAGTTCAGCCCGAGGAGAGGGCAGTAGCTTCAGAGGAGGAACAGAGGAGGCTTGAGAGTTTCAAGAAGTACCGGCCTCCTACATTCAGTGGACTAGCATCCGCTGATGCTCTGAGATTTCTAGAGGAGTGCTACCGTATCCTCCGTACCATGGGTATATCAGGCTCGAGCGGAGTTTCCTTCACTACCTTCCAGCTTTGAGGCACCGCCTATCAGTGGTGGCTTACTTATGAGTTAGACAGTCCAGATGAGGCAGCTTCCCTGACCTGGACTCAGTTTTCAGATATGTTCCTGAGCGAGTATGTTCCTCAGAGCCTCAGGGACGCATGGTGCGCAGAGTTTGAGCGTTTGCGCCAGGGTACTATGACTGTCTCAGAGTATGCTGTCCGTTTCACCGACTTGGCTTGGCATGCACCAGATTTGCTTTCCACAGTTCGTGAGAGAGTTTGCCGATTTATTGAGGGGCTCATTCCCAGCATCAGGTCTAGCATGGCCCAGGAGTTGGAGATGGATATTCCTCATCAGCAGGTGGTGAGCATTGCTAGGAGAGTAGAGGGTATGCATGCTCGGGACAGAGAGGAGAGGGAGCCCAAGAGGTCTCGAGAGTCGGGCAATTATTCTGGTGCCCGTGCCCCAGCTCCAGCAGCCAGTGGTATTCCAGCTCCTCTTAGACCTCAGGAGCCTTATTATGCGCCTCCTGTATCTAGTGCGCCTCTTGCACGAGGTGCTTTCAGTGGCCAGTCACAGCTGCCACGTCCTCCTAGAGCTTGTTTTGAGTGTGGCGACACACACCATATGGTGAGGGATTGTCCCAGAATTAGGAGGGATGCACCTCCACAGACTTCTCAGCCACAGTGTGCCCTGCAGAGTTCCCAGGCTATGGTTACAGCTATAGTTGCTACCCTACCTGCCCCGCCAGCTAGGGGTGGAGGTTAGGGAGGTAGAAGTCGCCCTAGAGGGGGAGGCCAGGCCAGATACTATGCCCTTCCTGCCCATACTAAGGTTGTCGCCTCCGATTATGTCATCACAGGTATTATCCTGGTCTGTCATGGAGATGCATCGATTTTATTCGATCCAGGCTCCACTTATTCTTATGTGTCCTCTTATTTTGCCCCGCATTTGGGCGTATCTCGGGATTCCTTGAGTTCTCTTGTTTATGTTTCTACTCTTGTTGGAGATTCTCTTGTTGTGGATCGTGTTTATCGGTCGTATTTGGTTGCTCTTTGTGGTTTTGAGGCCAGAGCTGATTTATTATTGCTCAGCATGGTAGACTTTGATGTTATCTTGGGCATGGACTGGTTGTCGCCCCATTATACTATTCTTGATTGTCACGCAAAAACCGTAACGTTGGCTATGCCAGGTGTACCACCAGTAGAGTGGAGGGGTACCTTAGATCATACTTCCAGTAGAGTTATTTAATTCCTTATGGATCAGCGCGTGGTTGAGAAGGGGTGTGACGCGTATCTAGCTTATGTGAGAGATGCCAGTATTGATACCCCTACAGATGATTCAGTCCCAGTAGTACGAGAGTTCTTAGATGTGTTTCCAGCTGATCTTCCGGGCATGCCTCTCGATAGAGATATTAATTTCGGCATTGATCTATTGCCGGGCACTCAGCCCATTTCTATTCCTCCTTACCGTATGGCTCCTCCTAAGTTGAAGGAGTTGAAGGAGTAGCTACAGGAATTGGTTGATAAGGGTTTTGTTCAGACCAGTCTATCACCTTGGGGTGCTCCTGTCTTGTTTGTGAAGAAGAAGGATGGTTCTATATGTATGTGCATAGACTATCGCCAGTTGAACAAGGTTACAGTGAAGAACCGTTATCCTTTGCCTCGTATTGATGACCTGTTTGATCAGTTACATGGTGCTCGTATGTTTTCTAAGATTGACTTGCATTCAGGCTATCATCAGTTGAAGATTCGGGAGCCAGATATCCCGAAGACTGCCTTCAGGACTCAGTATGGTCATTACGAGTTCCTTGTTATGTCATTTGGGGTGACCAATGCCCCAGCAGCCTTCATGCATTTGATGCACAGTGTATTCCGGCCATATCTTGACTCATTCGTCATTGTCTTTATTGATGACATTCTGGTATACTCCCGAAGTCGGGAAGATCATGAGCAGCACCTGAGGAAAGTGCTTCAGACTTTGAGAGAAAAGAAGTTATATGCTAAGTTCTCAAAATGTGAGTTTTGGTTGGATTCTGTGGCATTCTTGGGTCACGTGGAATCGGGTGAGTGGATTAATGTGTATCCCAAGATAGTGGAAGCAGTGCAGAGTTGGCCCAGACCATCCTCAGCTATAGAGATCCGTAGTTTTCTTGGCTTGGGGGGTTATTACCGTCAATTTGTTGAGGGATTTTCATCCATTGCAGCACCTATGACCAGGCTGACCCAGAAGGGTGCTCCATTCCAATGGATGGAAGAGTGTGAGGAGAGCTTCGAGAAGCTCAAGATAGCTTTGACTACAGCTCCAGTTTTGATATTGCCTACCGGTTCGGTGTCTTATACTGTCTATTGTGATACCTCGAGGATTGGCCTTGGAGCGGTATTGATGCAGGACGGTAGGATGATTGCCTACGCGTCCAGACAGCTGAAAGTACATGAGAAGAATTATCCTGTCCATGATCTCGAGTTAGCTACTATTGTTCACGCCTTGAAGATCTGGCATCATAATTTGTACGAGGTGCCTTGTGAGATTTATACTGATTACTGTAGTTTGCAACATCTGTTCAAGCAGAAGGACCTTAATTTGTGCCAGAGGAGGTGGTTAGAGCTGCTAAAGGACTACGATATCACTATCTTGTATCACCCGGGCAAGGCCAATGTAGTGGCCGATGCTTTGAGTCGTCGGGCGGAGAGTTTGGGGAATTTGGCTTATCTACTAGTAGCGGAGAGGCCCATGTTGATGGATGTTCAGGCTTTAGCCAGCCAGTTTTTGAGATTTGACCTTTTGGAGCCCAGTCGGGTCCTTGCTTGTGTGGTATTTCGGTCTTCCTTGTTTGATCATATCAGGGAGCGTCAGTTTGATGACCCTCATTTGCTTGTCCTCAAGGACAAGGTTTTGCAAGGTGATGCCAGAAATGTGACCATTGGTGATGACAGGGTATTGAGGTTCGAGAGTTGATTCTAGAGGAGACCCATAGTTCGCGGTATTCCATCCATCCGGGTGCCGTGAAGATGTACTAGGATTTGAGAAAGCACTATTGGTGGAGGCGGATGATGAAGAATATAGTTCGGTTCGTAGCACGGTGCCTCAATTGTCCACAGGTAAAATATGAGCACCACAGATCGAGTGGTTTGCTTCAGCAGATAGAGATTCCGGAGTGGAAGTGGGGGCGGATCACCATGGACTTCGTAGTTGGACTCCCACAGACTTTTAGGAAATTCGATTCCATTTGGGTGATTGTGGATCGGCTGACCAAGTCCGCCCACTTCATTCCTATGTGTACCACATATTCTTCGGAGTGGTTGGCAGAGATATATATCCGAGAGATTGTTCGTCTGCATGGTATTCCAGTTTCCATCATTTCCGACAGAGGTACTCAGTTCACATCACCGTTCTGGAGGGTCGTACAGCATGAGTTGGGCACTCGGGTGGAGTTAAGCACAACATTTCACCCCAGACGGACGGATAGTCCGAGCGCACTATTCAGATTCTTGAGGATATGCTCCGCGCATGTGTGATGGAGTTTGGAGGTTCTTGGGATCAGTTCTTGCCACTGGCTGAGTTCTCCTACAACAACAGCTACCAGTCCGGCATTCAGATGGCACTGTATGAGGCCTTGTATGGTAGGCGGTGTAGATCCCCGGTAGGTTGGTTCGAGCCGGGCGAGGCTAGATTATTAGGCACAAACTTGGTTCAGGATACTTTGGAGAAGGATAAGGTGATTCAGGATAGACTTCGTACAGCCCTGTCCTGACAGAAGAGTTATGCGGACCGGAAGGTTCGTCATGTTTTCTACAAGGTTGGAGAGCGGGTCTTACTTCGGGTCTCGCCTATGAAAAGCGTCATGAGATTTGGGAAGACAGGGAAATTGAGTCCGAGGTTCATTGGTCCTTTTGAGATATTGCGACGTGTTGGGGAAGTTGCTTATGAGCTTGCCTTACCTCCCAGCCTTGCAGGAGTTCATCCAGTATTTCATGTTTCGATGCTCCGGAGGTATCATGGTGATCCATCGCACGTGCTGGATTTCAGTTCAGTCCAGTTGGACAAGGATCTATCATATATTGAGGAGCTAGTGGCGACATTGGACAGGCATGTTTGGAAGCTGAGGTCAAAGAACATTGCATCAGTGAAGGTTCAGTGGCGGGGTCAGCCGGTCGAGGAGGCAACTTGGGAGATCGAGCAGGATATGCGCATCCGTTACCCTCATCTTTTCACCACTTCAGGTATGTCTCTATGCTCGTTCGAGGACGAATGAATGTTTTATGAGGGGGAGGATGTAACGACTCGGCCGGTTGTTTTAATAATTAAAGCCCCGATCACCTATTAACTGCATTCACAGTGTTTGTTTCTGCTATTTTGAGTTGTCGGGAGAATTCGTTTTGAGTTTCGGAGTGTTTTGGGACACTTAGTCCCTAAATGAGAGCTTAAGCTTTAAAATTTGGACCGTAGTCGGAGCAGTGTGAAGACGGCCTCAGAATGGAATTCCGTCAATTTTGTTAGCTCAGTTGGGTGATTTCAGGCTCAGGGGTGTGTTCAGATTGTGTTTTGGAGGTCCGTAGCTTAATTAGGCTTGAAATGCCGAATGTCGAATTTTCGAAGTTTCTGGTTCGATAGTGAGATTTTGATATCGGGGTCGGAATGGATTCCAGAAGTTGGAGTAGGTCCGTTGTGTAATTTGGGACGTGTGCGCAAAATTTCAGGTCATTCGGACGAGGTTTGATAGACTTTTTGATCGAATGCGGAATTCGGATGCTTTGGAATCCTTAGGCTTGAATCCGAGGGTGTTTTGATGATTCGATGCTGTTTTGAGTGTTCCGAAGATTGGTACAAGTTTGAATAGTGGCATATGACTTGTTCGTACTTCTGGTTGAGGTCCCGGGGGCCTCGAAATGATTCCAGATGGTTGACGGGAAGTTGGGAGTTGGAGTGTGCAGCTGAAGTTGCTGTAAGCATGTGGTCGGCCGCAGATGCGGCCAGATGAGGGGAAGTCACAAGTCGCAGGTGCGGGTGCTTTGTTGCACCTGCGGGACCGCAGGTGCAAGTAGATGGGCGCAGGTGTGGTCCCAGTGCATTAAGTGAAAATCGCATATGCGGTTGGTTAAACCGCAGAAGCGGTACCGCAGAAGCGGGAAAAGGGCCGCAGGTGCGGGAAACCCTGGGCCAGAACCTATATAAGGGTTCCTTCACGATTTTCAGCTCTATTTCACCATTTTTATCCGGGATTGAAGCTTTTTGGGAGATTTCTGAGAGAGAATTCAAGGGAGCTTCGAGGAGGTATTTTTGGAACCAAAACTCGTTTATATGGTGTTATTTCTCTGATTTGACAAGCAATTTATGGAATATGGTGGTTAAAATTGGGGTTTGAGGGTTTGAAATTGAAGACTTTGATTTAGGGATTTGAGGGGTTGTTTGTGGTCGGATTTTGATGTATTTGGTATGCATGAACTCGTGAGAGCGTAAGGGTTCTAGTTTTGTGAATTTTATCTGATTCCGAGACGTGGGCCCAGGGGACTTTTTGGGCGATTTTCTTAATTTCGCGTGCTAGCTTTGAATTTATTAGTAGAATTAGTTACTAGAAGTTATATTTACATTATACAATTAATTTGAATAGATTTGGGCCATTTGGAGTCGGGTACTCGTGGCAAGAACGTGATTTCGAGTTGATTGAGCTGGTTCGAGGTAAGTGGCTTGCCTAACCTTGTGGGGGGGGGGGGACTCCCCTTAGGATTTGGTATTGTTAATATATGAATGCCGTGTACGTGAGGTGAGGAGTGCTTACATGTGCTAACTGTTGAAAAATCCCGTTTTCATTAAGTAGCTTTAATTATGTTTTCGTCCTTGTTGTACACTACTTGCAATTAAAGCCTACTATCTAGTTTAGGGAAGCATGCCTAAGTGACTTAATTGTTCTACTTGCTTAAACTGTTTACCTGTATTCTGTGCAGCATGTTAGGATAGAAATACCTGTGTTTCCTTGGTGCGAAATTGGATATTCTTCTTGATACTGTTGTGTGTTTACTTTGGGACTACGGGCGTTATCTCGGGAGATCCCCCTTGCTTGTTTATTTGGGAATACGGATTGGTATTCCGGGAGATCCCCCTGCACGTTTATATTGGGACTACGGGACAACACCAGCAGATTTCCGCCCCCCTATACTGGATATTTACATTTGGGACAACGGATTGGCATTCCAGGAGATCCCCTATGCATTATCAACTGGACTACGGGAGGATATCCTCGGAGATCCTTCGTGTATTTACATTTGGGACTACAAGACGATATCCTGGGAGATGCCCTGTTGTCATCTCGGTGTGGAGTTACATTCTTTCTGTGATTTTTCCTTCCGTTATAGTTGTTATTATCTTTATTTTTCCTGTCTCATTTCATACTGCTTTATCTTATGCCTTATATATGTATCTAACCAGTAGAGCCCTGACCTTCCTCGTCACTACTCGACCGAGGTTAGGCTTGGCACTTACTGGGTACCGCCGTGGTGTACTCATGCCCTTTCCTGCACATGTTTTTTGCGTGCAGATCCAGGTTCTTCGGCTCAGCCATACCGTTAGTGAGGCGAGGCGATCTTTAGAGACTTCGAGGTATATCTGCAGCATCCGCAGACCGAGGAGTCCCTCTCCATTCCCTCCTTTAGCTATTGATCTTCTGTATTTTCTTTTGACTAGATATTCTAGAGTTAGAGCACTACGTAGTATTCTCCGCTTGTGATTTCATGAGATTTCGGGTTTTGGGAGTTGATTTAGTTTTTTTGAGAGTAGGTATTGGTATATGCTGAGCGACATCTTATATGTTTTATAATTATTTATCCTCAGTTTTTATTTGTTTCATATTTTGTTTCTTTTCCGCAAATTGTTAGGCTTACCTAGTCGTAGAGACTAGGTGCCATCACGACAGTTCACGGAGGGCGAACATGGGTCGTGACACCTTTGCTTGTATAGTAGATGCTTTAGTGTATAGAGTTTAGCATATACACGAAAGATTAAATCATCGGTTCTTATGAGTCATAAAGTTTATGTTCACAATCTAATGATGGAATTGGACAAACAATCAGAATGGTTATAGTACAATATTAAATATAATTTATCTTGATTATGGAAATGGTTTGTGCCAGTACATTTTGCATGTATTGAATGGATCAAGTAGAGATAAGTATTTTATACTGACTTACTAAAATAATTTCTCTAGTCCATTCAATGTACTTATACTTTTAATCATGATATAATTATTATTGTTTGTGTGTGTCATTTATTATTTTGATTTATTAAAAGGCGAGATTCTTTCGTGGGTCAATAAGCCTGGTAAATTGGACAATAATGATATATATATATTGGCAAAGTAATAATTAGTTGATAGAATCCTTGTCTCGACTTTTGAGATTTACGGTACTCCTTTATAAAAGCTTCTAAGTTTTCATGTGTAAACCCGGCCGATGGATTTTGTATCCGGCACATAAAATAAGTTAAGTGAAAGTCTAAAGGAAGTAATCAATAAATCAAATTGTCAGTAATTTAATTTGATTGATTAGTAACTGAATCTTCACATTTGGAGTTAAACAAGGTTTTATGGAAGAATTTTGAAACTGAACTAAGGAGTGCAATTATGAATTTTTAGTGGAATAATTCGCAATTTATTATGGTAGAAATAAAGGAAATCTTTCCTTTATGGAAGAAGAAATCTAACAGGTTTTGGAAAAGGGTTTTAACCTAAAAAACGTGGCTATATATAACCCATATAGGGCTGGCTATTTTTGGACTCGTTTTTTCGCCTTGGAATTTCGCCAACCTGAAACTCTCTCTTTTCGGATATTATTTGGGTAACGCAGTAGAAGACTGTGGAGCGTTTTCCTGAGGTCGCGGTCTTGCAACTCTGGATTTGGAGATTGAGATTAATCTGCTTTGTTCACGCTTCAAGAGGTAACTCGTACAATCTCCATATGTGCTAATTGATTAATTTACACTCGAATATGTACTGAGATTGCTTCTGCTGCGATATATAATCACACAATTGGTATCAGAGCCTGTTCACATCTAGTTAGATAATTAGGATGAACATGAAAAAGGAGCACCATGTTAATATGCAAGTTTTGAATTACATGCAAAGATTATTTTTCTGTAAAACTTCACTGTTTTGAGCATAGATATTTGTTCCAAGAATTTTGATTATTCTGAAAATCATGTAATATCTGCTTATTTTTGATGATATTTGATCAGAATAATATGAAAATTTTGTTAATCTGAGGAAAACACAAAAGCTACTATTTGGCCGAATTGGCCAGAAAATTCGGAGGTCAATATGTTGACGGACTCCGTTTTTCGGGCTTTCGGGGTCGTTCTGATGGTGATTTGGGCGTTTTTCTAATTTTCTGGAATTTTTTCAAATTCTTTTTTAAGTTGTTTTCAATCCACTAGTGGTAGGGATCTTTTCCTATGGACTCCAGGGTTATTTTCTGGTGATATAAAGAATTTATACGTTGGTGTAGGTCTTCTTCCATATTGGATAAACACATTATAGATAATCACTAAGTAATGCTAATTGTTGATTACTTGTATTTACTCTCCATCTGAGTATGCATGTTGGTTCAATAGGACTAGTATCCATGTTGATATTCACTTGACTTAAATTAACAGTTACTCTCCATCTGAGTAAGGCCTGCTTATATTCATGGAGTGAATAATTTGTCATTATATATGTATATTGCAGGAATAGCTCCTTTCCCATCGAAACTTGTTATTCAAGGTGCATGGATTATATGTATGTAGTGTGTTTTGAATTTTAATATTCAATAAAACATGACTGATTTTGATCTATTTGTCCAATTGTCTCTCATATTAACCATGACTGATTTCACTCCCCTTACTGCTATTCTTACTCAAAACAAACTTGAGGGTCGGAATTATGTTGATTGCAAACGAAACTTGGATATTGTCCTAATTGCTGAAGAGTACAAATTTGTGCTCAGTGAGGTGTGTCTAGAAAAACCTAGGGATGATGCTACGGATGATGAACAAAAAGCTTACAAAAAATGGGTTAAGGTTGATGAGATGGCGTGGTGTTATATTCCAACATCTATATCAAATGTTCTGCAACATCAACATCAATTTATGGAGTCTGCTTATAATATTCCTGAAAATATCAAAGAGATGTTTGGAGATCAGAATCGTGCAGCTAAGCAGAGTGCCGTGAAAGCTCTTTTGAATACCAAAATGGTTAAAGGTTCATCTGTTAGGGACCATGTTCTGAAGATGATGAGCCTTCTGAATGAACTGAAGGTCCTTGGAGCTAACCTTGTTAAGGATACACAGGTTGAAATGATCCTGCAGACTCTGCCTAACAGTTTTTAGCGGCTTTACCTGAATCATAATATGAACAAAATGGATTTGTCACTTGCGAAATTGCTGAATGAGCTGCAGTCGGCAGAGACTATTATTAGGCAACAAGTTCTCCTGCAACACTGAATTTTTAGATAGGTTCTTCTTCTAAGGCGAGAGGCAGGCAGAAGAAGAAAAAGGCTCAAAAAACCTCTGTTGGAGGTGCAACTTCTGGTGTGAGAAATCCTAAGGGCAAGTGCTATCACTGGAAGAAGACTGGGCATCATAAGAAGCAGTGTCCGGCTTGTGTGGCCAAGCTGAATAATAAACCAGGTGATTTACATCTGCTTGTCATTGAAACTCTTTTAGCGGCTGTTTCTACCATGTCATGATGTGTAGATTCTTCACCCACTAATCATGTCTGCACTTATTTACAGGGGTTTCAGGTAACGCGGCGGCTAAGTAGAGGAGAAATCAATGTTTATCAAGCAGATGGTTCGACAACTCCAACTTTAGCATTAGGAAATATTAGCATTTCGTTTGGTAGTAATAGAGTATTAACGTTAAAGGACACAATATATGTACCTTCTGTTAGAACGAATTTAATTTCGGTTTCTAGCGCTATGAGAGAAGGTTATGACATTAATTTTCATGATATTGATAAATGTGTTATTAGTCATAATAAAGCTTATCTCTGTTCGGCCACATTGATTAATGGTCTTTTTATGGTTGATTCTATTCCTAAACTGTTACAACCTAAAGAACTGAATTATATTGATTTACCAAATAAGAGAAAACATTCTTCTGCATTGAGTGAAACATATTTATGGCACTTGCATTTAGGTCATATAATTCTAAACATAATTTCAAGGTTGGTTAAGGATGGACCTTTAAGTTCTTTAAAAGTGGAGGCACTACCAACTTGCGAATCTTGTTTAGAAGGAAAAATGACAAAACGAAAATTTCCCTAAAAAGGAAATTGAGCAAACAATAAATTAGAGTTAATTCATTGTTATTTGTGTAGCCCAATGAATGTCCAATCAAGAGGTGATTTTGAGTATTTTGTGACTTTCACAAATGATTACTCAAAGTATGAATATATTTATTTGTTGCGTCGAAAGTCTGAATGTTTTGAAAAGTTCAAAGAATTTAAGACAAAGATTGAAAAGCGACATAATAAATATATCAACACACTACGATCTGATCATGATAGGGAGTACCTCTCTGCGGAACTTATTAGTTACTTATAAGAATGTGGATTTACCTCTCAATTATCTGCACATGGAACACCATAACAAAATGGTGTAGCTGAAAGAAGAAATAGGACTCTTATGGAAATGGCTAATGATGAGTTATTCTAGTTTGCCTTTGTCCTTTTGGGGACATGCCTTAGAAACAACAAAATACGGTCTGAATTTAATTCCTTCAAAGTTAGAACCTTTGACCCCTACAGAATTGTGGACTGGGCGCAAGCCTAGTCTACGGCACATTCGAGTTTGGGATTGTCCGGCACATGTGCTAAAAGGGAAAATAGATAAATTGGAGGCGAAAATGGATGTATGTCTGTTTGTGGGTTATCCAAAAGGGACGAAAGGTGGTTTATTCTATTGTCCTAAATTAAAGAAGGTAATTATTAGCTCAAATGCCAAGTTTCTGGAAGAGCACTATTTGATGAACCATGTTCCTAGAAGTAAACTTGTTTTACAGGAAATTAGCAAAGGAATGGAAACTCAGTCATCTGTAAAACAAAGCGACCAGATGCAAACCCCGGAAGTCGATTTTGTCATACCATTGCATTTTAGTAGTGGGAGAAATGTCAATAGACTTGATGTCCCGCAAGAACAAGTGCCCGAAGTCATACTACCACAAAGTAGTGGGAGTTATGTTGAGCAAACTGCACAACATGATGAAGTCGTTGATATCCCTGTGGATAGCATGGAGACTCAGGTTCCTGATAATGATGTGGTCGAACCGCAAGATCATAATGGTGTAGTTGCAACTGATGTAGTGTGTAGTCGTAGTGGGAAAGAAATAAAACAGCCAGTTCGTTGTACGCTCTTGGGAGAATCAAATGATAGGATCACTGAGAAGCCAACTTCCGAACCCGTCAATTACCACCAAGAACTACATATAAAGATGCTGATAAGTGGGTTGCTGCTATGAAATCAGAGATGGGGTATATGTTCTCTAATCAAGTCTGGGATCTTTCTGATACCATGTTGTCACGATCCAAAATCCATTAAAGGTTGTGATGTCGCCTAACACCACTGTCAAACAAGCGAACAACAATTATTTAACTTAATTACTCATTTTATTATTTTAAAATCATAATTTCCTTCAATTCTATAGTAAAAGATAGAACTTACAGAGTAAATGATAATATTTTCGCAACTAAAATACTGAACAACCCATAATCTCTCCCAAAACCCGGTGTCACAAGTGCACGAGCATCAACTAGGGAGTAAAATAAAATACAGCATCTGTCCAGAATACAAATTGTAAAGGAAAAATCTAAATAACTCTGAAGGAGACTCTGTTGGTTGCCGATCGTAATATGGGATGCAGCTCACCTAAGTCTCGGCATTAACCACACCTCTGTGCCCACATGGCCACTAGACATATATGTACCTGCACAAAAATGTGCAGCAGGTGCAGTATGAGTACGTAAATTAGTGCGTACCCAGTAAGTATCCAGTCTAACCTTGAAGAAGTAGTGACGAGGGGTCTACTCCGACACTTACTATGGCCTAACAATAAGATACCGATATTATAGTTAAGCATGTATTGTATAAAACAGCTGAAAACCCAATAACCAGAGGTAAGTAAACAATTCTTTTTATCATAGGGAACTTCCAAATTTATTTTCGTCATTTAACAATTTATATCTCAAGCCAATGAAACAACATCAATTATTATTAGTTCCAAAGATTTATCATGCGCAAATCATGCCGAGGTCGTACGATCAAATCCAACATATAAATATAATTTATGCACTACCGATGGTCAAATGGCACGAACCATAGATGCATCTATTAACCTGTCGAGGCGAACGACCTGCTCCCATGGGAGTAGTGGAAAATTACCCGGCTCGTGGAATATATTTGCGACGCGGTTGAACATAGATTTCTCAAGTTATTATAATATTCCTCAGTTCTTTTCAAAAATACGAAATTCAAATGAAAACTTTCAAATCTCGAAATCCTCAATTTCAACTATTTTCAAGGCAATTAATAAGCATACTCAATCTCAATTCTTTTCAAGGCAAATAATAAACATAGTCAAATAACGGTATCAACAAGGCATGGTGTAAGCCTAAAACTACCTGGACATAAGCATAATTAGTAGCTACGTATGGACTCTTGTCACCTCGTGCGTACGAAGCCCCCACAAATAAGAGAACACATGAATTCAATTCATCTATGCGGTTAATTCCCTCTTACAAGGTTAGAAAATAGATTTACCTCACTCCGATGTTCCATAGCCGGCTCCAAATCCTTTCCAACAACTCAAACCGATGCCCAACGCTCCAAAGCTACTCAATAAATGTGCAAATCTATAAATATATACTCTAATACTCATTATAATCCATTTACAATAATTTCCAACTCCGCTCGAAAAGTCGATAAAAATCACCCTCGGGCCCACGTGCCTGGGTTTCAGAAATTTTCGAAGATAAAATTTACCCATAACACCACGAACTCAAATATATAATTTATTTCAAATTTCATGTCCAATTTTGTGGTCAAAATCCCAAAATGTAACTTCTAAGTGTTTCTTTAAAAATCCCAGATTTTCTACAAATTTCATGTCTAAATCCTTATATAAACCTTGTATTTAAGTCACAACTAGTGGAAATCACTTACCCCAATATAGTTGATGAAGATGGCTGTCACGACCCAAACCTATGGGCTGCAAAGGGCACCCAGTACCTTACTTAACCGAGTACCAACATAACATATCTTTCTTATTGTACTTCCACTGGCAAATGGGCCAAACGGGCCATCATGGGCTACCTAGAATAGACATAGGGGAATACTCATTATAGGACGACCCACCTTGATATAAAAAAAGTATACATGTGATATACGGGCCTATAAGGCCAACATGTTCATTTTTAAACTCAAAATATAGGACGACAAGGCCATACAAGTATCTGTATACATGACATGTGTCTACAAGCTTCTAAAATTACATAAGTAACATAAAGGTCAGGATCGGGACCCGCTGAACCAATCAATACATGTCCTAATTATACTGACCAAATAAGCAACTCCGGAGCAAAATAGAGCGCACCAATATCTTTTGCTGAGCTGATAGCCTACTTGGAGGACTCTCAACCTATCTATCGGGACATGCGGGCATGAAATGCAGCGTCCCCAGGCAAAAGGGACGTCAGTACAAATAATGTACCGAGTATGTAAGGAATGAAAATCAGTAAATAATGGACATGAGAGAAACATGGAGTCAAAGACTCGACATATAAGTCTGAATAACTATGTGAATTATTAATATGTGTAATGCCATGCATATGCGTATAAATGTTATGTCATACATATGTACATGTGTTCATAACATCATCAAGCCTCTGAGGGCATCCCATCATATCATGTTGATCACTGCGGGCAAAATTATCAACGTATACCAGCTGATCAGGTGGTGGTGCGTATATAACGCCATAACCTTTTCCCATATATATATATATATATATATATATATATATATATATATATATATATATATATATATATATATATATATATACGCGTATATAACGCCATCTGGTCATGGGTCAATGCACATGTATAATTCAATGCAATGCATAAGAAGTAGATCAATAAAATCTCTTTGTAATGTCAAAGACCATTATGCCTTTGATTAATATCATGAAATAAACTTTACCAACTAACGTATTTTCTGAGACCCATGAACATAGGATAGAATAATATGACACATGGGGAATCAAGAATATAAGCATCTCTAGTATTTCTATGAATAGAGTCATTTATAGAAATTGTGCATTTGCTCGTTTCATTTGTGTTGTATAGATCATGCCGAAAAGAAAGAAGGGATAGCCTTTACAAACCTGAGTCAATTCTTTTGAAAATCCCTCTAACACACGTTAATTGCGATAAAATACGTGACGGCAAGATCAGAGTAGGGAAAAGTCCGTATGATATTCTTGAGGAAGATTACACCGTGCTCCCTTAGAATCGCAAACCCCACATTGTTGTAATATTACTAAATCCCGTTTGAGTGAGAGTTAAGAAACTCACGTTGCAAATGAAGTTTCCTTGTGCTGAAGCCTTTCTTAGATGTAACATACCTTTATTTTGAATTAGATAAAGATTAGGTCTTGGTGGTGTGGGCCCCACCTATCAAGACTTGGTGTCACGTTTCTTCCATAAAATGTGACACTTTTCAATCCTTATTAAGAGTCATTGGATGGTAAGTGGACGCTTTCCACGTTGGGGAGGGGGTTTAAGTTATCCAAAATCTTTAAGTAAGCACCCACTAATCCTTAATTAATTAGGTAATCTCCCATTACCCAATAATTAACCAATCACCCACATAATTAAAAATTATCTCAACTTACTTAAAATACTACTCACTTTTATCATACCTTATACACCTTACTATCATGGTCATCTAGTACCTTATATGGCACTAGTCTATAAATACAGGGTATTTTATCTCAGGCCGTATTTTATCTCAAAATACCAAACTTCGACGAAATTCATTTTCTTCGATTTGCCTACCCCCTCTCCTTCATGAATTTACTCATCACTTGTTTGAAATAGCATAATGCTTATAATCTCAAAATAATCTCATTCTCGAACTTACGTCGATTAACTTACGACGAAAGTTTAACGTACGAAAATACGGAATATAACATCTCATTTCCGAGCTTATATCAATTTGTTTATGGCGTACTTCCTCGTACGAAAATATGGGGTGTAACAATGGCATTCCAAAATTCTCCAAAAATCGGCTCCCGTGGATGAAATGAGATGAAAATGGGCCAAACCCCCATTTTGAAGAACACACTGCCCAGCTACTCCGTCACCTGCAGACTCCTTGGCCGCTCTTGCGCATCCGCTTCTACGGCACTTCTTCCGCACCTGCGACCTTGCCGCTTCTACGGCCACAGCCTTCGCACCTGCGCTGTCTCAGGTGCGCAACTCTTTCCATTTCTGCGGTCCTCCGCAGCCTCGGCCCTTACGCTTCTGCGCTTGCTTTGCCGCTTTTGCGGCGTCGCACCTGCGACCCTTTTTCCACAGGTGCAATTACACCAGAACTCAGGCCATTGAGCAACACAACAAAGCTCCAATTTGATCTATTTACCATTCGGAATCAACCCGAGACCCTCGGGACCTCAACCAATTATACCAACACGTCCCAAAACACATTACGAACTTAGTCGAGCCTTCAAATCACATCAAACAACGCTAAAAACACGAATCGCACCCCAATTGAGCTTAATGAACTTTAGAACTTCAAATTTCTACATTCGACGCCGAAATCAAATCACGTCCGATTGACCTCAAATTTTGCACACAAGTCACATTCAACATTACGGACCTACTCCAACTTCTGGAATCGCAATCTGACCCCAATATCAAAAAGTCCACTCCCGATCAAACTTTCCAAAAACCTTCAAATTCTCAACTTTTGCCAAATGACTCCAAAATGACCTACGAACCTCGAAATCAACATACGGATGTGCTCCTAAGACCAGAATCACCATACAGATCTATTCCCAGGCTTGGGATTCCAAATGGACATAGATAACATTAAAATACTCTGCGTCCCAAATTTATGAATTCCTTCCAAAATGCTAACTTTTCACAATAGGTCTCAAAATGCGCCCGGTTCACCCAAAACATGATCCGGACATGCGCCCTAGTCCAAAATCATCATGCTAACCTGTTGGAACCTTCAAATCCCGATTCCGAGGTGTTACTCAAGGATCAAACCCTTGGTCAATTCTTCCACCTTAAAGCTTTCGAAATGAGAATTTCTTTTCCAGATCAACCTCGAACTTCCTGAAATTAAATTCTGACCGCAGGTACAAGTCATAATAACTGAAGTGAAGCTACTCATGGCTTCAAACCGCCGATCGACGCGCTAGAGCTCAAAACGACCGATCGGTCGTTACATTCTCTCCCACTTAAACATAAGTTCGTCCTAGAACGTGCTAAGAACTGCTCTAGAGTTGTTTGGAACCACTGTTTAATACCTCGTGCACCTACCCGTGCTACCACAACTCAGTTGAGAACATTAGCTCGAGCCAATCTGAAGATCCTCCCTTTATTTAGTCAAGTAAGCCTTATAGTCAAATTGTAACATCTGAAATTCTCCACCAGGTCTGTTTCAAACATACAAACACCATAGAGACCAGACATTGTACCAAAACATGATTGTATACTCATACTGAATTCATACCATGCACCGTGTAACTCATTTGCCCAAGGCAATCTTTCCCAAGTATAACAGCTGAAATTTCCACTGACTCGATGCCCGTAGTATACCTCATGACCAATATAAGCCTTACTTCAATTCTCGCAATATTGTCGCGACAGAAGAGGTGTGTAGAAACTCACAACCACCTATCGAATCACAATTCATGGAGTCCCTCCTCCCGACAAGAACCATTACCTCATTCTGGATTTAATAACGATATTTTCTCTTTAATGTACCATATATAAATCTGATCGCATTGATCCCAGGTCCAATAATCTCGTCTTAGCCAGTACAAACTGCTCAGGCAATAAGCCACCTCACACATTGCAAAAAGTCTCATATGATGCCACGATGTGCTAAGAAGCTACAAACTCGAATGTGATACATGAGGAAAACGAACTCTAGAACGGACTGCTCAACCCACGTAACTAATTAAACAACCGAAACGATGTTATGAACCTTCCTCAGAAAGTGAGAAACAAAACACACAGAATAGATATGGGGAACTGTACTCAACTTCACACCGTTGCGGCGTGAAACCCGATCCAACCATGATGCCTATGGCGGCGTGCCACCTGATCCAAACAACATAACCGTGGCAGCGTGCCACCCAATCCACACATACTAATCTATAAGGAAATACATACCGAGCTAGAATGCTCATACCTACGAAATAATCAAATGTTGACCACAAGCACGCCAAATGCATAATACCATCCCTAGGGAGACCAATAACGCCATATGCTACAAAGCTCAAGCACAACTAAGGTGCAATAAATGACCTACCTCTCGAGAGCCATCCTGCTCTCATAACACCACAAACCACATAGGATCTGAATACATGTGCGAATAATCAAACCACCTCAGAACCCACATGTCACAATAGAGATTACACGGGATAGGTGACAACAGAAATAACATCCAAGGCCCGAAGACCCCTCCATAAGAAGCGCTATACTAAAATGAACTCATCCGGCCTGATATAGAGCGCACATTCACATCTAGATCCATCCACAAACCTCAAGCCAAATCTGATCGTACCTCACTAGGCCAATAACCTTTCAAGGATCCACAATAACCCCTTCTCCATTACACGCAAGAACAACTGTCAAATCCAGAACAAACTACCACAGTCCACAACCAATTGGACAAAGCTCCTTTTTGGCATAAACTCTCACATTAGCAATAGTACCAAAATCTCAATACTTAGTTTCAATCTTTAATCAATTAAGTGACTACATGTCACACTCATACAATCTTCCTGTGGGATGTGCTGCCACGATCTTCCGCACCAGGTAACAAGTCTGCACATCCATACCACCGACCATACTAATGATGTATGGCAATCCAAGAATCGGTAATCAGTACACAAAGCCTCTTACACAGGACACCAATCTCAAGTGATGCTAAAGACAATACCCGCTTACTCTAACCATCTGAATCCTTTCTTGCTCATCCGAGCTCGTGATATTCTTGCCAACACCAAACTGCAATCTTGATCCTCAACAGTACGAGATTTTACCATAACTCTTGAACCACTAATACAACAAACACTTCATCATATAGAAACCTTTTACTTAGCTCATCTCAGAAAAACCAATGCAACACGCAACTGAATTCTCAAACCGCGGGAAATACAACCTCATGTTGCGATCTAAACCACCATGACTCTTCCTGAATCCATTTACTCAACCTAGTTCTAAGAACCAAATGCCTCCCAAATCACTCGAATTATGGGGGTTGTTAAGCCTCGCACGTACCGCCGTAAATTACATATATAACAAAATATGCTGAAAGAATTGACCACGACCACAATCATGTCGATTCAACCATTACTAGCTGACCCGTCTTCTCCAAATTTATTCTTAATTTGCTATAGAAATAATAATAGCTCCATTCGAAAACATAACGAACCCAAATCCGCATTCATCCTGAGTGACCTCATTTCACGAGACTACGTTGTGTCAAAACCCACGAACCATCTCATACCCTCCTTGTGCGCATATTCGCATCTTCAACTGGTACACCCATTTTGATAATTTCTCTATGAATCCGAAGTTATTTCCTCCCATTTCTCCCAATGATGCATCACATACCAATAACAACATAGAACACTCCAATCCCATTTCATAATCCACTACAATAGCTCGATACTTAACCATACCACGGACTCGAAATCCTTAGGCACCGCACTTTAATTTTGTACCGCTGGTACCGTTGTTGAAAGTCACCCACTCCGACTTGGTCCCCAGTATAATCAACTCCAAGGCTCTGCTAGCACATGAAAACCCTCTCAAGGAAGCACCCGGCTGAATCACTTTCCTTGTACATCACATCTACACGAAGCATAAACTCTGAGTCTTCCCAAAGCCTGAACATGAATCGATTAAGGCCAAATATAGTACACATTTCAACCAAATCCTTTGCTCAAATTACCACTAATGTTCTCTTTCCTTAGTTGTAATAACCTACACCAATATGCTGATAACCAGAAACCTCACAAGTAGACAACCATGTAATCTAATCATAGACGGTGGGGCTCTCCCACTTAGCTTGAAGCTACAATTAAATAGTCTTGGAACCCACCAAGACTCCTCCTTCCTTATTGACATGATCTTGCATAATCGACCCGCCAAATTTCTTGAAATCTCCCCGTCGATCATTTTATGAACACTCCGAATCAATAGCCACATTTACATATTCGACCTCTTACTGGATAGATAAAATTCTTCGTAGAAGCTTCTTCAACACCATGCAACCGCTAATCTACTCACATGAGATAACTCACCTGTGAAAAGTCCATGCCGACACCTTGCAACGACACTACACTGATTACCATTATTATGAAATCCTTAAACCATCCTGAGCTTGTGCTTATTCACCAGCTATACAACCTTGCTCACTCCTCATTGACATCAACTAAGGTGCGACAATACATTCCAATCCGAAGTCGTGTTGTATCCTTCTTCATATCAAGCAAACTCCTTTTTGTTGTATCCAATCACCCCCAGTGTAGTAGCCAACATTTCCAAATTAAACCCGTAGACCTAGTCACTGTCCACCATGAATCCCAAATCACTCCAAACTTTCCTCATGACGTGTAGTTATCCTACCACGTAACCTATATGCTACCTTGCCACTCTCCCACTTTGGACAAACCCTCTCCTTTAAAGAACTAGTCGACTTCTATTTCTCATACTTGGTCTTCTAGAAATTTAACCACCGTAAGACACCTCCCACATGTCCTTCCTCATCTTTCGCTGCCCAACTGTTGCCTTAAATTGAAATCTATCTCTGTATCACTTGAACCAATAGATCACTACCTACTTTAAACCTTTCCGAAGATCACCTTTCTCGAGGCATGAACACCGATTCAATCCCAAACCACTGCACACTGCGATCTGTGACAGCTGCTTTCCCGAAACCATTTCACAACATTCTGCCCCAAAGGCGAATTGAAGAAGACCATATCACCGGCGAACTTAACACATTCAATCAAAGACGACGACACTACATCACAGATGAAAATTCAACCACACTCGAATATACCATGTCTCAGATGAAAATTCAACCACACTCGAATATACCATGTCTCGTTACTCCATCAACCCAAACTTGAACATTCATAGTCTGATTTCCTTTCCTCCACTGGAAATAAAACACCAAACCTCTAAATCATGCACTGAAAAAAGTTCCCTTCAAGTCATTCACTGCCTCAACATATAGACAAGCATCCTGTTATTACATCGATACAGTGCGATAACAACTCATGAACATTATAGCAATATGTGCGTAGCCTTGAAACCATCAGAAATACAGCTACTAAGCTGAAATGATTGGACATTCTTCCGCAAGGCAACGACATTAGCCCAATGGAATACGCATGGAGAAACATCTTTCACCACGTCTGCAGTACCAATACCATTCTTCGATCCCTAATTGATAAGAAGCGTTTCTCGTCGCATAAGATTGAATAGGGAAGAAATAAAGGCATAAGCCTCAAAGGAATCAAATCGCACAAGAAGGGAAGTGCTCCTAACAACCCTATAGCCTCTCGAAGATAAGTATATACTCTCCGCACCTATCTGCAAGAATCCACTAGACTTGCTCATGTTCGTGAGACCTAAGTGAACCTAGTGCTCTGATACCATATTGTCACGACCCAAAATCCATTAAAGGTCGTGATGGCGCCTAACACGCTGTCAGGCAAGTCAATAATAATTAATTAACTTAATTACTCATTTTAGTATTTTGAAATTGTAATTCCTTCAATTCTATAGTAAAAGATAGAACTTACAAAGTAAATGATAATATTTTCGCAACTAAAATACTAAACAACCCATAATCACTCCCAAAACCCAGTGTCACAAGTGCATGAGCATCAACTAGGGAGTAAAATAAAATACATCATCTGTCCAAATACAAATTAGACAGGAAAAATATAAATAACTCTAATGGAGACTCTGCTGGCTGCAGATCGTAATATGGGATGCAGCTCACCTAAGTCCCCGCATTAACCACACCTCTGCACCCACATGGCCACTAGACATATATGTACCAGCACAAAAATGTGCATCAAGTGTAGAATGAGTAAGTAAATTAACGCGTACACGGTAAGTATCCAGTCTAACCTCGAAGAAGTAGTGACGAGGGATCGACTCCGACCCTATGGGCTACAATAAGATACCGATATTAGAATTAAGCATGTATTGTATAAACAGCTAAAAACACAATAACCAGAGGTAAGTAAACAATCTTTTACTAATAGGGAACTTCCAAATTTATTTTCGTCATTTAACAATTTATATCTCAAGCCAATGAAACAATATCAATTATTATTCGTTCCAAAGATTTATCATGCGCAAATCATGCCTAGGTCGTACGGGGCGATCCAACATATTAAAATAAACTATGCACTACCGAGGTTCAAGCGGGATGAACCGTAGAGAGTAGTGGAATTGTTTCCCGCTCGAGGAATATATTTGCGACGCGGTTGAACTTAGATTTCTCAAGATATTATAATATTCCTCAATTCTTTTAAAAAAATACGAAATTCAAATAAAAGCTTTCAAATCTCGAAATTCTCAATTTCAACTCTTTTCAAGGCAATTAATAAGCATACTCAATCTCAATTCTTTTCAAGGAAAATAATAAACATAATTAAATAAAGTATCAACGAGGCATGGTGTAAGCCTAAAACTACCCGAGCATAAGCTTAATTAGTAGCTACGTATGGACTCTCGTCACCTTGTGCGTACGAAGCCCTCGCAAATAAGAGCACACATGATTTCAATTCACATATGGGGTTAATTCCCTCTTAAAATGTTAAAAAAGACTTACCTTGCTCCGAAGTTCCATAGGCGGCTCCCAAGCCTTTCCAACAACTCAAACCGATGCCCAACGCTCCAAAACTAGTCAATAACTGTGTAAATCCATAAATGTATACACTAATACTCATTATAATCCAATTTACAACAATTGGTAACTCCGCTCGAGAAGTCGATAAAAATCACCCTCGGGCCCACGTGCCCGGATTCCATAAATTTTGAAGATAAAGTTTACCCATGTCACCACGAACTCAAATATATAATTTATTCAACATTCCATGTCCAATTTCGTGGTCAAAATCCAAAAATGTAATTTCTAGGTTATTCCTTAAAAATCCCAAATTTTCAACAAATTTCATGTCTAGATCCATATATAAATCTTGTATTTAACTCACAACTAGTGGAAATCACTTACTCCAATATAGTTGAAGAAGATGGCACTCCAAAATTGCTCCAAAAATCGGCCCCCATGGATGAAATGAGATGAAAATGGGCCAAAGCCACATTTTAAAGAACACACTGCCCAGCAACTTCGGCACACGCGGACTTCTTGGCCGCTCCTGTGCATCCGCTTCTGCAGCACTTCTTCCGCACCTGCGGCCTTGCCGCTTATGCAGGCACTGCCTTCGCACCTGCACTGTCGCAGGTGCGCAACTCTTTCCGCTTCTGTGGTCCTCCGCAGCCTTGGCCCTTCCGCTTTTGTGCTTACCTAGCCGCTTTTGCGGCGTCGCACCTGCGGCTCTTTTTCTGCAGGTGCGATTATACTAGAACTCAGGCCTTTGAGCAACACAATAAAGCTCCAATTTAATGCGTTTACCACCCGGAATCCACTAGAGGCCCTCGGGACCTCAACCAATTATACCAACACGTCCCAAAATGCATTACGGACTTAGTCGAGCCTTCAAATAACATCAAACAACGCTAAAATCACGAACCATACCCCAATTCGAGCTTAATGAATTTTAGAACTTCAAATTTCTACATTCGAGGCGGAAACCTACCAAATCACGTCCGATTGACCTCAAATTTTGCACACAAGTCATATTCGACATTATGGACCTACTCCGAATTCCGGAATATGAATCCGACCCCTATACCAAAAAGCCCACGCCCGGTCAAACTTCCCAAAAACCTTCAAATTCACAACTTTCGCCAAATCAACCCAAAAATGACCTACGGACCTCCAAATCCACATCCGGATGCGCTGCTATGACCAGAATCACCATACAGAGCTATTCCCAGGCTTGGGATTCCAAACGGACATCGATAACATTAAAATTTCCCAAATTTATGAAATCTTTCCAAAATTCCAACTTTCCACAATAGGCGCCGAAATGCTCCCAGTTCATCCAAAACCCGATCCGGACATGCGCCCAAGTCCAAAATCATCATGTGAACCTGTTAATCTTGATTATGAGGCCGTTTACTCAAGGATCAAACCTTGGTCAATTCTTCCAACCTAAAGCTTCCGAAATGAGAATTTCTTTTCCCAATCAACCCCGAACTTCCCGAAATTCAATTTCGACCACACGTACAAGTCATAATAGCTGAAGTGATGCTACTCATGGCCTCAAACCGTCGATCGAAGAGCTAGAGCTCAAAATGACCGGTCGGGTCATTACATACCTGATAGGATTAAACCCATTGATGCAAGTGGATATATAAGAAAAGAGAGGTGTAGACAAAAAAGTGCATGCTTTTAAAGCAAGGCTTTTAGCGAAAGGTTTACTCAGAAGGAAGAGATTGATTGTGAGGAAACCTTCTCTCCGGAAGCCATGCTTATGTCTATTAGGATTCTCTTATCCATTGATGCTCATTGTGACTCTGAGATTTGGCAAATGGATGTCAAGACAACTTTACTTAATGGAAGTCTTGATGGGTGCATCTATATGATGCAACCAGATGGTTTCGTGGAAAGTGGAAAGGAACATATGTTGTGTAATCTTAAAAGTTCCATTTATATATTGAAACAGACATCTAGGGCATTGAACTGCTTTTACAAGGCGATTAAAACTTTTGGTTTTGATCAATGTCTTAACGAGTCTTGTGTATACAAGAAGTGGGATGGGGACAATGTGGCATTTTTAATCTTATATGTGGGTGACATATTGCTCATAAGAAATAATGTGGGCATGTCGGGTTTAGTTAAGCAGTGGTTATCCATGCACTTCGATATGAAAGATTTGGGAGAAACAACTCATATCCTTGGGATCAAGCTCTTGCGAGATCGCAAGAAAAGGATATTAGGCTTATCCCATGCTCTTTATATTGATACAATACCAGGTTTAGCATGCATGATTCCAAAAAAGGATTTCTCCCTTTCACGCATGTAATTTCTCTATCTAAAGATCAGTCTCCTAAAACTGATGAAGAGATAGAAAAGAAGAAGGCGGTCCCTTATGCATCTGCCGCGGGGAGTCTGATGTATGACATGTTATGTACTAGACCTGATATCTTTTTTGCCGTAGGTGTTGTTAGCAAATTTCAGTCTAATACTGGGAGAGTGAATTGGACTGCGATTAAGCATATAATCAAGTACATGAAAAGGACCAGGGATTATATGCTAGTCTACCATTCGGATGACCTTGTGTATATTGGGTACGCTGATTCGGATTTCTAGTCAGATAGAGATTCTAGAAAGTCTACCTCAGGAAGTGTGTTTACTCTGGGAGGTTGAGCCATAAGTTGGAGGAGCATCAAGCAAACTTGTGTTACTGATTCCACCATGGAAGCCAAATATGTGGCAGCCTCTGAGGCAGCCAAAAAGGCGGTTTGGATCGGGAACTTCCTAAGACTGTTGGGTGTGGTTCCCTCGACTCAAGCACCAATAACACTTTATTGTGATAAAGTGGTGCGGTTGCAAATTCGAAGGAGCCACGAAGCCATAAAGAGCAAAGCACATTGAGTGTAAATATCATTTAATTCGTGAGATAGGGCAAAAAGGAGATGTAGTAGTCACCAAGTTTGCGTCGGAGAACAACTTGGCGGACCCATTTACTAAGAGCTTGCCACAGAAGACTTTTGATTGGCATGTAGACGGAATGGATTTCAGAATTGCAGACGCATGGTTATGATTCTAAGTGGGAGATTGTTAGATATACTATAAACCATGTGCATTGTTATAATATTCTTTATGGAACAATTATTTATTTATTTATTCAATTCAATAAAGTTTTATTTTTAATAGATCATGTATTTTTCTGTGTGTCCTTTGCTTATATAGTAGATGATTTAGTGTATAGAGTTTAGCTTATACACGGATGATTAAATCATCAATTCTTATAAGTCATAAAGTTTATGTTCACAATCTAATGATGAAATTGGACAAACCCTCAGAATGGTTGTAGCACAAAATTAAATATAATTTATCTTGATTATGGGAATGGTTTAATTCTGACTTCTTATGCTAGTACATTTTGTATGTACTGAATGGATCAAGTAGTGATAAGTATTTTATACTAACTCCATAAAATAATTTCTGTACTCCATTCAATGTACTTATACTCTTAATCTTGATATAATTATTATTAGTTGTGTGTGTCATTTATTGTTTTGATTTATTAATAGGCGAGATTTTTTCGAGGGTCAATAAGCCTGGTAAATTGGACAATAATAATATACAATGGTGAAGTAATAATTAGCTGATAGAATCCATGTCTTGGCTTTTGAGATTGATGATATTCCTTTGTAAAAGCTTATAAGTTTTCATGTGTAAACCCGGCCGGTGGATTTTGTATCCGACAGATTGTCACGACCCTAAGAACAACCCGTCCTGATGGCGCCTATCATAGTACTAGGCAAGCCTATTACGTAGACATTTCCAACACTCTAAAGCTTTGAAAGAAACGGAAACAGTTCAATTTAAGGAAAGCCTTTAAGAAAACAGAATAGGAAATAATAACTCAATACAAAATCCCTCCCAAAATCTGGTGTTATCGAGTACATATGCATCTACATAAAGATATAGTCTGGTACACCGTCTAAAAAATAAAACTGAAATATAAAATGAAAGATAACCGAGGAGAGTCAAGGTCTGCGAATGCCAAGCAGCTACCTCAATGATCTGTGAAGGTCCCGACTTCGTAACTCAGCAACCGCCGTGACCGGAAGCACCTGGATCTGCACACGAGATGCAGGGTGTAGCGTGAGTACAACCAACTCAATAAGCATCAAATCTAAACTTTGGACTGAATGTAGTGACGAACGCAATAAGTACAATTCAATATAGAAATAATAGTCCAGAAATGTAGGCATGCTTTCAAGTTCAATAGTTAAATTCAGTACAAGTAAGAGAGATCAATTCTAAATGATATGAGGAATATAACCTCTCTACATCTACATGCCAATGCACATGTTGTATGTGATGCACCACGCTGAAAGCCTCGTGTACTCACACTCTCAGAATACTCGATCACTCAGTACTGTATATGGCAAATCCAGCCCAGGGAAGATCCATCCCAGATATATATACATCAAATGACAGTCAGTCACTTAGTACTGTATAAGGCCGATGCAGCTCAGGGGAAGATGAGTCCCCAAATATAAATGTTTCAGACAAGATCCATGTCCAGGAAAGATCCATCCCTCAATATAAATCACCTGCCCTCAATATAAATCAATCAAACATGTTGTGGCGTGCAGCGCAATCCAATAACTGTTACTCACAATCAGGCCCTCGACCTCACTCAGTCATCAATCTCTCCAGTTTCTCTTTGTCTCAGGCTCACAATGTCGTGAAACTAGCCCAAAAATGATGATATGATGTATCAATAAATAGCAACAAAGACTGAGATATGATATGCAATGAATAAATATGATTGAGTACGAAATTTCAATGTAATCAATAAGTCAACAGCAGGAAACGACCACAATGGGTCCCAACAGTACCAGTATAGAGGCTAAGCATGATTTCTAGCATGATTGGCAACTCAATTACTTTATCACATGATGAAAACACAGATATCAACTAGATAAATCCACTATACAGTTCCATCAAACCTTTAGGGCCAAGTTTAGAAGTGTTACTTAACTCAGACCACGCAAATCTCTACTCCAACATGCCTTTGCCTCGCGAAACGGCCGCCAAATGCCCCGAATCTAGCCACAAAAAGTTCGATACAATCATCACGAGTTAAAAGAATCAGTTCCATAAGAAAATACTAAGCTCTTAATCAAAAGTCAAAAAGTCAACTCAAAAGTTGGCCCCCGGGCCCACATCTCAGAAGCAGGTAAAATTCACAAAATTCGAACACCCATTCGACCACGAGTCCATCCATACAAAAATTACTCAAATCCGATACTATGTCTCTATCAAAACCTCTTAATTCGGCCTAAGAACTTTCTTCCATTTTCCCCCAATTTTCCACCCCAAATCACTAATTTAGTGATGAAATCAAAGACGTAATCATGGAAATTAACCAAAACTAGGTAGGAATCACTTACCCCAATCACCCACTCGAAAATCTCTCAAAGAATCGCCTCCTACCGAGCTCCCAAAATCAAAATTGTGTTATGAACTCAAACCCTCGTTTTGAAATATTTAATGTTCTGCCCAGTTATCGTTCATCGCGAACGCGTCCATTCTCCCATGTTCGCGTAGCACAAAACAATCTGCCCCTCTAAATTACCTTACGCAAACGTGGCGACCTCCACGGGAATGCGTATTGCGAGATCACGTCTCACCTCACGCGATCGCAAAGCAGAAACGCGTTACACCTAGTTGCCTCCTCACCTCTTCGCGAACGTGGCAATACCCACGCGCTTGTAATGTACTGACTGGCCAAACCTACACGATAGCTTACTCTCACTCGCGAATGCATAGGGTAAAAATCACCCCTGCCCCAAACAAGCCTGCGCAATCGTAGACTTGACCACGTGATCGCGTATAATGTAACCAGATATAGACACCAGAAATCTTCAGCCATAACACCAAGTCCAAAATTGATCCGTTAACCATTCCAAGCTCAACCGAGATCCCCGGGACCTCACATTCCTTTAAGTCCCAAAACGTCATACGAACTTAGTCAAGCCCTCAAATCACATCAAACAACATCAAAAATATGAACCGTACCCCAATTCAAGCCTATTGAAACTAAGGAATACTAGCTTCTACAAGTGATGCCGAAACCTATCAAATCAGGTCCGATTGACCCCAAATTCTGCACACAAGTCACAAATGACACCACAGACTACTCGAACTCCCAGAACCCCAATCCAAGCCATGTAACAACAAACTCTACTCTCGTTCAAACTTTCAAATGTCCAACTTTATCCATTTCAAGCCTAATTGTCACGACCCAAACCGATGGGCCACGACAGGCACCCGGTACCTTACTCAACCGAGTACCGTTGTAACGTATCTTTCATGTCATTCTATCATAGGTAAATGAACTGGAGTAAAAAATGAGGGAATACAAACTTATACATATGAAGTACGGGCCTATAAGACCAAAATAACCACTCGTGTACAGAACATAGGCTGACAAGGCCATACAATCTTTTACGTACATGACATATGTCTACAAGCCTCTAAGAATACATAATTTTAATAAAGGTTGGGACAGAGTCCCGCCATACCAAACAATGCACGTCTAAATCATACTAACCAAAGAAGCAACTCCGAAGCAAATGGAGCGCACCAACATCTTCCGCTGAGCTGATAGCGTACTTGGAGGGCTCTCGACCTGTCTATCGGGACCTGCGGGCATGAAACGCGTCCGCATGCAAAAGGGACGTCAGTACGAATATGTAAGGCACATAAATAAGTACATGACAGACATGGAAGAAATATAGAGTAAATGACTCAACCTGTAAGTCTGGATAACTCTGTAAATCATGAAATACTTATAGTGTCATGCATATGCATATGAATGTCATGTCGTGCATAAGTACATGTGTCATAACATCATCAAGCCTATGAGGGCATCCCATCATATCATCTCGGCCACTGTGGACAAATCACGAACGTATACCAGCTGATCAGGTGGTGGTGCGTGTATAACGCCATAACCTTTTCCCATATCCCATATCCATATAATATTCATATATTTGTGTATATAACGCCATCTGGTCATGGGTCAATGTAGATGTATAAATGTATGAAATGCATAAGAAATACGTTAATAGGATTTCTCGGAATATCATAAAAATAATAAGCCTGTTGGATAAACTTTATTAAATACGTATTTTTTTGAGACCCATGAACAAAAGATATAATAATAATTCACATGGGCAATCGAGAATATAGACACCCCTAGTATTTCTATAAATAGAGTCATTTATAGAAGATGTGCATTTGCTCGATTCGTTCGTATTGTATGGATCATGTCAATAAGAAAGAAGGGATAGCCTTAACATACACGAGCCGATTCTCTTGACAATCTCTCTAACACACGTCAACGGCGACAACACGTAACGGTGGATCGGAGTAGAGAAAAATTCGCATGATATTCTTGAGAAAGATTGTACCGTGCTTTCATAGAATTACATCTCACGCATAATCTGATCTTGTATGATGTTTGCTGAAGCTCACCCGTCATTTAGCGAATATGACCATCTTCAATCTTTAGATTTAAAAAAGTCTTTTGTTGTGCCAAATTCCCAACGTTGCAGGTCAATGGTTAAAGTGGCACGAATGCCATAACTCCATCCAAGTTTATCTAAGAGACCAAGCAATAGATATAAGTACAATCTTTGTGCTATTCCTTGTAAAATAGCACAAAGCTTTTATAAACTCTTTTCAATAACCAGAAGGCCAGTACTGGAGACTTTCTATATCTTTCAAAGAATATGACATTGACTAAGAAAATGACTTTTAATAGAGCTTTAGTTGAGTAATTGTAGTACTTTTTTGTAGTTTTCCCTAGTCATTTATTTAACCAAGAATTCCATAGGTGTAATCAAGGAATATTAAGCCTTGTGACTCATCATACATTTTGGTTCCACTTTGGCTTGCTTGATTGCAAGTGGCAGCCCCAAAAAAAAGAGATCTTTATCGACTTAATCATAATTATCCCCATAAGTAATCAATTATCCCCATAATTAAGAATTATCTCTAATTACTTAAAATGCTACTCACTTTTAACACACCTTATATACCTTGCTATCATGGTCATGTGGTACCTTGTATGGCACTAGTCCATAAATACTCGGTATTATAGCTCGGATCGTATTTTATCCCAAAATGTCAAACTTCGACGAAATTAATTTTCTTCGATTTGCTTATTCTCTCACCTTCACGAATTTACTTACCACTTGTTTGAAATAACATAATACTTATAATTTCAAAATAATCTCATTCCCGAACTTATATCGATTAACTTACGATGAAATGCATAAGAAATACGTTAATAAGATTTCTCGGAATGTCATAAAAATAATATGCGTGTCGGAATTGAGACCCATGAACAAAAGATACAATAATAATTCACATGGGAAATCAAGAATATAGACACCCCTAGTATTTCTATGAATAGAGTCATTTATGAAAGATGTGCATTTGCTCGTTTCGTTCGTGTCGTATGGATCATGCCAATAAGAAATAAGGGATAGCCTTAACATACCTGACCCGATTCTCTTGACAATCCCTCTAACACATATCAATGGTGACAACACGTAACGGTGGATCAAAGTAGGGAAAAATTCGCATGATGTTCTTGAGAAAGATTTTACCGTGCTTTCTTAGAATTGCATCTCACGCATAATCGGATCTTGTATGAAGTTTGCTGAAGCTCACCCGTCATTTAGCGAATATGACCATCTTCAACCTTGAGATTTAAAGAAGTCTTTTGTTGTGACAAATCCCCAACGTTGCTGGTCAATGGTTAAAGTTGCAAGAATGCCATAACTTCCTCCAAGTTTATTTAAGAGACCCAGCAATAGATATAAGTACAATCTTTGTACTATTCCTTGTAAAATAGCACAAAGCTTTTGTAAACTCTTTTCAATAACCAGAGGCCAGTACTGGAGACGTTCTATATATTTCAAAGAATATGACATTGATTAAGAAAATGACTTTTAATAGAGCTTTAGTTGAGTAATTGTAGTACTTTTTTGTAGTTTTACCTACTCATTTATTTAACCAAGAATTCCATATGTGTAATCAAGGAATACTAAGCCTTGTGACTCATCATACATTTTGGTTTCACTTTAGCTTAGCTTGATGCCAAGTGGCAGCCCCAAAAAAAAGATCTTTATCCACTTAACCATAATTATCTCCATAATTAATTAATTGTTCCCATAATTAAAAATTATCTCAAATTATTTAAAATGCTACTCACTTTTAACACACCTTATACACCTTACTATCATGGTCATGTGGTACCTTGTATGAGACTAGTCCATAAATACCGGGTATTATAGCTCGGATCGTATTTTATCCCAAAATATCAAACTTCGACGAAATTCATTTTCTACGATTTGCTTATCCTCTCACCTTCACGAATTTACTTACCACTTGTTTGAAATAACATAATGCTTATAATTTCAAAATAATCTCATTCCCGAACTTATATCGATTAACTTACGACGAAACTTTAACATACGAAAATACGGGATGTAACATCTCATTTCCGAGCTTCCTTCAATTTACTTATGGCCTAGTTTCACATATGAAAACATGGGATTTAACATCATTCCCCCCTTTGGAATATTTGTCCTCGAATGTTGACTGATGTACTTATTATTTTCATAACTTATGTCTTCCGAATACTTTAGTACCCCTCTTGCCATCTAGGTAACTGTTCTTTGACTGAATTGCAAAGGCTAGGGCATTCCCCTTTTTAGGCCTTTTTCTCATATCATGACTCGTGGTCGGAATCTTTCCAATCTTGCAACTGTTGCTACCTTCTATCATGCAACAGTACGACTCTGACCTTGTAAATGCGCCTATGCGACTGTTCTCTTCTTTTTCCTCCAGCTTTTAGCTAACCTCTAAGACTCACTTGGTAAACATATATAGAGCTTAATAAGATGTCCCTCTGGGCAACTATAAGTATAATGAAGTTCTTCGCTCCGTGCTTTGTCGAACTTACGAATGTTGTTATATCTCATTTCATAGACCCGGTTTATCCATCCGTATGACTTTACTGCCATAACTCTTACTTTGATTTATCATTACTGAGGTCTGCTACCAAACTCCAGGTTACTCTCGTTGCTAATCCTATATGTATAATTCTATGTCCTTTAATGCTCCCTCATTAGTGTTCATCCTAAGAATGACAGCGTAATCTCATCTCATACTTTGTGACTTTTGTCTATCCATTGTTGATTCACCTTACGTGGGTAAATTAATCCCGTACAATTCATGAATCCCTTTCTTCAAATCATTACTTAATCGAAGGCACAAACGTCATCCTTTATCTACCATAATGACACCCTCATTCTACTACCAGGGCAGTATTCTATTTTTTTCTAAATATTATTAGTCCTAAACTCCTTTGAGTTCATTCAGGCTATACTGAACTTTCTATAACTTAGAGAAACCATTAGCTCTCTTGTTTTTATGGGATTAATCACGATGACTTACCTATTCTTGTCACCTTCTCACTCGCCCTTTCTCGTTCTTACTCCTGTCATAAAACTTTATCGTTTTACTATACTTTATCTTGGGACCTATACATATCTATTTATACTATTCGCGGCCTTCCTTCAACTTGCTTGCACCGTAGATTTACTTGTGTTATTTTGGAACATCAAGAGAGACATCACATCGTCTCTAACTCTTCTTTACTCTCTTGACTAGATCTCTGGGTACTTAGAAACCATAGCCTAAAAGGTACCCACTGACGATGCTGCTATCATTCTTGGATATTGAATCCTAGTGCTTCTAGCCTTCTATCCGAAGCATGGACTATTTTCAACCTTCTGCTTTTGAGTATCTTGTACGTTTTTCACCTTTACCTTACTTACCATAAAATCTCGCATCGTATCTTTTATCTCTTTCATGACCTCCCTTCCACACAGGTATAATTCACGTCCATAACTTGAAGCTCTATTATAATACTTGCACCTCTGGTGCCTATACAATCCGGTGGGAGCTCCATGCTGAATTCTTATGAGGCTGGTATTTTTCTAACTGGCTTTATCGTAGAGCCGTTATAGAATATGGTTGTTGTAATATCCCCTTGGTACCTATGATATTAAGAGTGATCCTTTAATTCTCTCAATCACGATTTTTATAATTTTCTGGGTCCAATAATCAGACTCCTGATTTACTTTGTTTATGTAACTCTTTAGTTTCCTCCTTCTTCTGATCAGCCTTTATGTAGGCTTAAGCTACCTCCCGATTGCGGTTCATGGTATTAGTTATTACGTTTAGCCTTTCATGGGCGCTGAGGAATATCCATGACACAATCCTTTAATAATTCAATCCTTTGTCTATGACCTGGGCTCAATTCTTTCTTTTAACTTATACCGGAATCTTCTACGGCTGTATATGCTGCATGTATAAAACTCCAAACTCTTAAGTGTGTTCATAACGTAACTAACTCTGGATCATGAATAGAATAATTCTTTTTGTTCCATCTCAGCTTTCTCCAAACATAAGCAATTACTTTTCCTGGTCTTACTGCCCGTGCATACTTAGCTTATCTTGGTGCCCATGCATACTGGAATTCCATACAACTCATATGATCTTGAATATCACTTCTAATTTTACTTCCCGTTCATTAGCCATAGTAGGTACCATTTTCTTATGGAGTGCATACAATGTTGTTGTGAGACTGTTGTTATAAGACCATTTCCTCCTTAGATCACCCAGCTTAGGTTGAAGCCTTCTTCCTTATTTCCTCAGCTAGTCTTTCATTGTAGTACTTAGGGAAAACCATTGACTCTTGTAATGCTGTGAACATATTACGGACCTATTGATGTTCTTCCTTGCCTATAATTATCCGTAGTTGCTTACCTCCATGCCCTTGTTCTTGTAGGGTTGCTTCTGAGCTGATATTTTGACTGTCTTCCCAGTGGCACTCTCTTTTATTTCCGTAACACTCATACGGTACCTTTAACTACCCCAACTCCTATCTGAATATTTCTCATGTATTACAATGTTATAAGTGCGAGGCTGAATTCCCTATGTTGGGGTTCACTATGTTTATCTTGCACGATCTGTTGATTTGTCTATATCCCCTTGTCTAGCCATAACTAGGCTCTTCCTGAATCAATTACTAACTACTCGTTGGCCCATTCTCATATCAATATTCCGCGTATTCTTTCTTGGGTTATTTCCATTGTCTTAACATACTCTCGCACTGGCTCCTTACTAATCAATAACATCTTGGGCAGGAACTCTTACTTCCTCTCATTGACATCGTGTTTGCATAATGCTCTGGTATCGTAGCATATCTGTAGTCTTTGAATAAGTGCAATCTCATCCCTTTTTCGTTTTATCGCATTCTTCCTTTACCATTCCATAATTACTAAAACCACTTGATTCTGACTTAATGCCACCTCACTCCACATTCCTCCCTTTAGGTAAGTACTAATATTTAGCGCTAGAATGATCTACCTATAGATGTTTTACCTCTTCATCATTGGTGTCTTCTCGCATTGTTGATGACCCTTACTCGCCTTGCGGTAATCCTTCTATACCAAGGATAGCGAAATTCCTTACTTGCGAGGGTGGCACTTAGTGTAACTGGCACACATAGTCTCTTAATCTTAACTTTGCTCACATTTCTTGCGATAGGGAAGCGTCTTCCTGAATGACCATTCTCTGAATTTTTCATGAATCTTCTTTTGTTGTCCATTCTATTATCGCCGGAATGAAATCTGAAACTCTCATGATGCCGAGTATTATCCAATCACTCAGTCCCTAATTCACGTTTAGTTTATCTTGTTCACTAGCCCATATTGATTTCTATTACTCTGGGGTCTAACTTTTCCTTCAGGTAGTTGCGTTGGAGTCACGAACTTATTTCTCGAAGAGGGGATATGACTTTATGGCCTATACTCTTTTGTTGTCTCAAGGCCTGTCACCTCTCGTCTTTTCCTTCACTTGACTATAGACTCTGTAATACTGTCATCTTTTTGACCTACCGTTGTCGTCCATGTATCATATCTTACTCTTAATGCTTCATTAGCTCTCTTCTTATTTTCTGCTAACATTTCTGTCTATCACTTTATTCTGAAAACTTCTACAAGATATTCTTTTGCTTTTAGCTCCCCTTTGCTCCATCCATTGGCTCTTCGGGTTGCCTAGCATTATCTCTCTACTAGGGACGGGAGTCATACTAAGATAATATTTATCCTTTCCAGAATTTCAGTGCTTATCTTTGTAGCACTCATATCTAGCTGTACTATTTTAGAGTGCACCATCTAGGTGTATCACAAGGAGATCCATTACCACGTTTGCATTATCCTTCGGAGATGTCAACTAATTATACCAATCCATCCCTTATTTTGGGTTACTCTGACCCCAACTGGATCATGATAACCCGTCCTTCTCTTAAACTATATCTGTTAGCTCCCATAGGGCATAACTGAGATCGGTGTGGCTAATTGTACGTACATCTGTCACTATTGAAGGTAGCTCAAAATGCTTATATCTCCCTTCCTAAATTGTAAATAATGATAATCTTTATTAACGGGGTACCTCGTACCTTTCTTCACCTTGCTTCTTTTACTTGCTAAAACTTGTGTCTACCTTCCGATTCTGTTATTCCTTTTTACCGTAAGAGTGAATAAGTATTCTTGCCTTAAAACTCCTTGTCAAGAACCTTACACCTTTTAGTGCATGCATGGTCTGCTGAAGATGTCACATTTACTCATCATAAGTATGATGCAAAATCGAGTTCCTACGACTCAATTCTTCCACAGCCACATTCAATCCCTTACCAAATGTCTTTCTAGATGTAGGCATCATCGTATTATAAATAAGATAGAGTTCAGGAAATTGAATTTTTACAATCGAGCTCTACCACACGATCTAGAGTAAGAAGAAAGAGTGACAGTCCTAAATGCCTTGTAGCCTCCTGCTTATAAGTGTGGTGCACGACACACCCATAAATAAGACTCTACTAGACACGGCTTCTAGACTCCCTAGGACAGAACTGCTCTGATAGCACTTTTGTCACGACCCAAACCAATGGGTCACCACGGGCACCCGGTACCTTACTCAACCGAGTACCATCGTAACGTATCTTTCATGTCATTCTATCATAGGTAAAGGAACCGGAGTAAAACATGAGGGAATACAAACTTATACATATGAAGTGCGGGCCTATAAGACCAAAATAACCACTCGTGTACTGAACATAGGCCGACAAGGCCATACAATCTTTTACATACATGACATCTTTCTACAAGCCTCTAAGAATACATAATTCTCATAAAAGTAGGGACAGAGTCCCGCCATACCAAACAATGCATGTCTAAATCATACTAACCAAAGAAGCAACTCCGAAGCAAATGGAGCGCACCAACATCTTCCGCTGAGCTGATAGCCTACTTGGAGGGCTCTCGACCTGTCTATTGGGACCTGCGTGCATGAAACGCGTCCCCAGGAAAAAGGGACGTCATTACGAATAATGTATTGAGTATGTAGGCACATAAATAAGTACATAACAGACATGGAAGAAATATAGAGTAAATGACTCGAACTGTAAGTCTGGATAACTCTGTAAATCATGACATACTTATAGTGTCATGCATATGCGTATGAATGTCATGTCGTGCATAGGTATATTTATCCTCCCATCATATCATCTCGGCCACTGTGGACAAATCACCAATGTATACCAGCTGATCAGGTGGTGGTGCGTATATAACGCCATAATATTTTTCCATATTCCATATCCATATAATATTCATATATACGCGTATATATCTGGTCATGGGTCAATGTACATGTATAAATGCATGAAATGCATAAGAAATACGTTAATAAGATTTCTCGGAATGTCATAAAAATAATATGCATGTCGGAATTGAGACCCATGAACAAAAGATACAATAATAATTCACATGGGAAATCAAGAATATAGACACCCCTAGTATTTCTATGAATAGAGTCATTTATGGAAGATGTGCATTTGCTCGTTTCGTTCGTGTCGTATGGATCATGCCAATAAGAAATAAGGGATAGCCTTAACATACCTGAGCCGATTCTCTTGACAATCCCTCTAACACATATCAATGGTGACAACACGTAACGGTGGATCGAAGTAGGGAAAAATTCGCATGATGTTCTTGAGAAAGATTTTACCGTGCTTTCTTAGAATTGCATCTCACGCATAATCGGATCTTGTATGAAGTTTGCTGAAGCTCACCCGTCATTTAGCGAATATGACCATCTTCAACCTTGAGATTTAAAGAAGTCTTTTGTTGTGACAAATCCCCAACGTTGCTGGTCAATGGTTAAAGTTGCAAGAATGCCATAACTTCCTCCAAGTTTATTTAAGAGACCCAGCAATAGATATAAGTACAATCTTTGTACTATTCCTTGTAAAATAGCACAAAGCTTTTGTAAACTCTTTTCAATAACCAGAGGCCAGTACTGGAGACGTTCTATATATTTCAAACAATATGACATTGATTAAGAAAATGACTTTTAATAGAGCTTTAGTTGAGTAATTGTAGTACTTTTTTGTAGTTTTACCTACTCATTTATTTAACCAAGAATTCCATATGTGTAATCAAGGAATACTAAGCCTTGTGACTCATCATACATTTTGGTTTCACTTTAGCTTAGCTTGATGCCAAGTGGCAGCCCCAAAAAAAAGATCTTTATCCACTTAACCATAATTATCTCCATAATTAATCAATTGTTCCCATAATTAAAAATTATCTCAAATTATTTAAAATGCTACTCACTTTTAACACACCTTATACACCTTACTATCATGGTCATGTGGTACCTTGTTTGGGACTAGTCCATAAATACCGGGTATTATAGCTCGGATCGTATTTTATCCCAAAATGTCAAACTTCGACGAAATTCATTTTCTACGATTTGCTTATCCTCTCACCTTCACGAATTTACTTACCACTTGTTTGAAATAACATAATGCTTATAATTTCAAAATAATCTCATTCCCGAACTTATATCGATTAACTTACGACGTAAACNNTCTAAATTAATAAAATCAAACTCTCGTACTAACACTGGTTTATCAGCAGCACCTGTATTCTGCCTCTGAGCCTGAGCAGCTACCAAGCTAGTCAATAACTGCAAAGCACTCCGCATATCCTGGTCTGTAGTGCCAGACGGAGGAACTGGAGGTGCTGGGTTCCTCCTAATATCCTCTGGAGTAGACGGAGTAGATGAGGTATGAGACGGCATCTCACTCTGAGCCACACTTTGGCCCGCTCTGGCTTGGGGCACCTGACTGGTACCCTCTCCCGCAGCTGTATCAAGCCGTCTACTCATTGTTTGCTTCCTAGTCGAAGGCATCACTGAAAGAAAACAAGGTGAATATTAAAGATGAACACTTACGACTCAACTCTACGCACGATCTAGATTCAGGAAGAAGGTAACAACCCTAGATGTCATGTAGCCTCCTGATTATAAATGTGGCGCGCTACACATCCATAATCAAGACTCTACTAGACACGGCTCATAGACAATCCCTAGGACAGACTTGCTCTGATACCAAGTTTGTCACGACCCAAACTGGAGGGCCATGACTAGCACCCGGCCATACTTACCGAGTACCAACATACATTTTATCTAACCTTCTGTATTATCTTTTAGGGCTGACGAGATCAATATAAATGGTAGACATGGGTCATGGACAACCAACAATAAAATATGATGGCATGAACATACATAACATGGGATGACTAGACAATCAAGAAACTATATATAAGGTACGAGCTACCACACTACCATGAGAGACTATACAACAAAAACCAGCCGACAAGGCCTACCAAACTATACATGAGTCGACACCTGTCTATGAGCCTCTAAAGGAACATAAGTGTTGCAACATAGCCGGAACAGGGCCCCGACATACCCCATAATATCTATAACAAAAAATGCATACCAACCANCCTTGTAAAATAGCACAAAGCTTTTGTAAACTCTTTTCAATAACCAGAGGCCAGTACTGGAGACGTTCTATATATTTCAAAGAATATGACATTGATTAAGAAAATGACTTTTAATAGAGCTTTAGTTGAGTAATTGTAGTACTTTTTTGTAGTTTTACCTACTCATTTATTTAACCAAGAATTCCATATGTGTAATCAAGGAATACTAAGCCTTGTGACTCATCATACATTTTGGTTTCACTTTAGCTTAGCTTGATGCCAAGTGGCAGCCCCAAAAAAAAGATCTTTATCCACTTAACCATAATTATCTCCATAATTAATCAATTGTTCCCATAATTAAAAATTATCTCAAATTATTTAAAATGCTACTCACTTTTAACACACCTTATACACCTTACTATCATGGTCATGTGGTACCTTGTTTGGGACTAGTCCATAAATACCGGGTATTATAGCTCGGATCGTATTTTATCCCAAAATGTCAAACTTCGACGAAATTCATTTTCTACGATTTGCTTATCCTCTCACCTTCACGAATTTACTTACCACTTGTTTGAAATAACATAATGCTTATAATTTCAAAATAATCTCATTCCCGAACTTATATCGATTAACTTACGACGAAACTTTAACATACGAAAATACGGGATGTAACATCTCATTTCCGAGTTTCCATCAATTTACTTGTGGTATAGTTTCACGTATAAAAATATGGGGTGTAACACTAATTCCACTACGGACCTCCAAATCACAATGCGGACACGCTCCTTAGTCCAACATCACACAATAGAGGTAACAGAACCATCAAAACTCTGTTCCGGAGTCGTTTACTCATAAGTCAACATCTGGTCAACCATTTCAACTTAAGCTTTCAACCTTGAGACTAAGTGTCTAAACTCATTCTCAAACCTCTCCGGATCCGAACCAACTATCCCGGAAAGTCACATAACAATTGTAAAGCATAAAATGAGCAGTAAATTGGGGAACAGGGCTAACAAACTCAAAACGATCGGCTGGGTCGTTACACACATGAAATAAGTTAAGCGAAAGTCTAAAGAAAGTAATCAATAAATTAAATTGCCAGTGATTTAGTTTGATTGATTAGTATCTGAATCTTAACATGGGGAGTTAAATAATGTTTTATTGAAGTATTTCGAAATTGAACTAAGGAATGTAATTACGAATTTTTAGTGAAATAATTCGTAATTTATTATGGTAGAATTAATTTTGAATTTCGAAATTAATTCCATAATAGGGAGCCTTTTTAATTAAGATCTGTGGTCCCTACTGTACTTAAATAATAGGTAATAAAGGAAACCTTTCCTTTGTGGAAGAAGAAAACCTATTAGGTTTTGAAAAAGGGTTTTAGCCTAAAAATGTGGCTATATATATCGCTAGAGCTGGCCGTTTTTTGACTCCTTTTTCGCCTTGGAATTTCTCCCATCCGAAATTCTCTTTTCTTTGATATTATTTGGGTAACATAGTAGAAGACTAGGGAACGTTTTGCTGAGGTCGCGGTCTTGCTACTCTGGAAATGGAGACCGAGATTAATATGCTATGTTCACGCTTCAAGGGGTAACTCGTATAATGTCCATGTGTGCTAATTGTTTAATTTACATGTGAATATGATACGGAGATTGCTTCCGATGTGATATATAATCCAATATACACAATCATATAAAGTATTTATTTTGGGTGGGATTGTTATGCGCCAAAGCCATCCATGACTATTTCTTGGAATAGTTGAATTTGTTAGAGTTCGATAACATGACTTCACTGTAAATTTTTCGGTAGTTGTGAGTCCCCAAACAAGTTTGTCATGGCCTACTGGATATTGTGGGAGGTAAAACTATTCGAGTAGTCACATTACACTTGGTGGGAGTTATAGTGAGAAGTGCCTAAAGTCTAGTGGATTTGAGTTGAGTGTTTGAGAAACTGTAGACACTAACTCGTAGGATGTTAAGGGCCCTTGGATTTGATGGCAAAGAATAAATTAGGGATCCAACCAAGGTTTTGTCCAAAATTTGATCTGGGAACCTATTGATAAGTGTCAAACAAAGCCTTTCTGGCGGTAAGTCCATCCCATAATTAAATGTTTCCAAATTATTGAATGATGATTTAGATGTGGGGTAATGAAGTAATGATATTTGGAGGCAGGAGAGATGCACATGAAGTAGTTGGATTGTGGAACAATCACCAGGCCGTAGTAGCGAGGAGAGCTTGGTTCTTCTTCATTTAATCTCTGGACTCCTAGGCCCCCTTGCAATTTTGATTTTGTAACCTTTTCCCAAAGTACGAGACGCAATTTCCTTTTATGAGGGGTGGTTCCCCAAAGAAAATTGCGTTGGTAACGTTCTAGCTTATGCAAGATCTCTAATGGTAAGGACGCAAATTACATGACATGATTTGGAATAGAGTTTAAAGTAGCCTTAATGAGAGTAGTCCTACCTGCTATGTTAAGGAAGTTAGTTTTCCATCCTGCTAGCCTATTTTTAAAGTTATCAAATAAGAGTAACATCGAAATAATCAATAGGAGAAATAAGCGTCGTGACAGGATAGGTGCAGATGAATATTCAGGATGTAACTTCTAGTTCAATTCACTCTAATATTCTAATAATTCTCGCGAGTTCACTCAATGATTAGTTCAAATGTGTAGCCAAGTCTCCTCTATCGATTAAATCTTAACTCTACGAGGTGAACTAATATAAAGCATTGTGAAAATATGCAAGAACACATTAATGGATTAGTCTTTAGGAAAACATCTCTTGCATATTCTCTTAACTTGATTCAATCAACAATTCAACAAGTTGTGTCATTATTTAAAAGAATCACTAAATTAAACCAAACAAAATAATGTAAAGATAATCACCAAAACTATTTCGATTAAATAAACTGGTAAATAAAGTTGCAATCATCTCAAAACTCCATAAACGAATTCATGAAAAGAACTACAGTTAAAATCCACAAAAATCAACCAAAATACCATATCCGTCAAACCCTAAGGTAATCTACTCCATAATCATGGAGAAAGTCATCGCAAATAAAGTGTAATAATAAGAAAATATGAATTCAATCCAAACTCGGGTGTTGAGTTGATGAAAGAATGATGAATCCTTGTGATTTGAGTCTCCAATGCTCTTCCAATCTTCGGTAGGTCAAAATTACTCTAAAAATCGTGTTTTTAATGCAGTTATACCATGTAGGAATGGGCACGACAAAACTACTTTTTTCTTAGAGTAATCTTTTTTTCTCACTTTTTAACATTTAGACTTGGTCCTCGACCTACGAACATGATCTCGGTTTAATTTTTTTGGCTTCTACTCAGACTTTAAAGCTGCAAATCATGAACACAACATAACACACGTAATAAATGTAAAATACAAATAATTAGGCTCAAATACAATCAAAGTGCAGTAATTAGATTGCAAAATATAGTTAAAAACATGAGTTCCTAGCCTACCATCAACACCCCACACTCAGACCATTTATCGTCCTCGAGCGGTCAAACTACGTTTCAAATAGAGATGACTTTCAAACAACTCTCCTAACTCATCATGCCAAGTATAATTAAAGTAGACTAAGCACCATACTGTAATATCCTAGCCTCAAGACTCAACTTACAAACACCATGTATTTTTCATAACTTGCTCACTTACTCTAACACAGAGGCCAAAGTTATTACCTTTTCTTCATGAGTCACGTGCCCTCACACGAACAATAGAGAGTAGTTCCACACACAATAAAGTTCAAGAACAATTAGGAACTCAAGATAGAAATAATTCACCTACCCTGAGACATAAAATTTCTATGACACAGAAGACGTACCATAATCTTGCCCGTAGTGTAGTACTCTACTAATTTGATCTCATTCAGTCAAGGATGTAGTAGGACTTAATTTGATTGTAATATAGGCTACGGGACGAGTAGGATACAATTTGGATAATAATGACTCCAGCTCCCCTAGCACTTTAATACATACGAATTAGCAATTCAAACCCCACACTTATGTGGAACCAAACCCCAACCTTCACAATATAATAACATCAAACTCCAAATTTCCTTAAGCAAAATAAGATGAGAACTACCATTAGCAAGGAATTAATATTTTCTTTCTAATACATACACAGATTCTCTCTTTTTTATTTTCAGGGTTGTGTTTTTCTCTCTCAAGCAAATTCACTTATTTATTCAATTCCTTATACGTGACTTTCACACTTTTTCAAATTGACGAGAGCAGAACACAATACAAAATTATTGCTCACTAGTCGAAGATAGTATAATTTAATTATCATCTCCACAGGGATTGGATTTAAACATTGCTCGAATAATATTCAGTTGATTACTATCCAAGAAAATTAACACTTCATTCGATGATTAATACTACTATGATTAGCTACTAAAATTTTAGTAATTAATAATTAATCACAAAAGACGGTGGATGAGCAATGACGAAACATCAATGAGAAAAAATGAGTAATTTACTAGACAAGTACAAGATAACTGACTCGGGATCCAATTCTTGAGTTAGTTCACTCTATAATACTTTCGATTCTCACGAATTCAACAGATAATTAGATAACATTTGAAGTTAATGTTCCTCTTTCGATTAAATATTATTTTTAGTAATTAATCCAATTGAAGTACGGTAAACAATTGCAACAATAAAACGATGGTTATGATCTAAAGGGTAACTTCTCATGAATATTTCCCTATATTTTAGTTCGATTAATAATTCAAGAGGCTCTTTCGATTGCCTGTTTGAATCACGGATTCAAACTAGAGGATAAAATATAAAAATATTCAATATCAAACTCCTCTTTCGATAAGCAAAATAATAAATAACTCCACAATACGAATTAAAACTCCATCAGTTAGTTCTACAATTATCAAGAATCGAATCCCTAATCAAGTTATCAAAACATCGTATCTGTCAACACCCTAATGGAATTTACTCCACAGCAATGGAAAAAGCCATCTCAATAAGGTTTAAAAACAAAGAAAATATCAATACTAATGATTTGATACAAACTCCTGTATTGCACAGATTGTAAGTTGAAATCATGATGAATTCTTGAGTCTTCTTGCCTTGGTTGGCTCTCCAATTTGTTGTAGGTCAAAAGTCCCTAAAAATGTGTTTCCAGTGTATTTATACCAAGTAGAAACGAACCCCGACGAAACTACCCTCTTTGAGCTGAAGTGGGAAACCTAGCAAACTTTTTACACTTCACGCGTCGCACAATACGTCGCAGTCTGCGTCACACCAATGTAGATAGTCACTTGCAAACCCTCTGAACTCCGCGTGTCTAACAAAATTTTGCATTAGTGCGTCGCACCATGCATCGCAGGCCGTGTCGTAGTAGTACATTTTCCTGTCAGACCAAAAAAACCAGTCTATGAACTTGTCAAATTTCTGACACATATTTGCATTAATGCGTCGCACACTGCTAGGCTTTGTGCGTCGCATTAGTCTATTTGCTCAGGCCCTTGCACTTTCTTCTCACTTTCGTATGCAATGCTTGTCCAAGAGCCCCAGATGCGATCCTGATTTAATTCTTTGGCTTTTACTCAGACTTCAAAGCTCCAATTTATCCTTTTAACTCGGAATAGTTTCCTGCAAGGTATAAGATATGTAATAAGTGCAAATCACTACCATTTAAGCTCAAACACACATAAAATGTGGTAATTTAGAGTGTAAACTACGACTAAAATATGGGTTTCTAGCCTACCATCAACACCCATACTTAGACCATTGCTCGTCCTCGAGCGATCAAACTACACTTCACATAGGGACGACCTCTTCATCAAACAACTTCCCTAACACGTCATGCCAAGAATATTAAAAATAGACTAATCACTCTATCATAACGTCCTAACCTTAAGACTCGACTCAAAAGCACCATGCATTTTTCACACCTTGTTCACTATCACGACCCAAAACCAACCGGTCGTGATTGTGCCTATCATAGTATTAGGCAAGACGACTACTCGGACATTTCCAACACTCTAAAGCTTTGAAATATATGGAAACAGTTTAATTTAAGGAAAACCTTTTAAAAAAAGAATAGGAAAATCAGTACTCAATAAAAGATCTCTCCCAAAACCGGGGCGTCATCGAGTACACGAGCATCTACATAAAGATATAGTCTGGTACACTGTCTAGAAAATAAAACATAAACATAAAATGAAAGATAAGGGAGGAGATTCAAGGTCTCCAAACGCCAAGCAGCTACCTCAATGATCTCCGAAGGTACAGACTCTGTAATTCAGCAAGTGCCATGACCGGAAGCACCTGGATCTGCACACGAGGTGCAGGGTGTAGCATGAGTACAACCAACTTAATAAGTAACAAATCTAACCTTTGGACTGCAAGGTAGTGACGAACTCAGCAGGTACAGTTCAATCTAGAAATAACAGTACAAAAATGTGGGCATGCTTTCAATAGTTAAACTCAATTCAAGCAGAATAGATCAATTTTTGAATGACATGAGGAGTATGACCTCTCTACATCTACATGCCAATGCATATGTTGTATGTGATTCACCACGCTGAAAGCCTCGTGTACTCTCACTCTCAAAATACTCAATCACTTAGTATTGTATATGGCCAATTCAGCCCAGGGAAGATCCATCCCAAATATATATATATACACTAACTGACAGTCAGTCACTCCATTCTGTATCAGCCCAATCCAGCCTAGGGAATGGTCCATCCCCAAATATAAATGATTCAGACAAGATCCATGTCCAGGGAAGATTCATCCCTCAATATAAATCAACTGCACTCACTAGGGGTATGTATAGACTCCGGAAGGGCTCCTTCATCCCAAGCGCTATAATAAGCAAAATCCAGGCATAAATCAACAAAACATGCATGCTGCGGCGTGCAGCCTGATCCCATAAATGTCACTCACAATCGGGCCCTCAGCCTCACTCGGTCATCAAATTCTCCAGTCTCTCTCTCTCTCAGCCTCACAATGTCATGAAACTAGCCCAAAAAATGATGATATGATGTATCAATAATAGCAACGGAGACTGAGATATGATATGCAATGAGTAAATATTATTGGGTATGAGATTTCAATTTAATCAATAGGTCAACAGCAAGGAACAACCACTATGGGTCCCAACAGTACCGGATATAGCCTAAACATGATTTCTAGCATTATTGGCAGCTTAATTACTTTATCACATGATGAAAATACGGATATCAACAAGATAAATCAGCTATACAGTTCCATGGAATCGCCCAAGTCCTAGTTCTTACTGTGCACGCCCACACGTCCATCACTTAGCATGTGTGTCACATCAACACCAATCATATAACACATAATTCGGGATTTCGTACCCTCAGAACAAAGATTAAAAGTGTTACTTACCTCAAATCGTACTCCAACACACCCTTGCCTCGCCAAACGACATTCGAATGCCTCGAATCTAGCCACAAACAATTCGATAAAATCAACACGGGCTAAAGAAATCAATTCCATAAGAAATGCTATGTTATTAATCAAAAGTCAAAAGTTGACTCAAAGCGCCCCCCCCCCCCCTCCCCCGGGCCCATGTCTCGAAACCTGATAAAAGTCATAAAACCCAAAATCCCATTCAACCACAAGTCCAACCATACAAAATTTACCAAAATCCGACACTAAATCGTCATCCAAATCCCCAAATCAAACTCTCCAAATCCCTAGGCTCAAATTCTCAAATTTCACCTCAAAACCACACAATCTAGGTGGGAAAATCAATGGGAAACAGGATTATTGAATAAAAATGAGCACAAGGGGCTCTCAAGAAACCCCTCAAAATCCTCTCAAGAGTCGCCTAATCCCGAGCTTGAAAAGTTAAAAATGGTCTCGGAACCCTTGTTTCAAATAATCTGCCCAGGCATTCTCGCTTCTGCGGTTCATTTAGCCACTTATGCGGTACCGCTTCTGCGGATCGGGGTCCGCACCTGCAAACTTACACTCAACCCTTGACCTGCCGCATCTGCGGCCAGGGTCTCGGACATGCGGCCCCGTGTCCGCTTCTGCGTACTAGAGCCAAGTTCCTCTTCTCCGCATCTGCGGATCCTTGCTCGCACCTGCGCGCTCGTTGATGCAACTAACCCCACACACCTGCGTCCTGCCCTAGGACAACCTATACCCGCACCTTTGGCATCACATGTGCAGCCAACCCCTCGCAGGTGCGATCGCTCCAGAAAACTCTAGCTTCAGCAATCCACTAAGTCTCATGTCACGACCCTAAAACCGGCCCAGTCGTGATGGCGCTGTCACACCTCCTTTTTCCTTTTACACCCCCGGGAGGGAGTATAATAAAGGGAGTTTTTCCAATTAAAGGACAATCGAAACGGGATTTATTATTAAAAGATTCAGAGTCGCCACTTGGGAGATTTATGGTGTCCCAAGTCACCAGTTTCAAATCCCGAATCGGGGAAAAGGTTGACTCTGTATCACAGTCTGCGAACCAGAAATCCGGGTAAGGAATTCTGTTAACCCAGGAGAAGGTGTTAGGCATTCCCGGGTTCCGTAGTTCTAGCACGGTCGCTCAACTGTTATATTCAGCTTAAATTATCTGATTTTAAACAATTATGAACCTATGTGCAAATTTTAACTTTTTAACCGCTTTTATTCATTTTTAAAGAGAATTGCAACGTTATTAAAAGACGTCTCAAACCACGTCACATAAATGCACCCATGATCTTTGACATATTTTAACATCGTTGGGATTTGGATTTGGGTCACATAAATGTGCACCCGAGTTTAAGAAGGTAAATTATTAAATAACGCGCCTAAAGCAACTAACGCGTTGTTAACTTTGCGAGGGCCATGGAAATTTGCTAAATGGCACGCCTCAAATTCTAAGGAGGTGAGGGCCACACATTTGAGATTTTATTTGGCGCGGCACACCTCAAGTCCATTTTTAAAGGATATTCAAACTAAAATTCGGAGGGCCATGCCTATTTGTTTTATCTAATATGGCACACCTCAATTATTTGAATATGGCCTAACGAAGTTGCAACTATTCCTAGATCGAAGCTCGAACTCAGATCTTCAACTCGAAAGGCTACCCAAACGCGATGGGCACCCCTTCAACTCAAAATAATTCGATACACAAGCCCAACAGGGGCCCAAGTATGGGCAGGCACAAGCTGCAAGCAGAAGACTCACAATCGAATCCCTATCGTGCAAACCAAAAAGAGACATGCTTATTGTATTATTCAATGCTTGACAAAAACAAACCAATTAATAATTAGGAAGGCTTATACAAGGAGAACTAATTCATTACGTGAAGAGGCTTGAGCTAATAAAAAAGGGCTAATGGCCCAACAAGAGTTAAACGGTCCAGATCTTGTTTAAAAGATTTTTCAGAACTGGGCCTCATAATTGAGCCCAAGTCGAAGCCCTGCAACTGAGGAATGAAGTCTCAAGATCGAATCCCTGAGGCACCCGAATGGCACTGGTTTAAGCCTGAAGGATCCAATTATTAAATGCAGCATGCTACTGAACCTTTTAAACATAAAATGAGGTTTAAACTTGACAACTAACTAACAAGCAATTTTAAACCTTTAAATCTTCAAATTAATCTTCATAACTAGGCTAAAAGAGACATCAACAAGTTCTAAAAATTGGCACTCAATAGCCAGAGAACCACAATACCCGTCATTGAATTTTGGACCATTAATTGAATTTAGAATAAAAGCTACAACAAATTTAAGCTAATGAGTACTCTAAACCATCAGAAGATGAATTTTAGCAACTAAAATGAAAACAAAACAGAACATGAATGGACTGTGTTGAACCCAAGCTTCGAATTAACAGATCTGCAACATGACCAAACCAAATAACTTCACCTAAAACAACTAACATCCTTATTTCTTAATTACATCAATACATTTAAAAGTTCAAACAGTCCTCAAATCATTACATTCAAATAGGTTCAAACTCCAAGTATTAAAATGAAGTATAACATTAGCCATATAACTAACCATTCATGATAGCAAACAAGGAGCATGTGAGGAAAAACTATAGGAAAACCAACAACATTTGCTCAAGGAAACAAGTAGCTACTTCAACTTGATTTCATAAACATCATATCTACATTTATTCATGATTGAAGAGTTCTTACATACCTGACAATGTGAAGGAAACAAAGCAAAAATAATCAGATGTCCAGCAGCAGTAGCAAAGCAGCATAAATCAACCTCAAATCCGATGAAACAGTGAACCAGACAGCTCAAAACCCAAAAAATGCAGTCCAGCAAACCAAAATCCAACTTCAAACCCACAGTTAAACCAACAGACCTCAAAACCCAAACTCAATGACTGATTCTCAAGCCATTTCCAAGTCCAAACAACTAGGAAATTGATTCAGGGAGAGGAGGATTTTAGATTACCAAACTAAAACTCAATGGAAACAGTGTTTTCTACAGAAATTGCAGCTGTTTTCTATTCTGGATCTTTATAGCTCTCGTCCCCCCTATTGAGCTTCATGTAACAATGCCTTTATAGGCAAGTGACTAGGGCAGCAGATATAGGCTAGGTTTTGCCCTTGAGCCCTTTGAGAATTCTCATTTTTGCTAATTAGTCCCTGAATTACTGACTTGCTTGCCAAGCAAGTCTGTTCTTTTAGCTTCTAAGAAGCTTCTTCAGGCAGTTAATGCAAGATTCCCTAAGTTATCTACCCAATTTACCTCCCATATTCCTGAAAATTAACCTGCCGGACCATCCTGGGTCAAATTGACCCAAGGCAAATCTAACCTGGGCCTTTAACCCATTGGATTAACCCCTTCCTTTGGGCTTTCAAGACAAACCTGGATTTCAAAATTCGAAACCAAACACATGACAGAATCTTAACAAAGTGACCAAAACATTTTGAAATCAGTGAAAACCCCTAAATTGAATAGCCCACCCTTTAGACCATAATTAAAAGAAAAACTAGCAAACTAAAAGACAATTAGAGTGAAGACCAGTTCATGTGAAATGAAATCATGCAGGTGCAATTCTAATGAAACAGATGCAGAGACGATTAACAAGTATATCAAAGAAATAAAAATAAATAAAGAAAAACAATCACAATGATAAAAAGAATCATGCAAAACCAAAAAGAAAATGAACAGAAATACCTAAAATGAGAGCTGACTTTGAAATTGCCTTTAAAATCTCGATTCTAACCAAAAGGGGCCTCGATCATGTGTTCTCAAATGAAAACACATGACCAAGGCTCGTTCTGGTCCTAATCCACCCAAGCTGACCTTGACACTCTACAGCCTTGACTTCAAAACGAAGTTCGACAGGTTCTAGGGCCATTCGAAGGAAACGGACTATGGAATTGGAAAGAGGGAGGTGAGGGGTCCTTTAATGTTAATATTGTCACGACCCAAACTGGAGGGCCATGACTAGCACTCGGCCATACTTACCGAGTACCAACATACATTTTATCTAACCTTCTTTATTATCTTTTAGGGCTGACGAGATCAATATAAATGGTAGACATGGGTCATGGACAACCAACAATAAAATATGATGGCATGAACATACATAACATATGACTAGACAATCAAGAAACTATATATGAGGTACGAGCTACCACACTACCATGAGAGACTATACAACAAAAACCAGCCGACAAGGCCTACCAAACTATACATGAGTCGACACCTGTCTATGAGCCTCTAAAGGAACATAAGTATTGCAACATAGCCGGAATAGGGCCCCGACATACCCATAATATCTGTAACAAAAATGCATACCAAGACCACGGCAAGTCCGAAGAAGGGATCTCGCCAATCACCGCTGAACTGGACAGCTTACTATGGTGGGGGAGCTGCGCCTGCCTGTCTATTAGGACCTGCAGCACGACATGCAGCGTCCACAAATAAAAGGACGTCAGTACGAATAAAGTACTGAGTATGTAAGGCAGGGAACCATAAGTACGAACAGTAATGTAGCAGGGATAGAGAATAAACAACCTGTAACATCTGGGTACCTCTAAGGGCTACTGACATGAAATGCGTGATACATATGTATATATACATAAACTTTTAAAACGTACGCCTCTGTGGGCATCATCATCATCATATCGTACCCGGCCGTAATAGGCTCGGTAAAAATGTACCCGGCCACGTGGAGCTCGGTAAAACCCAACTGATCAGTGGTTGCACAATAGGTGCCGTACCCAACCGACTATAGCGCGGCTCGGTAGAAAAAAATAGATACATATATATATATAATGCATGCTCGACTCATGGACTCACGTTCTAAACCTTTCGGAGTGACGTAAGGTCGGTATCCTCTGTACACGTTATTAGGACTACTCTTCACCATGAACCTTATAAGAATCAGGAAGTACCAATAACATTGATAACATAAGAATAAGAGAAGCAACATCAACATCAATCATTCCATAAGAGGGGAAACAATGTAAGTACTGCTAGCTTCTAAGAGTAGAGTATCTTTGGAAGCTCGTTCATTATATTATGTACAATCGGAGTCGTGCAAAGAAGGAAAGGGATAGCCTCACATACCTTGTATATACTGCCCCAATCTCAAGCTATGCAATTTTCGTGACTCCTTAGTCTACAATAAGAGAAACGATACTATAGTTACCATTCAAGCGTCATAACTATTATGTATCGACCACACTAAACCCTATTTTTACGAATGCANAAAATAGAGAAAAACTTCAAGAAGCTTTATAGAAGAGTTAACCTAACAATAAAGATTTAGTAGGGATCTAGAAGGCATCGACGTAGTTATACAACTTTAAAAAAAAAAGGATTAAAACAATTACAATCTATACTTAAAACAATTACAATCTATACCTTCGCCCAAGGAACTAAAGAAGATGAATTCCCGTTAAAACTTAGCGCCTCAAACAAATACAAGGGAGCAATATTACATTACTACTACATAGAAGAGGGAATAAGCAAGCAGCAGGTCAACATGCCTGCTTGGCCTCACGAGGGTATTATGGTCATTTCGGTTAATCTGGATTAATATATTGGTCAAAAAAAGAATCTTACCGCAGCTAATACATCAAATTTTGAGTGTCTTGAATAAATTGCCCTTTGCTTATGTCATTGTTCATCACTCTTAAGATATGCATAGCTTTGGAATTAACGTGGGTCCATCTGACTAAAGACAAAGCATTAAAAAATACTTAGATGTATATCTAGGTATTTAGATGATTATAATTAAATTATAAAGTTAATAGAAGAAAATTATTACTATATTAAAAATATGAAACAAAAATTAGATAATATGACCGTTATATGTCTTATTATCTATATTATGTCATTATCATTCTTTGAAAACTGAAGAGAATTATGTTGTTATAGCTAAACATGGATCATAGTCACATTTTGTTATACACCCCTTCCTGGAGTACATTATCTATTTGGTCTTGATACATTAGTGATTAATATCATCCATATAAAAATGGAAAAAAATTAAGCATGTATTCTCATTTATAAAAATATAATCAAGCAACTTTTCGCTCTTTTCAACACATCACATTTAAATGTAGTTCTTTACAATAAGTCAATTTTTTTTTTTTGTTGAGTACTTTCTTAAGCCTATAATAAACTAACATTTCATAGAATTAGAGAGACATTCTGAATAAGATATTATATTTAATTATTTAAGTATATGTTAAAAATAATTGCAAACAGTAAAGAGTATTGTCACGACCCAAACTGGAGGGCCATGACTAGCACCCGGCCATACTTACCGAGCACCAACATACATTTTATCTAACCTTCTTTATTATCTTTTAGGGCTGACGAGATCAATATAAATGGTAGACATGGGTCATGGACAACCAACAATAAAATATGATGGCATGAACATACATAACATGGGATGACTAGACAATCAAGAAACTATATATAAGGTACGAGCTACCACACTACCATGAGAGACTATACAACAAAAACCAGCCGACAAAGCCTACCAAACTATACATGTGTCGACACCTGTCTATGAGCCTCTAAAGGAACATAAGTATTGCAACATAGCCGGAACAGGGCCCTGACATACCCATAATATCTGTAACAAAAATGCATACCAAGACCACGGCAGTTCCGAAGAGGGGATCTCGCCAATCACCGCTGAACTGGACAACCTACTATGGTGGGGGAGCTGCGCCTGCCTGTCTATCAGGACCTGCAGCACGACAAGCAGCGTCCACAAATAAAAGGACGTCAGTACGAATAAAGTACTGAGTATGTAAGGCAGGGAACCATAAGTACGAACAGTAATGTAAGCAGGGATAGAGAATAAACAACCTGTAACATCTGGGTACCTCTAAGGGCTACTGACATGAAATGCGTGATACATATGTATATATACATAAACTTTTAAAACATACGCCTCTGTGGGCATCATCATCATCATATCGTACCCGGCCGTAATAGGCTCGGTAAAAACGTACCCGGCCACGTGGAGCTCGGTAAAACCCAACTGATCAGTGGTTGCACAATAGGTGCCGTACCCGGCCGACTATAGCGCGGCTCGGTAGAGTAAAATAGATACATATATATATAATGCATGCTCGACTCATTGACTCACGTTCTAAACCTTTCGGAGTGACGTAAGGTCGGTATCCTCTGTACACGTTATTAGGACTAACTCTTCACCATGAACCTTATAATAATCAGGAAGCACCAATAACATTGATAACATAAGAATAAGAGAAGCAACATCAACATCAATCGTTCCATAAGAGGGGAAACAATGTAAGTACTGCTAGCTTCTAAGAGTAGAGTATCTTTGGAAGCTCGTTCATTACATTATGTACAATCGGAGTCGTGCAAAAGAAGGAAAGGGATAGCCTCACATACCTTGTATATACTGCCCCAATCTCGAGCTATGCAATATTCACGACTCCTTAGTCTACAATAAGAGAAACGATACTATAGTTACCATTCAAGCGTCATAACTATTATGTATCGACCACAACCTATTTTACGATGAAACGGACAGCACCTCCCCTATATATATGACTTCACACAATTCCAAACAATCACCAAACAGCCCAAACAACATCAATAATAATCATATTGAGCCTCCCAAAACAGTCCACGTACAACCGAATAAATTCATACATACGACGGCCACCGTAGTCGTGTCAAACGATCCGGAAATGTTACGAAGAACTACCAGCCCACAACCCTACATCTATATGGTGTTTCTCCACACCCTTCCTCCTCCAAAACTCCACAAAACAGTAGTAAAACACGCAGCCCAACAGCAACACAAAACAGTCCACAAAACAGTCCGCTACAAGTGAATAACTCGAACTCACGGCTTCCGATCACCGTCCCGTGAGTTCTTACATGTATAGAACGAATTACCATGAATTCACAGCAGAATAAATGTGTGAAAGATAGCAGTAAACTCACCTTACTTGTTGGATAACTCAGCCCTTATCTTGGTTCTTCAAACTCTAGGGTTTACCCCCAATTTGAACTTGAAAGAGAGGGAAAATCAATTAGGGTTTGTGGATAATTTTTGGGAGGAAGTTTGCAGGGGTTTAGGTCTGGTTATTTGTGAAATATAATGAGGGATATATTTCAGAAGATAAGCCTTTTAATGGGCTCTTTGTCTGACCCGAAATTGCCTCTTTTTGGGCTATCATTTAACCAAGTAGGTGACCCACCTACTTGTCACGTAGCAGCTTGTACAGTCTCGCAAAAATGTCTATATCTCTCTACTCCAATGTCGTATTGATAAAAGGTTTAATGCGTTGGAAACTAGACTCATAGATATTCAATTTGGTGGGTAGATCACCCCATAATTCCAAGTATATTGGGAGAAAAGCTTAATAACATTTGACCTAAAGTTTAAGTAAAACTATGGACTTAAGTTGCAACAACACTTGTCGACTTTTGTTTCATAACTCGTTTGACTTCAAGACTATGATACGGATATTTTATGATTCATATACCTTAAAATACGACCTCTTGAGAGTATTAAGCACCCCTAGGTTTATCCAAAAATACGGCTGACAACATCCTTGATTCGTTTAACTTCTAATACTTGTTAACCACCCTTATACACCTTTGTATCATTTAAGACCAATAGGATTAATCTCTTTACATCTCAAAGATAATCTCTTCATGGATTTACGTCGACGACCTTATGGCATGAACTAACGTATGTGAATATGGGTTGTAACAAATATGGGGTTGAACAGAGGCGGCGCCGCCAGCGGAGAAACTATGGCGGCGCTAGGGTTCGGAACTTTGAACGGATATTCGAGGGATTCTGGGTAGATTTGAGGGAAAGTGAACGGAGATCCGGGACAGGGTGGTGGAGAGGAACGTTTGGTGTATATTTTGTGGTGATTGGACGCCGGCCGCCGCCGTAGGCGATTTCCGGCGGCGGCAGGCGGTGGTTCAGGGCGGGGTTATAAGAGACGGTGACGGGGGGGTTCTGAGAGGGGGGGGGGGTAGGGGCGTTTGGACACTTATATGTTAAGTGATCCCTAATTCTCAGCCGTCTGATCAAACAACATCGACGGTTGAGATCAAAACCTCATAAAACGGGTCGTTTGGCTATGGGGGTTGCTGGACCGGTTCAGGGGTAATTTTTGGGCCTGGTATTGGTGGGCCAGGGAAAATGAATTGGGCATGGAAGACTTTATAAGACTCAAACCAAAAAAAATCCATTTTCTTAACTCTTTTTTTCCTTTTTAATTTTTTTTCTAACTTCTTTTAAATTCTTTTTAAATTAAAATAAAAATAAGCCTAAATTAACCACTAATCAAATTATCTTATCAAATTAAATTAATTACTACATCTAATACTTACTAGACCTAATTAAAACCAAATTAAAAGGAATACTACAAAAATTCCAAATTAAAATGTGAAAATAAACTATTTTTGTGTGATTTTTTTCATTTTTGTAAAACAAGTACTGACTAATTAATTCTTAAAAATGCAAAGTCAAACCCTAAATGCAAATGCAACATATATATATATATTTTTTTGTATTTTTTACTAATAAAAATGCACAGACAAAAGTGCAAACAATTAACAGAAAATGCTACAAATATCCCCAAAATTGCAAACGCTGAAAGAAATTATTTTGTTTTGAATTTATGGGAGTAATTCATATAGGGCAAAAATCACGTGCTCACAGGGGCCTATCATGAAACTAGGCCAGCCGACACAAATCCCAAATCAAACCAGTATTTCATAAAAGACATTTTTGAGCTATTAGTTAATAAAATTTCATAACATGAGTCTATATAACAAGTGCGGAAAAACAACACAAGCCCAGCATCGGGGTATCACAAGTCACGAGCATCTACTAAGGTCTGTCTAAGTACAATAAAGACTATCATAGTCTGGAAAGAAAGGTACTAAAAACAGTCTAAGGGAGATAAGAGGGAGAAGAGCAAGGCTGCGATCGCCATGCAGCTACCTTGCCGACACCGGGTATCCGCGATGGATGATGGATCAGCGCTTGCTATCACGTCCCGAAATGCCTGGATCTGCACACAAGGTGCAAAGAGTAATGTGAGTACGCCAACTCAGTAAGTAATAAAAGTAAATGAAAACTGAGCAGTAAGAAATCAGATAATTCCACGTCATAGCACTATAGTAAGTACAGTACGTTTTCGAAACATTATGGTAATCAATTATCTAATTAAAATCCAATTTCAGAAAAATTCTTTGAAAAATGTCTTTCTAACAGTTTCAACAGAGAATCCATGAAGTTTAGAGTAAAAATGATGAAAGTCATAAATAGCCCCTCGGGCAAGACATGTATCATAAACCGCCCCTCGGGCATAATATCAAACAGAACCAGCCCCTCGAGCAATCTCACAATCACTCAGAATCCGCGCCTCGGGCACAACATGAATCAAGAACAGCCCCTCGAGCAACATCATATCACTCACTCTGGGTATCCGCGCTCACTGGGGGTGTACAAACTCCGGAGGGGCTCGTACAGCCCAAGCGCTATCACAAGCCATCTTGTGACATAATAAATCGAACCCTCGGCCTCTCATATCTCACAAAACTTTACAACATGCTGCGATGCGCAGCCCGATCCCATGATATCCTCACATCACAGGCCCTCGGCCTTACTCAGTCAGAAACCTCTCAAGCCACTCAGGCTAACAGTTTAACAGTGTGTTCAGCGCAAAATATCATTTATGCATCAAATCAGAGTAAAAAAGACTGAGTAATGAAATCAATAAAACATAGCATGAACACGCTGTTCCTCAAATGCATAAACGCTGCCGGGGTATTGGTCAGCCCAAAAGACATCACAAGAAACTCATTATGACCATACCGGGTCCTGAAAACTATCTTAAGAATATCCGAGTCCCTGATCTTCAACTTGTGGTACACTGACTGGAGATCAATCTTGGAGACACCCTCGCTCCCTGAAGCTGGTCAAATAAATCATCAATATGAGGCAAAGGTTACTTGTTCTTGATTGTCACTTTGTTAAACTGCCTCTAATCAGTGCACATCCTCATCGTGCCATCCTTCTTATTTACAAGTAGGACAGGCATACCCCAAGGAGACACACTAGGCCGAATAAACCCCTTATCAAGGAGTTCCTGAAGTTGCTCCTTCAACTCCGTCGGTGCCATACGATACGGTAGAATAGAAATAGGCTGAGTGCCCGGCACCAAATCAATACCAAAATCAATATCCCTGTCTGGTGGCATGCCCGGCAGGTCTCCAGAAAACACATCTGGAAAATCCCTCACTATCGAGACTAAATCAATACTAGGAGTCTCTGCACTGACATCCCTCACAAAAGCAAAGTATGAAAGACAACCTTTCCCAGCCATCCACTGGGCCTTCAAAAATGAGATCACCCAACCTCGCCACTCAATCCGTGGCACACCCGGCATAGCCAACGTCACTGTCTTAGCATGACAATCCAAAATAGGACGACACAGAGATAACCAATCCATGCCCAATATTACATCAAAGTCAACCATACGAAGCAACAGAAGGTCCACTCGGGTATCCAAACCCCCAATAGTCACCACACACGATTGATATACACGGTCCACAATGAGAATATCGTCCACCAGAGTAGATACACGAACAGATGAAACAAGAGACTCACGGGGCGTATCCAAATAATGAGCATAATATGATGACACATATGAAAAAGTGGAACCAGGAGCAAATAACACAGAGGCATCCTTGTGGCAAACTGAGACACCCTGACCACGAGGCCTCTTGGCCTCCCTCTCAACCCTCTCCTTACCACGAACCATCTCAATCTGTCGAGCTATGTCAACTGCCTCATCAAAAGTAGCACCAGATACTCTATCTCTAGTCATAAGCAACCGAAGCTGAAAACCGAGGCCATCTATAAACCTCCTGATCCTCTCCCGATCTGTGGGAACCAACTAAACCGCATGACGAGCCAACTCGGAAAACCACATCTCATACTCTATAACAGACCTATCACCCTGATGAAGCTTCTTGAACTGCCTGCGCAGCTCCTCTCGGCGAGACTCAGGTACAAACTTCTCCAAGAAGAGAGTGGAGAACTGCTGCCAAGAAAGGGGCGCTGCGCCAACCGGCCTATGCCTCTCGTAATCCTCCCACCAACTAAGTGCAGCCCCGAAAAACTGGAAAGTAGTGAACGGGACCCCACTGGTCTCTAGAATACCTGCGGTCCGAAGCATCCTCTGACACTTATCCAAGAAACCCTGTGCATCCTGACCCTCAGCACCACTAAACGACGGAGGCTGAAGTCTACCAAACCTCTCCAACCTGCAGTGCTCGTCCTCTGGCATAACAGGAGCTACATAGTCATGAGCAGGTGCAATCGGCTGGGCTGGAGGTGCCCCAGGTATCTGATGTCCCTGCTCGACCTGCTCAGGTGTGTGAGTAGCGGGAGTCTGGGTGCCTCCCCCGGCCTAAGAAGTAGTTGCAGCCATAGTAACTGAGACCGCCTAAGCCAGGCTAGTGCACATTGATAGAATCTGGGCTAGGGCCTCCTGGAGGCCTGGGATAACAATAGGCACAGCCAGTGCCTGAGCTGGTACTGCTGGAGCATCCGCAACTGGGACCTGATCATGAATTGTGGCGGCTGGTGGATTTGCAGGTGCTACCCTAGCTGCTGTGCGAGCTACACCCTTCCCCCTATGGCGGCCTCAACCGCATCCTCGTCCTCTAGTGGCCCCAACTGGTGGTACTGGTGGTCGTCCATCCTGACCATTAGCACGTGTCCTCACCATCAGTGAGAGAATAGAATAACAGAAGTTTAGTTACCATAATCAACAGATTCGCACGACAGGAATTCAAGAATGTGAAAATTTTTCCTAAAGGTTTTGCAGCCTCTCGAAGATAAGTACAGACGTCTCCGTACCGATCCGCAATACTCTACTAAACCCGCCGCTCATGACTCATGAGACCTATGTAACCTAGGCTCTGATACCAACTTTTTCACGACCCTAAAACTGACCTGGTCGTGAAGGCGCCTATCATGAAACAAGGCCAGCCGACACAAATCCCAAATCAAACCAGTATTTCATAAAAGACATTTTTAAGCTATTAGTTAACAAAATTTCATAACATGAGTCTAAATAACAAGTGCGTAAAAACAGCACAAGCCCGGCATCGGGGTGTCACATGTCACGAGCATCTACTAAGATCTATCTAAGTACAATAAAGACTATCATTGTTTGGAAAGAAAGATACTAAAAAAATCGAAGGGAGATAAGAGGGAGAAGACCAAGGCTGTGATAGCCATGCAGCTACCTTGCCGACTCCAGGTATCCGTGATGGATGATGGATCAACGCTCGCTATCACGTCCCGAAACTCCTGGATTTGCACACAAGGTGCATGGAGTAATGTTAGTATGCCAACTCAGTAAGTTATAAAAGTAAATGAAAACTGAGCAGTAAGAAATCAGATAATTCCACATCATAGCACTACAGTAAGTACAGTACGTTTCCAAAACTGTATAGTACTCAATTATCTCATTAAAATCAAAATTAAGTAAAAATTCTTTGAAAAATGTCTTTCTAACAGTTTCAACAGAGAATCCATGAAGTTTAGAGTAAAAATTCATGAAAGTCATAAATAGCCCCTCGGGCAAGACATGTATCATAAACCGCCCCGAGGGCATAATATAAAACTGAACCAGCCCCTCGGGCAACCTCACAATCACTCATAATCCGCCCCTCGGGCACAACATGAATCAAGAACAACCCCTCGGGCAACATCAAATATCTCACTCTGGGTACCCGCGATCACTGGGGGTGTACAGACTCCGGAGGGGCTCCTACAGCCCAAGCGCTGTCACAAGCCATCTCGTGGCATAATAAATCAGGCCCTCGGTCTCTCATATCTCACAAAATAGACTGCGGCGCACAGCCCGATCCCATGATATCCTCACATCACAGGACCTCGGCCTTACTCAGTCAGAAACCTCTCAAGCCACTCGGGCTAACAGTAAAATAGGGCGTTCAGTCCATAATATCATTTATGCATCAAAATAAAGTAAATAAGACTCTGTTATGAAATCAGTAAAACATAGCATGACTAAGTACATATATTAAATCAAAACAGTGAGGAATATTAGTAAAGAAAGCCCCCAGGAGTCGAAACAGTTGGCACGAGGCCCAAATATTGCATTAAGCACAAAACATAGTTATACTTTCTAACATATGGTAGTATCAAGTAGTTTCAGTCAAATATGCAACTTAATAGTTACTACAGGACGGACCAAGTCACAATCCCCAACGGTGCATGCCCTTCACGCTCGTCATCTAGCGTGTGCGTCACCTAAAAATAGTGAGACGAAGTGAATTCCGGGGTTTCATACCCTCACGACGACATTTACAATCACTGCTTACCTCAAACAGGACCAAACTCTATCCCTTGATGCCATTGCCTCTCAACTGGGCCTCCAAAGGCTCCGAATCTAACTAAAATCAGTATTACATTATTAATACACGCTAAAGGAGCAAAGTCCATGCAAAAATTATCAAATTAAATCAAAAATCTCGAAATTGGCCAAACCCGACCCCCGGGCCCACATCTCGGAATCCGATAAAATTACAAAACTAGAAAGCCCATTCACTCACGAGTCTACCCATATCAAATTCATCAAATTCAGACATCAAATGGCCATTCAAATCCCCAAAATCAACTCTCTAAATTTTCTTCCATTTTCCCCAATTTTCACCCCAAATTCCCAATTTAGATGATAGAAATCAAGACACAATTATGGAATTTCACCAAATTTGAGTGAAGAACACTTACCCCAATCACTCCTCTGAAAATCCCCTCCAAAATCGCTTTCTCCCAAGCTCTCTATTGAATTTTGGAATTATGAACTCAAACCCTCATTTTTTGAACATAAACATTCTGCCCAGTTGTTTATTTCATCGTGATCGTGAAGCACAATAATGGACTGCTCATTTAACCTTGCGCGATCGCGTAAACCTCCATGCGTTCGCGAACTTAAGCCACACAGACCTACGCGATCGCGACCTATTTCACGTGGCCGCATAGATCAATCCCTTACACTCATCACCAGCTCACTTCCTTCTATGCGAACGCGACCCTGGCCACGCGTTCGCGAAGCACAACCTCAGACAAAAACGCGATCGCGACCTCACCTCTGAGATCGCATAGAATAACTCCACCTCTGCCCCAATTAAGCCTACGCGAAGAATAACTCTTCTGCAACAGAAAACCAACAAAATATTCTAACTTCTCAAGTCCAAAAATGTCCGGTTGGGCATCCAAAACTCACTCGAGGCCCTCGGGACCTCAACCAAACATACCAACAAGTCACATACCACTATTCAAACTTATTCCAACCTTCGGAACACTCAAAACAACATCGAAACACTAAATCACCCTCGGATTCAAGCCTAAGGATTTCCAGACTTTCGAATTTCGCAAACGATGCAAAAACCTATCAAAACTCATCCGAATGACCTGAAATTTTGCACATCCTGTTGACTTAGCCTACTAAACCATCAGAATTCCCATCTGTGACCTTCTACTCATAAGTCAACATCCGGTTGACTTTTTCCAACTCAAGCTCTAAATAAGAAACTAAGTGTCTCATCCCAGTCTAATACCACTCCGAATACAACATAACCATATGCTCAAATACAGCTAAACAACACACAAGGAAGCAGAAATGGGGAAAACGGGGTTGTAACTCACGAAACGACCGGCCGGGTCGTTACATCTCATTTTCGATCCGTTATCCATCCAAAATCAATCCGAGGCCCCCGGGACCTCAACCAAACATACCAACCAGTCCCAAAACACTATACGAACTTTGTCGAGCCCTCAATCACATCAAACAACATAAAAAACATGAATCGTACCCCAATTCAAGCCTAATGAAGACTAAGGAATTCCAACTTCTACAAACGATGCTGAAACCTATCAAATCACGTACGATTGACCCCAAATTTTGCACACAAGTGACAAATGACATTACAGACCTACTCTAACTCCCAAAATCCCAATTTGAGCCCGGTAACCACAAAGTCCACTCTTCATCAAACTTCCAAATTTCCAACTTTCACTATTTCAAGCCTAATCTAACTCTGAACCCCTAAATCACAATCCGGACATGCTCCTAAGTTCAAAATCACCCAACGGAGTTAATAGAATCATCAGAACTCCATTCCGGAGTCGTTTGTACATAAGTCAACATCCGGTCAACCTTTCCAACTTAGGATTCCAACTTTGAGACTAAGTGTCTCAATTAATACCGAAATCTCTCTGGACCCGAACCAACTACCCCGGCAAGTCACATAATAACTATAAGGTATAAAATGAGTAGTAAATAAGGGAACGAGGCTACAACTCTTGAAATGATCGGTTGGGTCATTACATCCACTTACTCTAACACATAGGCCAAAGACTTTACCTTACATTCACAAAATCATGTGCCTTCACACAAATAATAGAGAGTGGTTCCACACAATAAAACTAACGAACAAATAGGAACTCAAGGTAGAAGGAATTAACTCTCTCTCAGAAATAAAATTCATGCGCCACAAAAAACATACCATAGGCTTGCCCGTAGTATAATACTCTACTAATTAAGCTCATTCAGTCAAAGACCAAGTAGGACTTTACTTTGGTTGTAATATAGGCTGCAGTACGGGTAGGATACATATTTATAGTAGCTACACCTCCATGAGCACTTTAATACAATATATTAACAATTCATATCACACATTTGTGTTGAACCAACCCTAACCTCCACAACATAATAACCTCATGCTCCCAATATCTTTATGTAACGACCCGACCGGTTATTTTGCTTTTTAGAACCCTGTTCCCTTAAATAAGACTCCCCGTACGTGCTTTTACTATTTTATGACTTGCGAGGATGGTTATTTTGGGATTTGGAAGGGTTTGGGTTGAAATAGGAATACTTGGTTCCTTAAAGTTGGCTAAAAGGGCCAAGTTTTACTTTGGTCAATGTTTTGAGTAAACGACCTCAGAATAGGTATTTAACAGTTTCAACATGTTCGTATTATGATTTTGGACTTGGGCGTATGTTCGGATCGGGTTTTGGATGTCCCGGGAGCGTTTCGGTGCCTAATAGTAAAAGTTGACTCTTTCAAGGTTTTAAGAGTTCTTTAAATTTGTTTTGGAGAAGGTTTTGGTGCTATCGAGGTCCAATTGGGATTTTGAGACCAGGAATAGTTTTGTATGGTGATTTAAGACTTGCACGCAAAATTTGGTGTCATTCCGAGTAGTCTAAGTATGATTTGGCGCGTTCGGAGTGATTTGGAAACTTGAAGTTCATATCTTGATTCAATTTTGTTTTGGGGTGTGATTCTTGTTTTTTTCTTGTAGTTTTCCGCATTTTGTAAGTTCGAGCAGGTATGTATTATGTTTATCTACTTGTTGGTGTAGTTGGAGGGGGTACCAAGGGACTCGAGTTTGCTTCGGACCACCGTAGCCAAGTTGAGGAAACCAGATTTTCATGTTCTGGTTTCCTTCTTCGTGAATGCGGAAGGACCACCGCGTTCGTGAATATGTATTTGGTGCAATGGTCATTTTCCTCTTCGCGTTCGCGGTCAGGCCTCCACGTTTGCGAAGCTTGGTGACCCCACGCCTACGCATTCGTAAAGCCCCTCCCGCGTTCGCGAAGCCTCTCTCGCATTCGTGGAGAGGAAATGGGCCGAGTGTTTATCGTGAAAATGGTAACAACAATTAAATTTATTAAATGGGACTCTAAAAATATGTGATCTATTCCCATGCTAGTTTGTTAGAGCAGGTGATTCTAGTATTATGAATTTTAACATGGGTGGGGAGATAAACGAGGTAACAAGCGAACCAAAGGGTCTGCTACCTGGGCGTAAGCTGGGTCGATTGGGACTTCGAGGTCGACCTCGGGGTCGAGCTCGGGTTGTCGGGGATACTCGGGAGTAATCTAACAGCTAGAAATATAATCGAACGAAGCTATTTACAGCCGAAATTGAGTTTTTACGATGAAGAACACATGTAAAATGAAGAACACGTATAGAGGCAAAGGATATCGAGGTATCCTCAGTATCAGTGAGAACCGGTGAGCTTTTGTAAGAAAAGAGAGAGAGAGAGATATTATTGCACTTTGTAGAATTGTGGGAGCCACATCAGTAAACTCGGAATACATGTATATTAAATATACGAAATATGGAGTTGTGACGGCTTGACTTGACATCCCAGCAGAGGCTAGGGATAGGCCGGTCCTGCCAGATTCAACCGCGTGCCTCGGGGAACTCCTTTCTTTGTCCCGATCTCATCTTCGAATCAGGTCTTGATAGACCCCGAAGGAAAGGACTGAGCTGCGGCTTTATGTCCTCGGGGTCTCGAGATGTCTAACCGAGGTGGCGTCATATCCTCGGGATATCGAGGTACCTCCCGAGATGGCTCGATGGCGGGAAATCGAGCCCTCTGATTTCACCGCGTACACCGAGGAGGGGTCAGTGTTCTTTTCCCTTCGCGTTCGTGAAGGATCAGTCGCATTTGTGATGGGCAGGATGGCCAAGCCTTCGCGAACGCGAGGCTTCTTCCGCGTTCTCAAAAGAGGGGGATGCAGCTGGGCAGTACCTCGTTTTAAAAATGGTACTTTGGCAATTTTCTATCATTTTTCACACTCTTGGGCGATTTTTGGAGCTCCAAGTAGGGGGATTTCAATCTACCACTTTGAGGTGAGTGATTTCTATACAATATGAGTTAAACACAAGAGTTAAACACAAGATTTAGGACGACATGAAGATAACCAATCCATGCCCAATTTACATCAAAATCAACCATATAAAGTAACAGAAGGTCCACTCGGGTATCCAAACCCCCAATAGTAACCACACACGACTGATATACACGGTCCACAACAATAGGATCGCCCACCGGAGTAGATACACGAACAGATGAAACAAGAGACTCACGGGGCGTATCCAAATAATGAGCAAAACATGATGACACATATGAAAAAGTGGAACCAGGATCAAATAACACAGAGGCATCTCTGTGGCAAACTGAGACAGTACCTATAATCATCGCATCTGAAGCAATAGCATCGGCTCTGGCTGGGAGTACATAGAAACGGGGCTGACCACCACCTGATCGACCTCCCCCTCTGGGGTGACCCCTAGCTGACTAGGTGGGTGGTGAAGTAACTGGTGCTGAAGTCGATGGCTGACTCCTCTACTGAGGCAGACCCCCAAGACAATGAGGACACTACCTCCATTTATGCCCCAACTCTCCGCATCATAACAACCCCCTGGTGCTGGAGACGAGGACTGAAGGGAAGCCCTAGCACCGGGATGACTAGCAAAAGAACCTGGCATGGAAGAGCCCTGAACTGATGGAGCACGGGACGAACTTTGGGCTGGTAGGGCACTATGTGATGAATGGCCCTGATGAGAACCGTGGAAACCATGGCCCGATGATGCCCGATGATAAACTAGGCGAGCTGACTGAGCATGTCCGAATGGACGGCCTCTGTCGTGCTGAAACTGACCCCCATGAGGAGCACCACTGAATCCACCCTGACCACGAGGCCAGTTGGCCTCCCTCTCAACCCTCTCCAGACCACGAACCAACTCAATTTGTCGAGCTATGTCAACTGCCTCATCAAAGTTAGCACCAGATACTCTGTCTCTGGTCAGAAGCAACCGAAGCTGAAAACTGAGGCCATCAATAAACCTCCTGATCCTCTCCCGATCTGTGGGAACCAACCAAACCGCATGATGAGCCAACTCGGAAAACCGCATCTCATACTGGGTAACAGGCCTATCACCCTGACGAAGCTGCTCGAACTGCCTGCGCAGCTCCTCTCAGCGAGACTCAGGTACAAACTTCTCCAAGAAGAGAACGGAGAACTGTTGCCAAGAAAGGGGCGCTGCGCCAAACGACCTACGCCTCTCGTAAGCCTCCCACCAACTTAGTGCAGCCCCAGAGAACTAGAAATTAGTGAACGAGACCCCACTGGTCTCCAGAATACCTGCGGTCCGAAGCATCCTCTGACACTTATCCAAGAAATCATGTGCATCCTCACCCTCAGCACAACTAAATGATGAAGGCCGAAGTCTACCAAATCTCTCCAACCTGCACTGCTCGTCCTCTAGCATAACAGGAGCTACGTAGTTCTGAGCAGCTGCAACTCGCTGGGTTGGAGGTGCCCCCGGTGTTTGAAGTCCCTGCACGACCTGCTCAGGTGTGCGAGTAGCGGGAGTCTGGGTGCCTCCCCCGGCCTGAGCTGTAGTTGCAGCCATAGTAACTGAGACCGCCTGAGCCAGGCCAGTGCACACAGATAGAATCTGGGCTAGGGCCTCCTGGAGAACTGGGATAACAATATGCATATCCAGTGCCTGAGCTGGTACTGCTGGAGCGTCCGCAACTGGGACCTGATCATGAATTGGGGCGGTTGGTGGATCTGCAAGTGCTGCCCTAGCTGCTGTGCGGGCTACACCCCTGCCCCTACGACGGCCTCGACCGCGTCCTCGTCTTCTAGTGGCCCCAACTGGTAGAACTGGTGGTCGTTCGTACTGACCGGTAGCACGTGTCCTCATCATCTGTGAGAGAATAGAATAACAAAAGTTTAGTTTCTATAATCAACAAATTCACACGACAGGAATTCAAGAATGTGAAATTTTTTCCTAAAGGTTCTGCAGCCTCTCGAAGATAAGTATAGACGTCTTCGTACAGATCTGCAAGACTCTACTTAACCCTCTCATGACTCGTGAGACCTATGTAACCTAGGCTCTGATACCAACTTTTCACGACCCTAGAACCGACCCGGTCGTGATGGCGCCTATCGTGAAACAAGGCCAGCCGACACAAATCCCAAATCAAACCAGTATTTCATAGAAAACATTTTAAAGGTATTAGATAACAAAATTTCATAACATGCGTCAAATTAACAAGTGCGGAAAAACAAGACAAGCCCGACATCGGGGTGTCACAGGTCACGAGCATCTACTATGATCTGTCTAAGTACAATAAAGACTATCATAGTCTGGAAAGAAACATACTAAAAACAGTCTAAGGGAGATAAAAGGGAGAAGACCAAGGCTGCGATCGCCATGCAGCTACCTTGCCGACTCCAGGTATCCGCGATGGATGATGGATCAACGCTCGCTATCACGTCCCGAAACTCCTGGATCTGCATACAAGGTGCAAGGAGTAATGTGAGTACGCCAACTCAATAAGTAATAAAAGTAAATGAAAACTGAGCAGTAAGAAATCAGATAATTCCACGTCATAGCACTACAGCAAGCACAGTACGTTTCCGAAACAGTAAAATAATCAATTATCTAATTAAAATCCAATTTCGGTAAAAATTCTTTGAAAAATGTCTTCCTAACAGTTTTTACAGAGAATCCATGAAGTTTAGATTAAAAATGATGAAAGTCGTAAATAGCCCCTCGGGCAACACATATGCCATAAACCGCCCCTCGGGCATAATATCAAATAGAACCAACCCCTAGAGAAACCTCACAATAACTCATAATCCGCCCCTCGGGCACAACATGAATCAAGAACAGCCCCTCGGGCAACATCATATATCTCACTCTCGGTACCCGCGATCACTAGGGGTGTACAGACTCCGGAGGGGCTCCTACAGCCCAAGCGCTATCACAAACCATTTCGTGGCATAATAAATTAGGCCCTCGGCCTCTCATATCTCACAAAACAGTACAACATGCTGCGGCGCACAGCCCGATCCCATGATATCCTCACATCACAGGCCCTCGGCCTTACTCAGTCAGAAACCTCTCAAGCCACTCGGGCTAAAAGAAAAACATGGTGTTTAACCCAAAATATCATTTATGCATCAAAACAGAGTAAATAAGACTATGTTATGAAATCAGTAAAAAATAGCATGACTGAGTACAAATATTAAATCAAAACGGTGAGGAATATTAGTAAAGAAAGCCCCTAAGGGTCGAAACAGTTGGCACGAGGCCCAAATTTGGCATTCAGCCCAAAACATAGCAATATTTTCTAACATATGGTAGTATCAAGTAGTTTCAGTCAAATATGCAACTTAATAGTTACTACTGGACGGACCAAGTAACAATCCCCAACGGTGCACGCCTCTCACGCTCGTCATCTAGCATGTGCGTCACCTCAAAATAGTGAGACGAAGTGAATTTCCGGGTTTCATAACCTCAGGACAACATTTACAACCATTACTTACGTCAAACCGGACCAAACTCTAACCCGTGATGCCTTTGCCTCTCGACTGGGCCTCTAAATGCTTTGAATCTAACCAAAATCAGTATTACATCATTAATACACGCTAAAGGAGCAAAGCCCATGCTAAAATTATCAAATTAAATCAAAAATCCCGAAATTGACCAAACTCGACCCTCGGGCCCACGTCTCGGAATCCGATAAAATTACAAAACTAGAAAGCCCATTCACTCACGAGTCTACCCATATCAAATTCATGAAATTCCAACATCAAATGGCAATTCAAATCCCCAAAATCAACTCTCCAAATTTCTTCCATTTTTCCCAATTTTCACACCAAATTCCCAATTTAGATGATAGAAATCAAGACACAATCATGGAATTTAACCAAATTTAAGTGAAGAACACTTACCCCAATCACTCCTCTGAAACTCCCTCCAAAATCGCCTTCTCCCAAGCTCTNGAACACATGTAAAATGAAGAACACGTATAGAGGCAAAGGATATCGAGGTATCCTCAGTATCAGTGAGAACCGGTGAGCTTTTGTAAGAAAAGAGAGAGAGAGAGATATTATTGCACTTTGTAGAATTGTGGGAGCCACATCAGTAAACTCGGAATACATGTATATTAAATATACGAAATATGGAGTTGTGACGGCTTGACTTGACATCCCAGCAGAGGCTAGGGATAGGCCGGTCCTGCCAGATTCAACCGCGTGCCTCGGGGAACTCCTTTCTTTGTCCCGATCTCATCTTCGAATCAGGTCTTGATAGACCCCGAAGGAAAGGACTGAGCTGCGGCTTTATGTCCTCGGGGTCTCGAGATGTCTAACCGAGGTGGCGTCATATCCTCGGGATATCGAGGTACCTCCCGAGATGGCTCGATGGCGGGAAATCGAGCCCTCTGATTTCACCGCGTACACCGAGGAGGGGTCAGTGTTCTTTTCCCTTCGCGTTCGTGAAGGATCAGTCGCATTTGTGATGGGCAGGATGGCCAAGCCTTCGCGAACGCGAGGCTTCTTCCGCGTTCTCAAAAGAGGGGGATGCAGCTGGGCAGTACCTCGTTTTAAAAATGGTACTTTGGCAATTTTCTATCATTTTTCACACTCTTGGGCGATTTTTGGAGCTCCAAGTAGGGGGATTTCAATCTACCACTTTGAGGTGAGTGATTTCTATACAATATGAGTTAAACACATACTCGTTGGATTTCTTCTGGACATTTCCCACTAAGCGATTTATATGAATCATTAATTTTCCTTTCATGGAGTTTTCTCCCTTATTCATATAATTCCGTATTTCAAAAAAAAACTGTTTTAATTTTAAGTAAAATAACTGGTCCCTAGTGCTATTTTTACCCAAGGCTTTGCTACGTCAGGGATTTTAACTGAAATACACCAATCTGTGATATTAGTACCTGCTCTTCAATCCGAGTGGTTAATNGGACCAAGTAACAATCCCCAACGGTGCACGCCTCTCACGCTCGTCATCTAGCATGTGCGTCACCTCAAAATAGTGAGACGAAGTGAATTTCCGGGTTTCATAACCTCAGGACAACATTTACAACCATTACTTACGTCAAACCGGACCAAACTCTAACCCGTGATGCCTTTGCCTCTCGACTGGGCCTCTAAATGCTTTGAATCTAACCAAAATCAGTATTACATCATTAATACACGCTAAAGGAGCAAAGCCCATGCTAAAATTATCAAATTAAATCAAAAATCCCGAAATTGACCAAACTCGACCCTCGGGCCCACGTCTCGGAATCCGATAAAATTACAAAACTAGAAAGCCCATTCACTCACGAGTCTACCCATATCAAATTCATGAAATTCCAACATCAAATGGCAATTCAAATCCCCAAAATCAACTCTCCAAATTTTCTTCCATTTTTCCCAATTTTCACACCAAATTCCCAATTTAGATGATAGAAATCAAGACACAATCATGGAATTTAACCAAATTTAAGTGAAGAACACTTACCCCAATCACTCCTCTGAAAATCCCCTCCAAAATCGCCTTCTCCCAAGCTCTCTAATGAAATTTGGAATTATGAACTCAAACCCTCATTTTTTGATCTTAAACATTCTGCCCAGTTATTTCCTTCATCGCGATCCCGGAATTAGCCTCGCGATCGCGAAGCACAATAATGGACTACCCCTCATTTAACCTTGCGTGATCGCGCAAACCTCCACACGTTCGCGAACTTAAGCCACACAGACCTACGCGATCGCGACCTGCTTCATGCGGTCACATGGAGCAACCCCTTACAATGATCACCAGCTCACTTCCTTCTATGCGAACGCGACCCTGGCCACGCGTTCGTGAAGCACAACCTCAGAAAAAAATGCGATCGCGACCTCACCTCAGAGATCGCATAGAACAAATCCACCTCTTCCCCAATTAAGCCTACGCGATCGCGAACTCCTTTTCGCTATCGCGAAGAATAACTCTTCTGCAATAGTAAACCAGCAAAATCTGCTAACTTCTCAAGTCCAAAAATGTCCCGTTGGGCATCTGAAACACATACTAGGCCCTCGGGACCTCAACCAAACATACCAACAAGTCACATACCACTATTCAAACTTATTCCATCCTTCGGAACACTCAAAACAACATCAAAACACTAAATCACCCTTAGATTCAAGCCTAAGGATTTCAAACTTCCGAATTCCGCAAACGATGCAAAAACCTATCAAAATTCATCTGAATGACCTGAAATTTTGCACACATGTCACAAATGACACAGCAGACCTACTAAAATTTCCCAAATATCAAGATTTCCACTGCCGATCGAAAAATGCCAAATTTTCAATTTCGCCAAATCAAGCCTAAATCTACCATGGACCTCCAAAATACATTCCAAACACGCTCCTAAATCCATTATCACCTAACGAAGCTATCTGAACCATCAAAATTCCCATCCGAGACCTTCTACTCATAAGTCAACATCCGGTTGACTTTTTCCAACTCAAGCTCTAAATAAGAGACTAAGTGTCTCATCCCAGTCTAAGACCACTCCGAACACAACATAACCAACACGATATGATCAAATACAGCTGAACAACACACAAGGAAGCAGAAATGGGGAAAACAGGGTTGTAACACATGAAACGACCGCCGGGTCGTTACATCTCATTTTCGATCCGTTAACCATCCAAAATTAATCCGAGGCCCCCGGGACCTCAACCAAACATACCAACTAGTCCTAAAACACGATACGAACATTGTCGAGCCCTCAATCACATCAAATAACATAAAAACATGAATCGTACCCCAATTGAAGCCTAATGAAGACTAAAGAATTCCAACTTCTACAAACGATGATGAAACCTATCAAATCACGTCCAATTAACCCCAAATTTTGCACAAAAGTCTCAAATGACACCACAGACCTAGTCCAACTTCCAGAATCCCAATTCGAGCCCGGTTACCACAATGTCCACTTGTTTACCTTGAAAATGTTAATAACAATTAGATTTGATTTTGTGGTTCTAAAAATACGCGATTTATTTTATGCTAGTTGTTAGGCAATAGGTGCTAAGTAAGAGAGTAGATAATAAGATAAGAGCTCAAAAATGGTGTGTTTAAGCAAACCGAGTGGATGAGGATCGGGGCCTCGAGCCTGGTTATACGAGGCCTTGACGTCGAGCTCGATGATAAGTTATGGACAGCTGGTAGAGGACTAAAAGCTTTGGGGGCCTTGGTGAAGGCTCTTTATGATCAATAATAAGCAATAAATGAAGAACAATTAATAGAACACAATAAATGTAAGCAATAAATAGAATCAAGGTAGAATGTGTTTAAATTAGAGAGTAGAGAATGTTCTTATATTCAATGTTGTGGGTTGTGTTGTATCTTGTGTTACAAAATGACAAGGATCCTCTTTATATATCTAGGGAAATCTCAACATGGTGCAGATGCATTTATTACAAAGAAATATAGCTGGTACAACTATTTGCTAGTTTGGTACAGACTAGGGCTTCTCTTGCAGGTTTTGTCAGCTTTGATCATATGCCTTGGGAACTTCCCGCTTTCTCACGATAATCATCAATTTGCACTATCTCGAGGTCGAACGTTAGGAACCCTCGGGGGTCGAACTCCGAGCCAAACATTGAGCCTTCTGGAGGCGGTCTTCTTGAGGTGCCTTAATAATCACTAAATCGGACCCTCTGATTTTTACCGTATACTGATAGTCCCCGCATTTCATAGATTAAAATAATAAGAAAAGGTTTTGACACCGATATCCTCGAGCCTCTTGTGATGACATCATGCTTGTGACGTAAGCTTTTGTGATAACTGAGACGTCCCATCGGCGCATCTTTTCTAGAAGCATTTAATGCAGCGTTGGTTTATTTTGTCAAAGCGATAATATCATCGCTGATCCGTCTCTCAAAAAGCAGTGATTGCGCCTGTGGATACATTTCCCAAAGACATTGATTGCGTCGTCGGTTATGCTACCATCTTTCTATGAATGGAAGCTTTCTTGAACCAGAACTTCATTCACTTAATCTTCAGCAGCCTTAACTCCTTTCTTTTCTTCGTCTTTCACCAATTCTATTTCCCATGTTTAAAGCCCATGACCGTAAGGTCACACGGTAGTGTCATCGCCGGTTATGCTATGGCTCTTTCTCAGAGCTTTCACCTACTGAGTGGGATTGCACTGGCTTGTTATTGTTGTTGTTGTTGTTGTTGTTGGCCCGAAAAAAATAAGAGAGGAATCTCAAATTATCTTCGTATCAGAAGATATGTGGACCGTGAACTGCTGCTCATCTTTCATAAGACCCCCGCATCGGGGGCTATGCGGGCCGTGAATTGCTGCTCATCTCTCTTACTTCCACCTCGTGTGGCGCTTCGCTCCTTCTGCCTTCCCCGGGGAGAAGCGGCGTCGTCTACTAATTGTTGCATCCCACACCGGTTCAATGTCTCATGAAGTGGCTCCCCAATAGTAGTGCTGGCGAGACCCATACTCATCAAATTTTTCACCCAGCCACTTCTTCATCATTTTCTGCTTCTTCATGGTTTTCTGCTTCTTCATCTTTTTCCGCTTCGGAGGAGGTTCTCGAAGACATAATTTGGAAGGTCGATATGGGATCTCTGAGGGAATGGTTCTCGCAGAAATTACCGCAGAGTGTGTACCTCCGAGAGTAGATTAGACTTTTAGCTCTTATTTTTTGCTTCTTTGTTTCTGTGTAAAGACCCTTCGTGGGCTTTAGTAATCAAGTGTAAGGACCCTTCGGGGGATTTTTTAATCATCGTTTATTAATACAAAAATGTTTCTTCAATCTGTCTCTGATTTATGCCGGATTTTCCGTTATTTGCGTTTGTGAAGAATCTGAGCACGTGACTTTACCGATCGGTACGAATACCGGACCTGGGCGTAGGAATTTCTTCGGTTCTTGATTGGTTAATATGATATTTTCTGAGACCCTTTGCCGTTCCTCGGACTAAGTCCGTGTTGACTTGATACAGTCTTAGGCCAGCGACTTCGAGAATGGGGCCCCAATTTTTAGAACAAATCTTAGCCCTTTTAAACCCTGTTAACAGTCCTCGAGGGATAATTTGCTCGAGCGTCTAAGAAAAAATAGCCTTTAGAATTTCACAGACAGTCCCCAAGTGAGAGTTTGCTCAAGCTCGGGCGGCCTAAAAACTTGATTTGAACTTAGAGTGAAGATAGCCTTAAGGCGTTACAGGCAGACCCCAGATGAGGATATGCCTGGACTTGGATAGCCCCCGGACTAAAGTAACCGAGAGAGCGTTCAACTTGATCTGAAAGTGTAAACAACCTTAAGGCTTAATTAGTAATTCTCGAGTGAAAACTAGCTCGGGCTTAGGTAGCTCGAGGGTTAAAGAACCAGGTAAATGACCCGCATTTGCAGAAATCCTCGAGATAGGGTACCACCTCGAGGTTAGGTTTATATGAATACCTCCTTAGAGCTTGTTTTTTTTTTGACAGAGATCCTCGAGATCGGGCACCATCTCGAGGCTTAGGGCGATATTGATGGCCCCTTAGAGCCTATCTTCATTTCATAGAGATCCTCGAGTTTGAGCACCATCTCGAGGCTTATAGTGATATTGATGGCTCCTTAGAGCCTATAGCCATGGTAGCAGAAATCCTCAAGATCGGGTACCATCTCGACGCTAGGTTGACGCGGGGGTCTTTGATCCTTCAAATCGCCATACGACAACGTCAATCATATGATGCGATTCTGAAATGATCGAGGTGATCCTGCCGGTACAGCTCCCTGGAAGTGCTAATGGCTTAGCCAACATTTAATTGGCCTTCGAGACAGGCGGACAGTCACCGCTTGCTCTATATATAGGTTTGTCTCCTCCCTTTTTTGAGGATTCCGCTATTTTGAGTAGCTATCCTTCTTTATAGAGTTCTTTTTCCTTGAGTTAGGTCTTTCACCATTTTTAATTTCGAAGCCTTCGCTTAAGTTACCGCTCCCCCCTCTCTGGTTTCAACATAGTTATGGATGCTATGCTAGGATCCGTTCAGCAAGGAGAGGAAAGTTTCGCCTTCGGTTCCCGCCTGGTCGGTGGTACACCGGCGGTGTCTGGTGAGCCAACCTCGAGACATTTTGTCTCGAGGAAGGACCCTTTGTCAGAAAAACCTCCCAATATTCAGGGCCATTGGGGGTATGCTTCGAAGTTCATTTCTCTAATAGGAGAGGGGCACCTCGAGTCAGTGAGGAAAGATTGTGGATGGGGGGAAAAGGTAGTATTGCAGGTACCTTCCCCGGAGGAGATCATCATGGATCATGCAGAGGGGTTTCTGAATGTATACACGTACCCCTTTACGTTGGACCCCCTTGATGGGGTCGTGCTCGACTTCTGTCGGAAGTATCAGGCTACCCTGGCACAGGTTCACCCGTCATTTTTGAGGATAGTATTGATGATGAGATTCTTTGCGGAGGAAGCAAGGCTTGAGTTCACCCTTAGTCATCTTATTAGGCTATACCGGCCCTTTCACCACGGGGGCCTTCTAACCTTGCAGTGCCGATCTACCAGGCCTTTCGTTATCGACGACGAAGAAGATGGGGACCGGGGATGGATGAGCCGATTCATCCGAGTATGGACTGTCGACATTATCCTTGTGGAGTTCCTGCCATTTACTGAGGAATGGAATTATACACGTAAGTGGTACACTTGTGTTTTTATTGTTTTGCTTATGGTGGAGGCAGGTCCTGTAAATGCGCTTTTTTTCCCTTTTCTGCAGCAATTTCGTGGATGCCATACGAGGTCCCCGACCTGACGGACTGGGCTTGGAAGCTAGCGACTCGCTCGACTTATAATGAGCGTAAGTGGCGAAAGTTGTCCAAGGGTAGATGGGAGGCAGAACACCACGGTATGTGCTATGTGATTTGCTTTCTTTTGAAAGGCACTTTTCTTTTTATGCGTACTGACTCCCTCATCGTAGGCATTGGGGAATTTTCAGAGATAAGATCGTGCCCTCTCGGAGAGGGAGAAGGGTCATCAGCTTCGGGACCACAGAATAATAACAAGATAAAAGAACCTTTGCAGGGCAAAAATGCTCATAGTGGGACAAGTCTGGCCCGGAGGCTCAGAGAAGATGTATCATTTGAGCCTGCAGCACCCGAGATTCCTGGCCTTAGAGAAAAGGTCCCTCCTTTGATGCCGTCTTCTTCTCCCATCGAAGGTACTTCGACAGATGTCCGAGGAGATGGGCTGCCTACATTGAGTGGGGATCGAGCGACCGTGTTCCAATCAGGAGTAGTTTTACCGGGGACGATGGGTCCAGGCAGTAGATGTGCGTTCAACCTTTGACGAGGCTCAGCGGCATTACTCAGTGTTGAGTTTTGGTTGACTGTATTGGTTTTTCAGTTTTGCAATTTCACCTTCTCATTGATTTCCTTCTTCATAGGCTTTCGACAAGCTCAAGTCTGAGCTGCTCCGTCGTGAGGCCAGGTTGCAAAAAGTCATGGATAGGGAGATATACCTCAGGTTTTTTTTGCAATAAAAGGGAAGATGAGTTAGTGTATTTGCGGTATGAGGCAAGTCGAAGTCTGAACTATGAAAGCTATCTCGAGGAACAGGTAATTTTTGTTCCGAGGGGGTGCATGCTTCTTGTTCTATCCTCTGAGATTAACGTTCTGATACTTCAGTTGCAGAAAAAGAGGAGGACTTGGAGCGCCTTTGGGGGGAAGTTGGTCAAGCCAAGCGTGAGTGTGGTGAGCTAAAGGCTCGGGTGGATGCCCAGGTTGCGGCTAAGAAGGATGCTTTGGCCAAGGCTTCTGCCCTCGAGGTACAACTCCGGAATGCTCGCGAGAACAACTCAGTTCGAATGGACATGATTGTAATGCCCGAGTCTGAGCTTCTGAAGATGATGGCCGAAGTTGTGGACACCCGGGCTAAAGCCAAAGCGATCCGAACTAAGGCTGATAAGAAAGTGTCGTCTATTTGAAAGACGTTGCCGACGCTCGAGCTGAGCTAAGGGGGGCTCTCGACCGGGAGAGTAGGAGCAAAGAGTATGCTCGTTGTATAACTCGAAGGGAAACCCTCGAAGAAATTTATACTAGGGGTTTCGATCTTTCAGAAGAGATAGCGTAGGCCAAGCCGGATGAATACGACGCCAAGTTCCTTCTATCCGATGCCGAGGATAACGAGGAAGAGGCCGATGGGCCGTAGTCCCCAAGGGGAAACTAGACTAGGCTTTTTCCTTTTTGATTCTTTGTACAGTGTTCTTAGAGAACTTTGTAAATGTAGCCTTGCGTCGTTTCATATATGCATATATAAAGAAACCTTCCGGTTTTCTCCTTTCATAAGTTTCTATTTGCTTGTGAATGTCTTTCTTCGTTTTGGATCTGTACGTTCATTGGTGATTGGCCAGACTTTTGACTTTTGAGTTGAAACCCTTAGGTTTACTATCCGGCCCTAAGGCTTGCTGGGCTAGCCCGTTGGCTCTTACGCGTGGGTCGGTACGACCTTTAATTTTAAGCTGGCGATAGTGGCTCTTACGCCTTTGCCCTTAGGCGTATTCAGTTAACTATTTCGAGATCAGTCTTCGAGCCGGATTTTGAGTAGAACTTGTTGACCCTTAAGTTTTTGAATTTTAAGCTGGTCTTTAGGCTGTTACGCGTTAGGTCGGTACGACCTTTATTATGAGCTAGCGACAGTGGCTCTTACGCATCGGGTCGGTACGACCTCTTAGTGTAGGCTGGCGACAGTGGCTCTTACACATTGGGTCGGTACGACCTCTTAGTATGGGCTTTATTTTTCTGTATACGGTGAAATCAGAGGGTCCAATTTCTCGTCATTAAGGCACTCGGAAGGTCACCTCGATGGCTCGAGGCCGCGGCCGAGTATTTTTCCTCGAGGGTTGTCAACACTCGACCCCAAGGTAGTAATGATCACGACAATGGTGGAAATGAGGAGTTACCAAGGCACGCGGCTAGGGTTGACACAGTCTAGCGGGCTACTCTGAACCCAAATCAGGGCGTCATTCAGCCATCCCATCCCCATATCTATGTAATTAATGTATTTTGTACTATGTGGGGATTTCCCTCCTTTATAAAGGGGGTCCTTGTCATTTTGTAAGGGATCTGTTGCTTCAGCTGCTCCACAAGAAATATAAAATAACATTCTCTCTGCTCTCTTACATATTCTCTTGATATTATTGTTCCCGTTTATTATCTTCATTAGTGTTCATCATTTATTGCTTATCATTGGCCATAAAAAGCCTTCTTTAATTTTATCGTAACTGTTAGTCATACTTCGATTACCTTCGATAGCTCACGGTCGAGCCCCGAATTCGACCTCGAGGCCCCGGATCGACGAGCTCGAGGCCCCCGATTGTCTACCTATCGGTTTGATTGTCATTTCATCCTTAACTCTTATTTTGCTTCTACGTCTCCCATGCATAGCATCAATTGCTTAACATCAGGCATAAAAATAGATCACTTATTTTTAGAATCTCATAATCAAATTTAATTGTAATTACCATTTTCACGGTAAACAGTTTGGCACCCACCGTGGAGCTAAAAATAATGGTGATTATTTTCTTGTTGGTTCCATTACACAACGCAAGTTATCTTTCACTCTTTTTCTTGTCCAAAGATCTTTGAATTCAGGTCGGAATGTCTGATTCAGTAAACAATAACCTTGAGAACCACGAAGAGAATGGTGTGGTCGTTCCAGGTGTTGGTGAGCCACCACGAAACCTTGAGAACGCACCAGGACCAATTCCGGTGGACGAAGTCTCGCGCAATGCTCAACACGTCGAAATAAGCTTCCACACTAACAGGAGCATACACCAAGGAGACCAACAAGAAGCCCAGAAAACCCCAGCCCGGCGAGAACGGGAGGTTAGCCTTCATATTATTTTTTAAATGTTGCAGGCACAACAGCTGGCTATTGGTCAGCTGCAAAGCCACCAGAAAACTCTTAGCACAGTAGCACCGGGGACAGCTCTCCCGGCCGAACAGGTACCGGAGAGATCGAGCAATAACGGGTCGATGTCCGATCCCGTCATCATGATGATGCTCGAAGACCTCACCAGAAGGATCGAATCGGGCGAGAAAATGATAGAAGCCAACGATAAGGAGGTTGGGACTTACAAATCCAGGGTCGACCAAATTCCAGGAGCGCCACCGATCTTGAAATGTGTGGACTCAAAGAAGTTCGTAAAAAAGCCGTTCCCACAGGAAGCGGCCCCGAAACCCATTCAAACAAAGTTCAGAATACCCGACCTCCCAAAGTATAACGGAACGTCAGACCCCAGTGAGCACGTCACCGCCTACACTAGTGCAGTAAAGGGCAACGACATAAGGGACGACGAGATCGAGTCCGTCCAGCTGAAAAAGTTCAGGGAAACGCTCTCTAAAGGGGAAATGATGTGGTATCACAACCTGGCCCCAAACTCGATAGATTCATTTGCCATGTTAGCGGATTCATTCATTAAGGCACATGCTGGCGCCATCAAAGTAGCAACAAGGAAATCCGATGTCTTCAAGATTAAATAGAGAGATAATGTGATGCTGCGAGAGTTCGTATCTCGCTTGCAAATAGAACAATGGAACTACCACCGGTTCCTGACAACTGGGCGGTGCAGGCCTTCACTCAAGGTCTGAACGAACGAAGCTCGGTGGCTTCGAAACAGCTGAAGCAGAACCTAGTCGAGTACCCGACCGTGACTTGGTCGGATGTTCATAACCTATACCAGTCAAAAATCAGGGTCGAGGACGACCAGCTGGGGGCCCCCTCGGGCTCAGTATATCCAAGCAGGCTTCCGACAAAAGAGCCAAAACCAAACAAAGAAAGGTACCGGCCATACATCGAAGATAAGAGGAACGCCCCAAGGCGCAACGTACCTCACAACGATGGAAGGATGGACTGAGGACAGAATCCTCGGGGAGTCGTCAACAGAGCCGGGTTCGATAGGCACACGGGGCCAACAGAGGCACCTCGCCTGTCAGAATACAACTTCAATGTCGATGTATCAGACATCGTGTTCGCCATGAGGAAAATCAGAGATGCCAAGTGGCCCAGACCTGTGCAATCAGATACTTCGCAATGGAATCATAACTTACGGTGTGAGTTTCATAACACACATGTCCACAGGACCGAGGATTGCCACCAGCTTCGAGAAGAAGTAGCCAGTTTACTCGACAATGGTCACCTTCGGGAATTCCTCAGCGACCGAGCCAAAAATCAGTTTCGAGATAAAGAAACAACAAAAAAGAACAAAGAGGACGAGCCGCAACATGTCATCCACACGATCTTTTGAGACAACTGCCACTGAACGAAATACCAAAGTCTCCACCTGCAGAAGGACATAGAAATAAACCAACGACAAGATAGCAACCACGCTCTCGGCTATATCCGAATAAAGGATGGTACCGCGTCCTCTGAACGAACGCCAAAGTCCAAGAGCGCCATCGCCACTGAGGTATAAACATCTCCCTTTTTTATTTCGTATTTCATGCTAACCTTTGTGCAGGTGCCCGGCCGAAGCAGTCACAACGCTAACCTAGCTCAAAGACCTTAATGTTTTAAAGCATCTGTTGCACTCTTTTCCCTCGGCCGAGTTTTTATCCCGAAAAGGGTTTTACTGGCAAGGTTTTTAACGAGGCAACATCCACATGCTACCTAAGGAAGACTCAACAAGTATTCGAGGCTTCTTTTGCAATCAACCCCGAACACTGGGGGGCACCCCCCTGGGGTCCCAATAGGATGATGTATCGGGCCAAACGGTCGAACGGACACGACCGTGTCCGTATAGCCGGGCCCCCGATGGCGGAAGTATATATACTTGTACCAAATAATCGAAGAACTCCTTTTGTCAAAACATCTCACACTCCAAAAGAAACTCAGCATTTTTGCGAAAAATGATTCCTCCGTCAAAAACGTCCCGAACATTCGGGGACTGGCGTGAACAATTCAACACCTGAACGACCTCTGGGTCGGGACTCCAAACCAATAAGCCCTCACCGAGGCAACATGAAAGTCGCAAAACATCTCCAAGGTCGAAAATTCCCCGAACACTCGGGGACTGGCGTCAAAATCTCAAAAATCGCATGACCTCAGGGTCGGAGTCGCCAAAATTGTAAGCCCTCAATGAGGCAATACCAAGCTTACAAGTAACGTCTCCCGAGCTAGGATACCCTCGATGACTCGGGGATTGTCGCCAATCACTATTCATTAAAAGACCCGAGGCCATAAGACCCCGAGCGGGCAGACTCGGTCTCGTAGGACCTACATAAGGCAGCAACAGTAACTGTAAGGCCTCAAGCAAGGCATGAACCACACTTGTACCAAGTGGTAATATTTGTAAGACCTCAAGCAAGGCATGAACCACACTTGTACCAAGTGGTAATATCTGTAAGACCTTAAGCAAAGTGTGAACCATACTTGTACCAAGTATCTAAAAATTGTAAGACCTCGAAGGCATGAAAATTTTATAAGACCTTAATAGAGGCATAAACCCTATCTCAAAGTTAAAGCTATATATCGAACTTGTAAGACCCCTAAACGGAATACCCTCGATATAGACGCCTAAACTACTTCATTCAAGATCAAAAATGGCTCCGGCCAAACACAAATGACTACGGTCATAAGGCTGTATCATCCAAACTAACGCGACTCGGGGACGCCCGACCGTCGCTATAAAATCACAGGCCTTCAATTACTTCGAATCTACTTCGAAAAGAACCAGTTAAACAGGCTACCCTCGACATAGGCAAAAGAGCATCGACTATGTCAGCTCCGAATCACAGGCTTCGAGATACTCAGCCTCCGAGCCAAACCTCCCGAGGTGCTCGATCATCGCCACAAAACAACTCGTAATCGAGTTTCTTCCCGAACCGTCGAAGAGTCAGGAAAAAATTATTTCAACAAGTTCTTAACGAGGGAAAAATAAAGCCAATAAAAAGGTCGCTTCGACCCAAGGCATAAGAGCCATTGTCGCCAGCCTAATGAGCCTCAGGGCCATGCATAAAAGGTCGCTTCGACCCAAGGCGTAAGAGCCATTGTCGCCAGCCCGCACAAATGCAAAACTTGAGGGTCGAATGAGCTCGAGTCGAAACCCGATTCGGAGAATGAACCCAAAATAGTTAACCGAAAATGCCCCGGGGCAAAAAGCATAAGAGCTCAAACGCCAGCTTATACTAAAAGGTCGCTTCGACCCAATGCGTAAGAGCCATTGTCGCCAGCCCGTACAAATGTATAACTTGAGGGTCGAATGAGCTCGAGTCGAAACCCGACTCGGAGATTGAACCAAAATAGTTAACTAAAAAGGTCGCATCGACCAAATGGGTAAGAGCCTACGGGCCAGCCTAATGAGCCCCAGGTCCATATCACGAATCTAAGGATTCCTACCAACTCAAAGGCCATTTGATCTGGCTAAAATCTTGGCAAACAGAAACCTAGAAGATACCGAATCGCGAGGTGTCCCCCTTATACATACATGTAATAAAATACAAGCTCCATTTACAAAATACTATGAAAATTTCATACACAGAGATAGAGAAAGAAGTAAACGCCCCCCTTTGGGGATTATGACCCGACGGCCCCATCCTCGTCATCTTCGGCATCAGATAGAAGGAACTTGGCATCGTATTCCTCCGCCTTGGCTTGCTCGATCTCTTCCGAAAGATCGAAGCCCTGGCATGAATTTGCTCGAGAGTTTCCCTCCGAGATTTGCACTTCTCATACTCTTTACTACTACTCGCACGACCAAGAGTTCTTCTCAGCTCAACTCTAGCAGTGGCATCGCTCTTCAAATAGGCCACCGCTTTCTTGTCTGCCCTAGCGTTGCTCATCACAACCTTGGCCAGGCCATTCACCACCTCGGTCTTTGCCTTCGAAAGATCGGACTCGAGCCTTACGACAATGTTCGCTCGTGCAGAATCACTCGCATGAGCGGTCCGGATTTGCACCTCAAGGGTGGAAACCTTAGCCAAAGCACTCTCCTTGGCCCCAACTTGGGCATCTATAAGAGCCTGCAGCTCGATAAACTCACGTTTGGCCCGGCCAACTTCGCCCAAAGTCGTTCCAGCTCCTCCGTCTTGCTCTCCAACTACGATATCGAAACATTAATCTCCGAAGATATAAGGAGGAACATACGTCGACATGAAATACAAGATACCTATCTTTCGAGGCGGCCCTCACAGCTCTGGCTTCGATCCGCCTCACACCGCAAGGATACTAGCTCACTTTCCTTTCTCGCACAAAGAAGCTTAAGGGACTTCTCTCTATCCGATGCTTTCTGTAACCTAGCCTCATAGCGAAATAGCCCGGACTTAAGCCTATCAAAGGCCTGCGAAAGAAAATTCAATAAGAAAGGAAGAATATGAAACCGGAATAATCCTATACCGGCTACCAAAGCATACAATAAAGCCAAGTCGCTGAGCCTCGCCAAAAGCCGAGCCAATGTCCGATGGCCTAGTGTCCCCCGAAGCGCCCTTGGTGTGAAAAGAAGGAAGCACCACGTGCTCCTCGCCCTTCGAGGTACCCTCAGCAGAAACGGGGAATGTTCTTTCAAAAACGGAGGCCTCTGAAGCCGGATGATCGATCGAATCACCTCTTTTGAACCGCTGAGAAGGACTCGCCCCGCAGCAAGCCACCTCACACCCCGGAGACCCTTTTCGTTTATCATCGACTCTCGACCCTGAGGTCGGCAGTCTCTCCTCTTCCCCTAGAGGGCACGACCTCATCTCGGAAAAATCTCCAATACATACGGCAGCTAAGTTAGTACGCTAAAAAGAAAAGTACCATTTTGGGGAAATTGGCCACCAAGCGCCTACCATGATGCCTTGCCTCCCATCTCCCTGTGAACAGGTCTCGCCACCTGCGCTTATTATAGGTCGAACAAGCTGCCAGCTTACGAGACCATTTAGCCAAATCAAGGACCTCGTTCGGAAACCAAGGAGTCGCTATAAAAAATCAATCAGGAAAATGTCGTTATGGAGCCCGCCCTCAATCAAAGTGATAAAAATACAGGTATGACACCTACGTGCGAAATTCCATTTCTCAGGAACGGGCAAAAACTCTCCAGGAATGATATCGATCGTCCGAGCTCGAACGAACCGGCTCATCCATCCCCGGTCCTCGCCCTCTTCGCCGTTAATGGCAGGAGGATGGGTGGATTGACGCTGCAGAGTAATCAAACCCCGATAATGCAGCAGCCGATATAACCTCACGAGATGACTGAGGGTAAATTCAAGCCCGGCCTTATCTACGAAGTATTTTATCGTCTGCACTATCTTCCAAAGGGATGGGTGAGCTTGCGCCAAGGTAACCCGATATCTCCGACAGAACTCAAGCACGATCCGGTCAGGGGTACACGATGTAAAAGTATGCGTATACACGCTCATGAACCCCTCGACATAGGTCATGATGCTCTCCTCAGAGGAAGGTACTTGTAGTACCACGCCTTCTCCCCAAATCTCGGGCCTCCTCAATCTTGGCTGAAAGATCGACACCTCTGGCTCCGACCCCCTCCAAGGCTTCCCTCCTCGCCTTCGCTCTAGCATAATCGATAGCCCGAGCCAGTTTCAGCTCGACCTCTATCGATATGTTACGGGCTATTTGGTTTGTCGTGGTTGCGTCCTTCAGATAAGTAGCAACTTTTCCTTCAGTCTCGAACCTGGCCGCAACTAGCGCAGCAATCTCCTTTCGAGCATTTTGGAGGAGAGCATGGGTCGATGCCAAATCCGAGGTCGCTACCTCATTTTGCTCCCTCAGCCCAAGTATCTCCACATTCAGTTGCCCGATCTGCAAATCTTTTTGCCCGATCTGCAAAGAGAAAGATAAGCCAGTCAACATCAAATTGTAGGAGCGAAGGGTGGATTCACGCATGACGAAATACCTGCTCAGCAAGATCGGCCTATTCCCAGAGCGCTCCCTCCAAGGCAGCCCGGAGCTCGCCTAACTCTTCCTCCTTTCGGGCAGAGTAAGCCTCCGACTCTCGCAGCCCCGAGGTAAGCCTCTGACGCTCCTTCATGGCACGAAAGCTCCTCATGGAGCCTGGAAAGAGCATAATCATACATCTCCTTACACTGCGGCATAACAGAAGAATTAGGAGAACGAAGAAGTCATGCTCGAGACTAAAAGAAATACACGTAAAACACCTATCACCTGCTGTAGGAACCTCTCCGCCGCCTTGACAGTGCCGGGAGCATCGAGATCGATGTTCTCGCTAACATTGTCAAGAATGTTTCCAAACGCGCCTCCCCCTTGAGAAGACTCCTCGCTTTGGCAGTGTTCATAGCATGGGCGTCCCTTAGCTCCCCTGACGAGAACCGAAGTCCCGAACTGAAATCACCCAGGTCATCGATGTCCCCGATGGGCAACTCCTGCCCCCGAAAAGCTCCTGGTCCAAACCATTCGGGGCCGGCAGACTTTACCTTACATCCACCCACTCTAACACATAGGTCAAAGACTTTACCTTACATTCACAAAATCATGTGCCCTCACACAAATAATAGAGAGTGGTTGCACACAATAAAATTAACGAACAAATAGGAACTCAAGATAGAAGGTATTAACTCACTCTCAGAAATAAAGATCATGCGCAACAAAAAACATACCATAGGCTTGCCCGTAGTATAATACTCTACTAATTAAGCTCATTCAGTCAAAGACCAAGTAGGACTTTACTTTAGCTATAATGTAGGCTGCAGTACGGGTAGGATACATATTTATAGTGGCTACACCTCCATGAGAACTTAAATACAATATATTAACAATTCATATCACACATTTGTGTTGAACCAAACCCCAACTTCGACAACATAATAACCTTATGCTCCCAATTTCTTTATGTAACGACCCGACCGGTCGTTTTTCTTTCTAGAACCCTGCTCCCTTAAATAAGACTTACCGTACGTGCTTTTACTATTTTATGACTTGCGAGGATGGTTATTTTGGGATTTGAAAGGTTTTGGGTTGAAATAGGAGTACTTGGTTCTTTAAGGTTGGCTAAAAGGGCCAAGTTTGACTTTGGTCAACGTTTTGAGTAAACGACATCAGAATTGGGATGATTTTGGACTTGAGCATATGTTTGGATCGGGTTTTGGATGTCCCGGGAGCGTTTCGGTGCCAAATAGTGAAAGTTGACTCTTTCAAGGTTTTAAGAGTTCGTTAAATTTGTTTTGGAATAGGTTTTGGTGCTATCGAGGTCCAATTGGGATTCTGAGACCAGGAATAGTTCTGTATGGTGACTTCACACTTGCACGCAAAATTTGGTGTAATTCCTAGTAGTCTAAGTATAGTTTGGCACGTTCGAAGCTATTTGGATACTTGAAGTTCATATCTTGATTCAATTTGGTTTTGGGGTGTGATTTTCTTGTTTTATTGTAGTGTTACGCGTTTCGTGAGTTCGAGCAGGTCCGTATTATGTTTATCTACTTGTTGGTGTAGTTGGAGGGCGTCCCAAAGGACTCCAGTCTGTTTCGGACCGCCCGTAGCCAAGTTGAGGAAACCAGATTTTCTAGTTCTGGTTTCCTTCTTCATGAATGCGGAAGGACCATCGCGTTAGCGAATGAGTAATTGGGGCAGTGTTCAATTTCCTCTTTGCGTTCACGGTCAGGCCACCGCGTTCGCGAAGCTTGGTGACCCCCCACCTACGCGTTCCCGAAGCCCCTCCCGCATTCGCGAAGCCTCTCTTGCGTTCGCGGAGCGGAAATGGGCCGAGGAGGGGTCAGTGTTCTTTTCCCTTCGTGTTCTCGAAGGATAAATCGCGTTTGTGATGGCCATAATGGCCAAGCCTTCGCGAACGCGAGGCTTTTTCCGCGTTCACGAAAGAGGGGGATGCAGCTGGGCAGTACCTCGTTTTAAAAACGGGACTTTGGCAATTTTCTCTCATTTTTCACACTCTTGGGCGATTTTTGGAGCTCCAAGTAGGAGGATTTCAATCTACCACTTTGAGGTGAGTGATTTCTACAGAATATGAGTTAAAGACAAGATTTATGGGTAGATTCTAACACATAAAATAGTGAAAATTGTGGGTTTAGATGAAAAACTTTGGTTTTGATAAAAATGGAATTTATCCACGAAATTGTTATGGAATTTAGTGAAAATCATATATTTGTGTTCATGAGGTTATGGGTAACAACTTTCTTCGATAATTTCTGGAATTCGGGTACGTGGGCCCAGGGGTGAATTTTATGAATTCTTCAATTGGGGTTGGGTAATCACTTTAATAGTTAGGATACGAACTTTTGAACATGTATTGACTAATTTATATAACATTTGACTAGATTTGAGTCGTTTGGCACCGAATTGAGGGTTTAGAGCACAATTGTGGACCGGAAAGTAAGCTTTTGAGACGAGGTAAGTCTCTTTTCTAACCTTGTAAGAGGGAATTAACCCCATAGGTGAATTGAATAAATATGTGCTCCTATTTTTGGGGGCTACGTACGCACGAGGTGACGAGAGTCTGTATGTACCTACTAATTATGCTTATGTCTGAGTAGTTTTTGGTTTACACCATGCTTTGTTGACACCATTACTTAATTATGCTTATAATTGCATTGAATAGAGCTAAGATTGAGGATTTCAAGATTTAGAAGTTTCCAGTTGAATTTCTTAGTTTGGAATGAATTGAGGAATGTTATGATAACTTTGAGAAGTCTATGTTCACCTGCATCGCAAGTATATTCCACGAGCAAGGTAAATTCCACTACTCTCATAGGAGCGGGTAGTTTGCCTCGACAGGTTAATAGATGCATCTATGATTCGTGTCGTTCTACCATCGGCAGTGCACACAGTATATGCATATGTATTTTGGATCGGGACGTACATCCTCGGCATTAATCGCGCGTAATAATACTTGGAGCCCAATTATATTTGATATTGTCGCATTGGCTTGAGAGGTTAAATGATTAAATGATGGAAATTGATTTGGTACTTACTATCGGTGAAAGAACTATTTATTTATTTGTTGCTATTGAGTTCTATTGTCATTTATATACCCCATGTTTAATTAGAATTTAATATATTTTAATGTTGGCCCATAGTAAGTGTCGAAGTCGACCCCTGGTCACTACTTCTTCGAGGTTAGACTAGATACTTACTGGGTACATGTTGTTTATGTACTCACGCTACACTTCTGCACTAAATGTGCAGGATCTGAGGCAGGTGCATCTGGATATTTGTCCGCCGCACATCCTTGATTTCATGAGACTTTGCAGTGTGCTGCCTTCTGAGCTCGTTCTGCAGTAGCCGAATTCTTTCTTTTTCTTTTATTTTCTGTCTATTTCCTTTAAATAGTAGTGTAGTATTCTTTTGTATATTTAACTAGTAGCTCATACACTTGTGACACCAGGTCTTGGAAATTATGCTAGTAGACACATGATGATTTTTGGGTTATTTTACTTATCTCATTTGATCTTAACATGTGTTATCTCCTATCTTATTAAATGATTACTTCATGCACTAATCAAAAATCATCTATTTTAAAAATATTAAAATAAACAATCATGTGGTTAGTTCACTGTTGGCTTGCCTAGCGGTAGTGTTGGGCACCATCACGGCCTATAAGAGAAATTTGGGTCGTGACAACATGGTATCAGACCATTAGGTTCACGTAGGTCCCACGGATCGGTGCGAAGACGTCTGTACTTATCTTCGAGAGGCTATTGGGTGTTAGGAAACTACTCTTTCTTCATCTCCTATCGTGCAGTTGATGGTATACTAAGTTTCTTTCTCTTATTCTCATATAGATTGTGAAAACACACACGACGGATGTTCCAGACCCAGGAGGAGTTGCTCCCCCTGTTGCTAGAGGCCGAGGGAGGGCACCGGCCCGAGGTAGGGGATGAGGATGTCCTAGAGTTTCCCCAGCTATACCACCAACGGATCAAGTAGAGGATCCCATTATTAAGGAGCAGGGTGAGGTGCCTGCAGTAGAGCCAGCCCTGACAGATTTCATGTCAGCACCGGGCTTTCAAGAGGTTATGAGTCGTATGTTATGGTTCATGGATACTATGACCCAGGCTGGTTTATTTCCAGCAGACCCAGCCACATCTCATGGGGGGGGGGGGGGAGAGCACAAACCCCTACTGCTCAAGCTCCTGGGCATTTATCTACCGTGAATCAGACCCCGAGCACACTACCCGTGGGTAGAGCCAGCCAGTGGCAGTGATAAATTAGGATTTTACCGTGATTATACCCCTTACTTGCTATTGCTTTGGTTACAAATTGCCACAAAATAGTCCTAAAAGGCTTACAAGTTGTGCTTGATTGCAGGTTTGAGCGAAAAGGTGACAAATGTCAAAGATCGGCTCAAAACGGAGTAAAACTTTCCAAGTGTCAAGAACAAGTGAAGTTGAGGAACAGGAAGACCTAGCGCGGACCACACTGATATGCCATGCGGCCGCGCTAGGAGATTCAGAGAGGGGTAATTGAAGTGCAAGCCACGCGGCCGCGCTCCATTTATGCGCGGTCCGCGCAAGGGAAGTTCAGAGAACCACCAGTGGAGGCTTAAGTCCCACGCAGCCGCGCTATATATCAGTGTGGTCCGCGTGAAGGAGATTCAGAGACATGGAGATTTGACCAAGTCAAGCTATGCGGTCGCGCCCCATTCCTGCGCGGTCCGCGCCGACCCTCCGCTGCGGCCGCGCTACATTTCTGCGCGGTCCGCGGCCCCTAACTTTAGAAATGAGATTTGAGAGTTCAAAGAGCCTACGCGGCCGTGCTACCTTTTTGCACGGTTCGCGCTGACCCCGCAGGGGTATTTTTGTCCATATTTTCCAGCTTGGTATAAATAGATCTTTTTACCATTTTTAGGTGAAGTTTTAGCTTCTGAACGAAGGCTGCGGTTATGAGACGTGTTGTGTAGCCTATTTTGGCATTTTTACTCTTGAATATCATAGATTCTAATTAGTAATCAATTAACATGTTCATTTCATCATCTATTTCTACAGTTTCTTCTTTAATTATGTCTAGCTAAACCCATTAACTAGGGTTGTGGCTCAACCCTAGTATGGGTAGTTAATGGGTGTTGCATTTTAGGGTGATATTGAGATTGGGTATTTGTTATTTGGGTTAATTTTGTGTTTCAATCTAGAATTTGTGGTTGCAAACATGAATTCAAGATTAGTGGCTCTAACTCTTCTTGAGAAAGAGAGTCATATGACCCTAAAAGTGGACCTATCAAGGAATTGGGATGGATCCATGAGAATGGTAGTCCCAATTAACGGGTTAAACCTCGAAAGAGTAACTACCCTACTTGAGCCCTAGTTGCTCGGTCTAATTGGCCTACCTAATTGGTCTCGAGAGAGTCAATTGGGAAAAATCATTCTCTCTACCGAGAGGTGTGAGAATGAGTGCAATTGTGCAACGGTTATAGCAATAAACCCAGATTTATCAATCTCCCCTTAGTAGCTTCTACCCGTTAGCTAGCCACCTAGGTAGTGTCACGACCCTAATGCCTTTTTCCTATATTAAGCACAACTTAGCAATATTCTCCTAGCATAATTTAGTTTAAATCATTAGTTTTACAAGAGTAGTTTAAAAAGAAAACCCCAAAAATGTGTGATGCGACATTAGAAGCAAAACCGCAACTCTAGGCTAGACAGATATTCTAACTCCTTTACTAGCTCCCTGTGGAATTTCGACTTCGATCCACTATTCGGGTTATAGTTATTGCTACCCATTCTTCCTACCATTGTATAGTGTTGAGACGGCTGCGATCAGGCAGCAGCTGTACCTGAGCCCAGACCAGCTGCGATCGGTGAGCCGCAGAACCTATTGGACAAATGGAATAGGCTGCACCCTCCTGTCTTCAGAAGTGAGCAATATGAGGATCCCAAGGACTTCATTGATCGATGCAGGGACATACTGCACAACATGAGTATATTAGAGTCCCACGGGGTGGATTGCACTACTTTTCAGCTAGAGATCAGGGCCTGTAGATAGTGGCAGTCTTATCTTCATGGTAGACAAACAGGTTCTCCTCCCTTGACTTGGGACCAGTTCACACGTACCTCCTGGACAGGTATATTCCACCCTCTTAGAGGGAAGAGTTGCGGTTTTAGTTTGATCAGCTCCAGCCAGGTCAGATGTTAGTGAGCGATTATGAGGCAAGATTCTCTCAGTTGCTCCACCATGCACTTATGATACTTCCTACTAAGGCGGAGAGAGTACGGAGGTTTCTTGCAGGGTTGCACTCCAGTATTCAGGCTACTATGGCCCGAGAGGTTGAGATGGGGACTTCTTACCAGGTAGTTGTAGATATAGCTCAGAGTATTGAGGGTTATCATCACCGGGGCCGAGAGCAGATGTCGCACGACAAGCGGTTTTGTTATTTTGGACGGTTCAGTGGTGCTCCATCTGGTGGCAGAGGTTAGTTTGGGAGAGGTCAGCCCAGCAGGCCCACTTCCAGCACCGCCGCCTCGTCGGAGTGCTCCTGATCGACCTTATTTCAGTGCCATGATAGAGAATTCCTACCGCCCACCAGCTATCCAGGGTTCTTCCAGTGGGTATTCATGCCAACAGGGTTAGACCTCAGGGCAGCAGTCCACCGCTCTAAGGTGTTGTTACGAGTGTTGAGATCCTGACCACATGAAGAGGTTTTGTCCCAGACATCGGAGCAAGGCAGTGCAACAGGGTCAGCAGCCCATGATTGCAGAACTAGCCGTCCAGCCGCCTAGAGGCGGAGGGCAGGCGGGTGGGGCCGCCGTAGAGGTGCATTCTAGGAAGGTGGAGGCCAGCCAGTTATAGGTCAGTCAGGTGGAGGCCAACTAGTTGGCGCTCCAACCAAGTTCTATGCTTTTTTGGCTAGACCAGATGCAGTGGCCTCAGATGCCGTGATCACAGGTATTATGTCTGTCTGTGGTAGGGATGCTTCGTTATTATTTGATTCAGAGTCTACCTATTCATACGTGTCATCTTTATTTGCTCATTTCCTGGATGTTCTTCGTGAGTCCATACGCACTCCTATTTATGTTTCCACTCTTGTGGGCGATTCTATTGTTGTGGATTAGATTTATTGTTCCTGTGTTGTCATATTATGTGGTTATGAGACTAGAGCAAATATTATGTTACTTGATATGACCGAGTTTGAGGTTATCCAGGGCATGTACTGGTTATCTCCATATCACGCCATCATTGATTGCCATGCCAAGATTGTTACCTTGGCGATTCCAGAGTTGCCTAGATTGGAGTTGAAGGGTTTGTCTGTCAGCACACCTAGTCGGATCATTTCTTTTATGAAGGCTCGACACATGGCCGAGAAGGGTTATTTGGCTTGTCTAGATTGTGTTCGGGACACTACTGTAGAGACTCAGACGATTGATTAGTGCCCGTAGTCCGAGAGTTCTCTGATATATTTCCTTCTGATCTTCCAGGCATTCCACCAGATCGTGATATTGATTTCTGTATTGACTTGTCTCCAGGTACCCTGCCTATATCTATCCCATTGTACCACATAGCTCCGAAGGAGTTGAAGGAACAACTTGAGGAGTTGCTAGCAAAGGGGTTCGCTAGATCGAGTGTATCACCTTGGGGTGCACCACTGTTATTTGTGAAGAAGAAAGATGGGACCATGCAGATGTGCATTGATTACCGCCAGTTGAATGAAGTCACCATTAAGAACAAGTACCCGTTGCCGCGTATTGATGATTTATTTGACCAGTTGCAGGGTGCTAGGGTATTCTCTGTGATCGAATTGAGATTGGGGTACCATCAGTTGATGATTATTGATTCTGATGTTCCGAAGACAGCTTTCTCGACCAGATATGGCCATTATGAGTTTCTAGTGATGTCCTTCGGTTTGACTAACACCCTAGCGGCGTTTATGGATTTGATGAATAGGGTGTTCATGCCATATATTGATTCGTTCATCATCGTGTTCATTAATGACATTTTGATCTACTCGCGTATCATGGAGGAGCACGAGCTGCATTTGAGAGTGGTGCTTCAAACCTTGTAGGAACAGAAGCTATATGTTAAGTTCTCCAAGTGTGAGTTCTGGCTAGATTCTGTAGCATTCTTGGGGAATGTTGTATCAGGCCAGGGTATTAAGGTGGATCCCAAGAAGATTGAGACATTTCATAGTTGGCCTCATCCTATTACGACGACTACGATCAGGAGCTTCTCGGGGTTAGCAGGTTATTATTGTCGGTTTGTGGAGGACTTCTCATCTACTGAAACACCTTTGATTAAATTGACCTAGAAGGGTTCTTCGTTCCATTTGTCCAATGATTGTGAAGCGAGCTATTAGAAGCTCAAGACAGCTTTGACTACAACACCCGTTCTAGTATTTCGATTCGGGGATGTATACTATGTATTGCGACGCTTCACGCATCGGTTTGGGTTGTGTATTGATGCAGGAGGGGCGAGTTATTTGATATGTTTCACCTCAGCTGAAGATCGATGAGAAGAATTACCTTGTGCACGAATTAGACTTAGCCGCGATTGTTCATGCTCTTAAGATCTGGAGACATTATCTTTATAGGGTGTGCTATGAGGTTTACATCGATCATCGCAGCTTGCAGCGCATGTGGCTTGAGTTACTGAAGGATTATGATGTTACCATTCTTTATCATCCGGGCAAGGCAAATATAGCTGCGGATGCCTTGAGCTGGAAGGCGGAGAGTATGGTAGCTTGGCATTTATTTTAGCACAGGAGAGGCCATTAGCTTTGACATTCAATCTTTGGCTAACAGACTTGTGAGGTTAGATATTTTAGAGCCCAGCCGAGTTCTTGCATGCATCGTTGCCTAGTCTTCACTATTGGAGCAGATCAAGGCTCGACAGTTTGATGATCCGCACTTATTGGTTCTCAAGGAGATGGTACTACAGGGTGGTGCCAAGGAGGTTACTATCGGTGAAGATTGTGTTCTGCGACTCCAGGGTCGCCTATGTGTTCCTAATGTCGATGGCTTGAGGGATTTGATTCTAGAGGACGCACACAGTTCTCGGTATTCCATTCATCTAGGTGCTACGATGATGTATCGCGACCTGAGGAAGCCTTATTGGTGGCAGCGGATGAAGAAGGACATAGTTGAGTACATTATGAGGTGTCTAAATTGCCAGCAGGTTAAGCATGAGCACTAGAGACCAGGTGGCCTACTCTAGTAGATGACTATACCTGAGTGTAAGTGGGTGCGCCTTACTATGGACTTCATAGTTGGGTTTCCGCAGACCTTGCAGAAGTTTGATACACTTTGGGTCATTGTCGACGGGTTGACCAAGTCGGCACACTTCATTCCGGTTGTGACTACGTATACTTCACAGAGGTTGGCCCAAATTTATATTCAGGAGATAGTTTGGATGCACGGTGTGGCTGTTTCTATCATATCAGATAGATGCCCTCAATTTACTTCGCATTTCTGGAGAGTAGTACAGAGTGAGTTGGGGACCCGTGTAGAGCTCAGCATAACTTTTCACCCATAGACCGACGGGCGGTCGGAGCGGGCAGTTCAGATCTTGGAGGATATGCTCAGAGCATGTGACTTTGGAGGGCAGTTGGATCGGTTCTTGCCTTTGTCGAGTTTACTTACAATAACAGTTATCAATCCAACATCGAGATGGCTCCATTTGAGGCTTTATATGGTCGGTGATGTCGTTCTACTATCGGATGGTTTGAGCTCGGTGAGGCTGAGTTATATGGTACTGATTTGGTGAACGATGCCTCGGAAAAGGTAAAGTTGATTCTGGAGCGACTTCGCATAGCACAATCCGGACAGAAGAGTTACACAGATCAGCAGGCACATGATTTATCATTTATGGTAGGCGAGAAGGTTCTCTTGAAAGTCTCACCGATAAAGGGGATCATGAGGTTCGGGAAGAAGGGTAGGTTAAGCCCAAGGTTTGTAGGCCCATTTAAGGTGTTGAGACGAGTTGGGAAGGTTACTTATGAGCTTGCTTTGCCTCCAGTCTATCGGGAGTTCATCCGATTTTCCATGTGTCTATGCTCTAGAAGTATCATGCTGACTTGTCGCATGTGTTGGACTTCATCACGGTTCAACTAGATGAGAGCCTGGGTTATGAGGAGGACATGCGGAGCAGATATCCACACCTATCCAGCAACCCAGGTATTATTGTAGACCCGTTCGAGGACGAACTTTTGTTTAAGAGGTGGAGAATGTAACGACCTGGCTGGCCATTTTGCTTTCTAGAACCCTGTTCCCTTAAATAAGACTCCCCATACGTGCTTTTACTGTTTTATTACTTGCAGGGATGGTTAGTTTGGGATTTGGAAGGGTTCGGGTTGAAATCGGAACACTTGGTTCCTTAAGATTGGCTAAAAGGGGCAAGTTTGACTTTGGTCAACATTTTGAGTAAGCAACCTCGGAATCGGGATTGGACGATTCCAATAGGATTGTATGATGATTATTGACTCGTTCGTATGTTCAAATCGGGTTTCGGATAACCAGGGAGCGTTTCAGTGCCTAATAGTGAAAGTTGACTCTTTGAAAGTTTTAAGAGTTCTTTAAATTTTATTTGGAGTAGGTTTTGGTGCTATCGAAGTCCAGTTGGGATACCAAGACCAGGAATAGTTTCGTATGGTGATTTAAGACGTGCATGCAAAATTTTGTGTCATTCCGAGTAGTCTAAGTATTATTCATCGCATTCGGAGCGAATTGGAAACTTGAAGTCCATATCTTGATTCAATTTTGTTTTGGGGTGTGATTCATGGTTTTGATGCTATTTTACACGTTTTTAATATTTCGAGTAGGTCCGTATTATGTTTATAGACTTGTTGGTGTAGTTGGACCGGGTCCCGAGGGCTCGAGTATGTTTCCAACCGCCCGGAGCCAAGTTGAGGAAACCAGATTTTCTAGTTCTGGTTTCCTTCTTCGCAAACGCGGAAGGACCATTGCGTCACGAAGGAGGATTTGGAGCAGTGGTCATTTTCTCTTCGTGTTCGCGGTCAGGCCTCCACGTTCGCGAAGCTTGGTGACCCCAGGCCTACGTGTTCGCGAAGCCCCTCTCGCATTCGCGTAGAGGAAAGGGGCGGGGGAAGGGTCATTGTCGCGTTCGAGATGCCCAGGCTGGCCAATCCTTCGGGAACGTGAGGCTTCTTCCGCGTTCGCGAAAGAGGGGGATGCAACTGGGCAGTACCACATTTAAAAAATGGGACTTTGGCCATTTTTTCTCATTTTTCACTCTCTTGGGCGATTTTTGGAGGTCCAAGGAGGGGGATTTAACCTACCACTTTGAGGTGAGTTATTTCTACACAATGTGAGTTAAATACAAGGTCAATGGGTAGATTCTAACACATAAATTAGTGAAAATTGTGGGTTTGGGTGAAAAACTTAGGTTTTGATAAAAATGGATTTTATCCATGAAATTTGTTATGGAATTTAGTGAAAATCATATATTTGAGATCATGAGCACGTGGGCTTGGGGTGAATTTAGGAATTCTTCAATTGCGGTTGGGTAATCACTTTAATAGTTAGGATACGAACTTTTGAACATGTATTTCCTATTTTAAATAACATTTGACTAGTTTCGAGTCGTTTGGCAAGGAATTGAGGGTCTAAAGCACAATTGTGCACCGGAAAGTAAGCTTCGAGATGAGGTAAGTCACTTTTCTAACCTTGTAAGAGGGAATTGACCCCATAGGTGAATTGAAATAATATGTGTTTCTATTTGTGGGGGCTACGTACACACGAGGTGACTAGAGTCCGTATGAAGCTACAAACTATGCTTATGTTCGGGTAGCTTTAGGTTTACACCATGATTTGTTGACACCATTATTTGTTTATGCTTATTAATTGTCTTGAAAAGAGCCGAGGTTGAGGATTTCAAGATTTAGAAGTTTCCAGTTGAATTTCTTATTTTTGAAAGAATTTAGGAATATTATGATAACTTTGAGAAATCTATGTTCACCCGCGTCGCAAGTATATTCCGCGAGCGAGGTAAATTCCACTACTCTCATGGGAGCGGTCCGTCCGCCTCGCCAGGTTAATAGATGCATCTATGGTTTGTGCCATTCGACCCTCAGCAGTGCACATTATATATGTATATGTGATTTGGACCGGGTCGTACGTCCTCGGCATAATTCATGCGTAATAATACTTGGAGCCCAATTATATTTGATATTGGCTTGAGAGGTTAAATGATTAAATGATAGAAATTGATTTGGTACTTACTATCGGTGAAAGAACTGTTTATTTATTTGTTGCTATTGAGTTCTATTGTCATTTATATACCCCATGTTTAATTAGAATTTTATATATTTTAATGTTGGCCCATAGTAAGTGTCGAAGTCGACCCCTCGTCACTACTTCTTCGAGGTTAGACTAGATACTTACTGGGTACATGTTGTTTATGTACGCATGCTACACTTCTGCACTAAATGTGCAGGATCTGAGGCAGGTGCGTCTGGATATCAGTTCGGCGCGCATCCTTGATTTCACGAGACTTTGCGATGAGCTGCCTTTTGAGCTCGTTCTACAGCAGCCGAAGTCTTTCTTTTGCTTTTATTTTCTGTCTATTTCACTTCAGACAGTAGTGTAGTATTCCTTTATATATTCTACTAGTAGCTCATACACTTGTGACACCAGGTCTTGGAAATTATGCTAGTAGACACATGATGATTTTTGGGTTATTTTTCTTATCTCATTTGATCTTAAAATTTGTTTATCTCTCATCTTATTAAATTTTTACTTCCTATTTATGCACTAATTAAAAATAAGCTATTTTAAAAACATTAAAAGAAACAATCATGTGGTTAGTTTACTGTTTCTTTCCTAGCGGTAGCGTTCGGCACCGTCACAGCCTATAAGAGAAATTTGGGTCGTGACACGTTAAGCACAAACAAAGCAAGATTTACCACTAGCATGGAATAATTTTATAATATATAGAAACACTAACATTCTTTTCTTTCTCTGTTTTTTTTCATTCCCCTACAAGTGGCTCTCACAAATTTTCAAACAGTGCATCTTTCTCATTTTCTATAGTTACACTGAAAAACCCAACCATACCTCCCCTTAACTTTTAACAAGTTCATAAATATAGCTTGTACTCGAGAGAAAGGTAAAAGGTTCAAATAGATAGTTAGTTCAAATAAAGGGATCATGCTTGTAGAACCGCCAAAGAAAATAGGATTACAGGCTCAATAGGGCTAACTAGGATACACAACAATTAGGTGGGTTATAGATATATAATTGGCTCAGCAAAGAAATGCCTATATTACTTCCTAGACTGAACAAGACTGCTATTTCGCTTTGCAAACACACGGGGCAAGTTCTAGAGATTAACTGACATGCACAAAATAGCAACAAAATCTCATTCTAACATTGGCACATAACTCACTCAGGATCGGGCGTATCCCTACTCTCTAGTTAGAGCAATTAAGCAGAATCACAATCAACCAATTTAAGGTACTTATATATGAGTCAAGAACTGAGCCTATGCGTCACAACTAAGGAACTCACCACTCTCAAGGTATATGCAGTCAAGGAAAATTTCTTCAAATTAGCACTATTACTCAAGATTCTTTATTCATATAAAAAAAAACTAACTACACCCGGTTCAAGTAAAACCCTTGGAAAAGAACTGTGGCACAAATAAAAACCAAGGGGAAATTGTTACACACACGGTTCAAATCCCTCAAGAAGCCAGTCGACGAAATTTATCGTTGGGCAAAGTCGAACTACTACTACATGAGTTACTAGCTATTACAGGCCAAATAAAATTCAGAGTTACGATATAGGCCACATTGTCTGTACACGGTAAAATCAGAGGGCTCGATTTTATGATCATTAGGGCCCCTCGTAGAGACCACCCCCGGAAGGCTCGAAGCCTAGCTCGGAGTTCATCCCTTAGGGTTCATAATGATTGACCTCGAGGCAGTGGAAGCCAGCGGCTACAACGCACTAGCGGGAAGTTCCCAAGGCACATGATTAAAGCTGACGTAGCCTACTAGGCTAGTTCCAGCCTGTACAGTGGCATTAAATGTCTATGCCAACCTCATGTCCTTTTACAAAAATGCATTTTGTTCTATTTTAAGATTCCCCTCGTCTATAAAGGGAACCCTTGTCATTTGTAAAGTGACAATATACAACACGCTACATTCAATACAAGAACATTCTCTGCTTTCTAACATAAACATATCCTCTTGGTCTCATTATTTACATTTATTGCTTATATTCATTGTTTTCTATTAATTGTTCATCATTTATTGCTCATTATTGATCATAAAGACCCGCCATCACAGCTCTCATAACTGTTAATCCTTCATCAACCGCCCTTAGCCGGGCGTCCGACTCAACCTCGAGGCCTCGTATCGCCAGCTCGAGGCCCCGATTTCCAGCCATTCGGTTTGATTATTACATTGTCTACAAGCTATTATCTTAATTTCTAATCCTTCACTTAGCATCTATTTCCTAACAACTAGAATAAAAATAGATCACATATTTTTAGAACCACAAAATCAAATCTAATTGTTATTACCATTTTCAAGGTAAAGAGTTTGGCGCCCACCGTGGGGCTAACAATAATAGTGATTGTTTTCTTGCTGGTTTACTACATAACGCAAGTTATCTTTCACACTTTTTCTTGTCCAAAGATCTTTGATTTCAGGCCAAAATGTCTAACTCAGTAAACGCGCGTGAAAACAACAATCTTGAGGACCATAGAAAGTATGGTGCAGCTGCTCCGGGTAATGGTGTACCACCACAAAACCCTGAGGTTGCACCAGAACTAATTCCCATCGATATGGTCCCATGCAACACTCAACACATTGGCGTAAATTCCCACACCAACAGGAGAATACACCGAGAAAATCAACGAGACACTCGGAAAAACCTCACCCGGGGAGAAAGAGAGGCAAACAGGGGAAGCGAAGCGGGAAAACCTCAGCACATCGTTCATATGATTATCGGCGGGACCGACATTCCCTAGGGGCCCGTGATCAAGGTTTCTTCGGCAACGCAAGGGCAAACCCGGGCCCGTGCATTTGAGGACATCCTCGCATTCAGCGAAGTAGACTTCAAGGCTCTGTTTCATCCACACAATGATGCGCTGGTAATCTCGTTTCTCTTAAATAACATCCAAATTAAATGTGTACTCGTGGCCCCAGGTAGCTCGGCCAACGTAATTAGATCGACGGTGGTAGAACAGCTCAGATTACTCAATCAGGTCATACCTACCTCCCGAATCCTCGACGACTTCAATATGGCCGGCGAAGCAACAGAAGGAGAGGTCACCCTCCCGGTTAACATATCCGATGTAGATCAAGATTCCAGATTTCACGTCATTAAAGGTGACGCAAGGTATAATGCCTTGCTCGGTAGGCCATGAATACATAACATGAAGGCGGTAACATCGACCTTGCATCAGATGATGAAGTTTCCAACAAAGGACGAAATAAAGATAGTGTATGGAGAGCAGCATGCGGCGAAGGAAATGTTCGCGGTCCACGAAGAGGTACCAAATTCTGTACACTCTACCTCGGAAGAGTTGGAAAGCCAACAAATCCCCAAGGATGATGAAGAGGATTTCCTCGATCCCAGAACCTTTATTGCCCCCAAAGAATCGGATGCAACAAAGTCAACCATTGAAGAACTGGAGCAAGCCGTATTGATCCAGCATCTCCCATATCGGAAGGTATACCTGGCGACGGGATTAACCACCGAACTAAGGAAAAAACTCATTCAATTCCTTATTAACAACATCGATTGCTTTGCTTGGTCCCATTTAGACATGACAGGGATCCCACCAGAGATAACCACCCATCGACTGAGTGTCGATCCCAGGTACAAACCGGTGAAGCAAAAAAGGAGACCCCAGTCCGAGATAAAGCATGCATTCATCAAAGACGCGGTAATGAAGCTCCTCAAAATAGGGTCTATTGGGGAAGTAAAATATCCCGAATGGCTGGCCAATGTGGTGGTAGTTCCCAAAAAGGGGAATAAACCAAGAATGTGTGTAGATTATAAAGATCTAAATAGGGCGTGCCCAAAGGACTCAATCCTACTGCCCAACATAGACCGTTTGATCGATGCCACGGCCAGTCATGAAACCCTCACTTTTCTCGATGCCTATTCGGGTTATAATCAAATTCAAATGAACCCCGAGGATAGAGAAAATACTTCATTCATCACAAAGTGCAGTACGTACTGTTACAATGTAATGCCCTTCGGGCTAAAAACACAGGGGCCACATACCAACACCTAGTTAATAAGATGTTCAAACATCAAATAGGCAAGTCCATGGAAGTTTATATTGACTACATGCTAGTTAAGTCCCTGTGCGTAGAGGACCATTTGATTTATTTGCAGAAAATATTCGACATCCCCAGAAGTTACAACATGAAGCTCAATCCTGAGAAGTGTTCCTTCGGGGTAGGATCGGGCAAATTCTTAGGTTTCATGGTATCGAACAGAGGAATCAAGATCAACCCCGACAAAATCAAAGCCATCGAAGAAATTACGGTGGTAAATAACGTAAAGGCCGTGCAGCGGCTGACCAGGTGAATAGCAGCATTGGGCCGGTTTATATCAAGGTCGTCGGACAGGAGTCACCATTTCTTCTCCTTACTCAAAAAGAAAAACAACTTTGAATGGACTCCGAAATGCGAACGCGCCTTAGAGGAGTTAAAGCGATACCTGACAAGCTCGCCTTTGCTCCGCACCCCAAAAGAGGATGAGACATTGTATTTATACCTGGCCCTATCCAAGATAGCGGTAAGTGGTGTACTGTTCGAGAAGAACAAGGTGCGCATTTCCCTGTTTATTATGTAAGTCGGACCCTGGGTGATGCCGAAACCAGGTATTCGCACCTGGAAAAACTAGCTCTTGCATTAATAAGTGCGTCTCGAAAATTGAAACCTTACTTCCAATGTCATCATATTTGCGTTTTAACAACGTATCCCCTTCGAAGCATATTGCACAAATTGGAATTATCGGGCCGACTAGCCAAATGGGCCTTCGAACTCGGGGGATATGATATCGAGTATCAGTCCCGAACGACTATCAAGTCTCAAATTTTGGCAGACTTCGTAGCCGACTTCACTCCATTCCTCGTACCTGGGTTCGAGAAAGAACTTTTGCTAAAACGGGCAGATCTTCTGGGATATGGACCCTGTTCACTGACGGCGCCTCGAACGTAAGAGGGTCCGGGCTCGGCATAGTTCTAAGGCCACCTACGGGCGGCGTGATTAGACAATCTATAAAAACCACAAGGTTAACTAACAATAAAGCCGAATATGAGGATATGATTGCAGGTCTGGAACTGGCCAAAGGCCTAGGAGCTGAAGTCATTGAAGCAAAATGCGACTCCCTCCTGGTGGTAAATCAAGTAAATGGGAGCTTCGAGGTTCGCAAAGACAGGATGCAAAGATACTTAGACAAAATTCAAGTCATATTGCACGACTTCATAGAATGGACTCTTGTCCACATACCTTGAGAGGAAAACAGCAAAGCCAATGCCCTCGCAAACCTGGGATCGTCTGTCGAGGAAGATGACATACTCCCCGGATATGTTGTTCAACTATCTAAATCAGTGATCGAGTAAGGCAATGCCGAGAACAAATCCACTAGCCTGACATGGGATTGCAGAAATAAATATGATTATTTGGAGAGACGGAAGCTACCCACAGACCCAAAAGAGTCGACTGCCCTGCAAACCAAGAGGCCCGATTATTGCTCGACGAAAACAGAACTCTTTACAGAAGAACTTTTGACGGCCCCCTAACAGTATGTCTGGGGCCGGGGAGACACGGACTATGTGCTCCGAGAGATCCACGAGGGCACCTGCGGAAATCACTCCGGTGGCGATTCCTTAGTTTGAAAAATAATCAGGGCAGGCTACTATTGGGATAACATGGAGAAGGACACCAAAGAATTTGTCCGCAAATGCGACAAATGCCAACGATTCGCCCCAATGATTCACCAACCTGTTGAAAGACTACATTCAATTTTGTCGCCATGGCCGTTCATGAATGGGGGATAGACATCGTCGGACCTCTACCAACGGCGCCAGGTAAAGCAAGATTTATTTTATTTATGACGGACTACTTCTCAAAATGAGTTGAAGCACAGGCCTTCGAAAAAATAAGAGAAAAAGAAGTCATTAATTTTATCTGGGACCACATCATGTGCCGATTCGGAATTCCATCCGAGATAACGTGTGATAATGGGAAGCAATTCATCCGAAGCAAAGTGACTCAGTTCCTCGAGGACCACAAGATCAAAAAGATCCTGTCAACGCCCTACCACCCGTGTGCAAACGGCCAAGCCGAGTCCCCAAACAAAACCATCATTCAAAACTTAAAGAAGAAGTTGGAAAGCGCAAAGGGAAGATGGAGAGAAATGTTACCCGAAGTGCTCTGGGCATATCGAACAACTCCAAAATCAAGCACGGGGGAGCCACCTTTCTCTCTGGTATATGGCACCAAGGCTTTGATACCGGTCGAGGTTGGAGAACCTATCGCCAGAGTCCGACACGCCACTGAGAGCTCGAACAATGAGGCCATGACTACTACTCTGGAACTATTAGATGAAAATCGAGAAGCCTCGCTGGTCCGAATAACCGCACAAAAATAGAGGATCGAAAGATACTACAACAGGAGAACAAATCTCCGACATTTCAGAATCGGAGACTTAGTCCTAAGGAAAGTCACCTTAAATACTCGAAATCCTAATGAAGGAAAGCTAGGTCAGAACTGGGAAGGACCGTACCGCGTCCTCGGGGTGGTTGGCAAAGGGTCCTACAAACTCGGCACCATGGAAGGTGAACAGCATCCAAGCAATTGGAATGTATCAATGCTCAAATGCTACAACTGCTAAAAGCTCCAAGGCCTTAGGTTTCAAAGGCATGTGTTGCACTCTTTTCCTTCGATCGGCTTTTTCATCCCAAAATCGGGTTTTTTACCGACGAGGTTTTTAAGAAGGCAACATCTATATGCTACCTAAGGAAGACTCAACAAGTATTCAAGGTTTCTCTTCAATCAACCTCGAATACTGGGGGGCATCCCCCTGGAAGGCCACCTCCTCGGAGAAGCCAGGATGTGCTAAATGGGGTCTCGATAGGAAAATGATATACCAGACCAAATGGTTGAACAAACCGTGTCCGTATAGAATAACCGAGCCCTTGACAGCGAAAACATGTATACTTGTACCAAGTAATCAAAGAATACTCTCCCATCCGTCAAAAGCATTTCACGCTTCAAAGAAGTTTGCTATTTTTTTAAAAAAACAGCTCCAGAGCCAAAAATGTCCCAAACAGTCGGGGACTAGCGTCAAAAACTCGAAGCCGTATGACCTCCGGGTCGAAAGGTTGGAACTCGTAAGCACTCAATCAGGCAACATCAAGTTTGGAAAAAATGGCTCCAGAATCAAAAACATCCCAAACACTCGGGGATTGATATCCCGAACACTCGGCGACTGGCATCTCGAACACTCGGAGACTATCGCCAATCGCCACCTCATCGACTTATCAAAAACGCCATAAGACCCCATGTGGTCAGCCTCGGTCTCGTATGACCTATATAAGGCAACAACAATACCTTTAAGACCTCAAGCAAGGCATGAACCATACTTGTACCAAGTAACCAAAACAATAAGACCTCAAGTAAGGCATGCAAAAATTTATAAGACCTTACAAGAGGCATAATCCCAATGTTAGAGTTAAGGCTGTGTATCGAACTTATAAGACCCCTAAAGAGGCATACCCTCTATATAGACGCCGAAAACTACTTCACTCGGGGACTGAAAGGCTCTGGCTAAACACAATGACTACGGTCACAAGGCTAGACAAGCCAAACTAATGCGACTCGGGGACGCCCGATCGTCGCTATAAAGTCACAGGCCTTCATTTACTTCGAAAGTACTTTGAAAAGAACCGATTAAACAAGGCTACCCTTGACATAGGCAAAAGAGCTTTGACCATGTCAGCTCCAAACTATAGGCTTTGAAACACTCAGCCACCGAGCAAAACCTCCTGAGGTGCTCATTCATCACCACATAACGACTCACAATTGAGGTTTTTATCGAACCGTCGAAGAGTCAGGCAAACAGAATTTCAAGGAGTCCTTAACGAGGGAAATATAAAGCCTATATAAAAGGTCGTACCGACCCAATGCATAAGAGCCACTGCCGCTAGCCCATATATAAGGTCGTACCGACCTCACGCATAAGAGCCACTGTCGCAAGCCTATATAAAAGGTCGTACCAACCCAATGCGTAAGAGCCACTGCCGCCGGCCCATATAAAAGGACGTACCGACCTAACCCGTAAGAGCCACTGTCACCAGCCCATATAAAAGGTCATACCGACCTAACGTGTAAGAGCCACTGCCGCCAACCCATACAAAAGGTCGTACCGACCTAACGCATAAGAGCCTAAGGGCTAGCTTTAAATTCAAAAACTTAAGGGTCAATGAGGTAGAGGCGAAACCCTACTCGGAGACTGAGCCCGAAAAACTTAACTGAATATGCCTAAGAGCAAAAGCATAAGAGCTTAAACGCCGGCTTATACTAAAAGGTCGTACCGACCCAGTGCGTAAGAGCCACTGTCGCCAGCTCATATAAAAGGTCGTACCGACCCAATGTGTAAGAGCCTAAGGGCCAGCTTAAAATTCAAAAACTTGAAGATCAATAAACTAAAGTCAAAACCCAACTTAAAGATCGAACCCAAACACAGTCAAGAATGCCTAAAGGCAAACGCGTAAGAGCTTACGGGCCAGCCCAACGAGTCTCGGGGCCATATTGAAAGCCTATGGGTTCTTTACCCCAAGACCCAATTTATCCGGCCAATCATTGACAAAGCGTCGAAATTCAAAGCAAAGAAAGACGTGCACATGCGAAGAAAAATGGAACCAAAAGTTTTCCTTCTATAATTACATAAGGCTTCACATACAAAGTCTTCCAGGAGCACCATTCACACGATTGAAAAGAAAAAAAGCCTAAGCCTATGTCACCTTCGATGGGAGAAGAAGTCGGCGGCAGAGAACCCTCGTTCCTCAAGGTACCTTCGACGCGAAAAGAAGATGGCAGCAGAGGAGGGACCGTTTTTTCAAAGCCAGAGATCTCGGGCGCTGCAGGCTCGGCTGATGCATCCTTTCTGAGCCTCGGGGCTGGACTCATCTTGCTATAAGCATCATCGCCCTGCGAAGGCCCTTTTCGCTTATTATTGCTATTCCTCGGCCCCGAAGCTGACGATCCTTCTCCCTCTCCGAGAGGGCACGATCTCACCTCAAATAACTCCCCAATGCCTACGATGACAGAGTTAGTATGCATAAAAAAAAAGTGCCTTTCAAAAAAGGAGCAAAACATATAGCACGTACCGTGGTGTTTTGCCTCCCATCTACCTTTGGACAAGTCTCGCCACTTACGATCATCATAAGTCGAGTGGGTAGCCAACATCCAAGCCCAATCCGTCAGGTCGGGGACCTCGTATGGCATCCATGGAATTGCTGCAGAAAAGGAAAGAAAGGCGCATTTACGGAGCCCGCCTCCACCATAAGCAAAACAACGAAGGCAGAAGTGTACCACTTACGGGTAAAATTCCATTCCTCGGGAAATGGAAGAAACTCCGGGGGGATAATGTCGATAGTCCGTACTCGGACGAATCGACTCATCCATCCCCGATCTCCATCTTCTTCATCATCGACAATGAAGGGCCTGATGGATCGGCACCGTAGGGTTAATAGGCCTCGATGGTGAAAAGGCCGGTACAGCCTTATGAGATGACTAATGGTGACTCAAGCCCTGCTTCCTCCGCAAAGAATCTCATCATTAGTACTATCCTCCAAAACGACGGATGAACCTGTGCCAAGGTAGCCCGATACTTTCGACAGAAGTTGAGCACAACCCTATAAAGGGGGCCCAGTGTAAATGGGTACGTGTATACTTTCAAAAACCCCTCAACATGATCCATGATGCTCTCTTCAGGGGAAGGTACCTCCAGTACCACCTTTTGCCCCCATCCACAATCTTTCCTCACTGACTTAAGGTGCCCCTCTCCTATTAAAGAAAACAACTTCAAGGCATACTCCCAATGGCCCTGAACATTGGGAGGTTTTTTCGAGAAAAAGTCCCTCCTCGAAACAAAATGTCCCAAGGTTGGCTCGCCTGACACAGGCGGCGCACCATCAACCAGGCGGGAACCAGAGGCGGAACTTCCTTCTCCTTGCCAAACGGATCCTGGCGCTACATCAAATGTTCCTAGGAAAGACGTATCGATGGGATGTCTCAGTTATCGCAAAAGCTGACATCATAAGCATGACATCATCGCAAGAGGCTCGAGGGGATCGGTGTCAAAATCATTATTATCATTTTATTCTAAGAAACGCGGGGACTATCTGTACACGGTAAAAATTAGAGGGCTCGATTTTATGATCATTAGGACGCCTCATAGAGACCACCCACGGAAGGCTCGAAGTATAGCTCGGAGTTCGCCCCCAAGGGTTCATAATGATTGACCTCGAGGAAGTGCAAGCCAGCGGCTACGACGCACTAGTGGGAAGTTCCCAAGGCACATGATTAAAGCTGACCTAGCCTACTAGGCTAGTTCCAGCCCGTACAGTGGCATTAAATGGCTATGCCAACCTCATGTCCTTTTATAAAATGCATTTTGTAGCATGTTAAGATTCCCCTCGTCTATAAAGGGGACCCTTGTCATTTTGTAAAGTGACAATATACAACACACTACATTCAATACAAGAACATTCTCAGCTTTCTAACTTAAACATATTCTCTTGGTCTCATTATTTACATTTATTACTTATATTCATTGTGTTCTATTAATTGTTGATCATTTATTGATCATTATTGATCATAAATAGCCGCCATCGCAACTCTCATAACTGTTAATCCTTCATCGACCGCCCTTAGCCGGGCATCCAACTCGACCTCGAGGCCCCGTATCGCTAGCTCGAGGCCCCGATTTCCAGCCATTCGGTTTGATTATTACATTGTCTACAAGCTATTACCTTAATTTCTAATCCTTCGCTTAGCATCTATTTCCTAACAACTAGCATAAAAATAGATCACATATTTTTAGAACAACAAAATCAAATCTAATTGTTATTACCATTTTCAAGGTAAACATTTTCTAATAAGCAAAAGACAAAATAAAATAAATACAAGCAACTAGGAAGTCCCCGCCCCACACTTAAGAGATAGAATTGTCCCTAATGTAAAGCAATAAAACAAGGGTGGTAAAGGACTCCTTGAGGCCTAGGTCTAGTAATCGGCACCATCAGTTGTGCCGGGAATACCAGTCTCATCATCATCCTCCGTAATAGAGTTGACATCTTCATTAGGACAAAGTGCCGGACTACCATCCAGTCCCAGAAAATGCCTGGCCGGGGCACCCAAATGAGACTACTGTGCCAAAGCATCAATGTGAACCTCTCCACGAACAGCTCGAAGATGCATGTCAGCAAACATAAACCGCATCATATCCTCCATCTTGTCATGCCTCTGGTCCGAGGTCATAGCGAGTCTCGAAGGACCCGAATCATGCAGAGTAGTGATATCATAAAGCTTGGTGACTGTGGGAAGTTGTCGATCAAACTGATCATCAACAGGCACACCGTGGCGTAGTAGCGACCTAGTCAACATGCTCGGATAGAGAAACCTCCGGAATCCAACCATCCGAACCCTAGCAATGTTAGCAATAATAATCTTGGCCATATTCAACGATCTATGGGTCATCATAGCATATATAAAACATACCGGAGGTGCGAAATAATGGAATCATTGCTGCTTGGAAAAATTTTCTTATTGATAAACCGTAACAACACTTTGGCACGTAGTTGCAAATTGGCTCGAGTCATGGTGGAATGATGGTTATCCTTATCCCTATTCCAAGCAGCCAAAGTTAGGTCCGCAGAGAAGTTCGCGGATGGCTTGGTAAGCAGGCCTCTTCATAAATGCCTCGAACTGAGCATAGGACTCATTCGTGAACCCCAACTCATCATTAATTATCTCAACAGAAAACTTGACTCTCTTTCCATGAATTTTGATAGTGTACTCCCCGTCACACTGGAATCCAGGTACCCAGTTGGCGTAGAACTCCTTTAATATACCAAAATTAGCTTCTCCTATGGAATCATAGAGGCCATCCAATTTCATTGCGGCGATGTTGGCATATAGCTCTAGATACATCTTTTGGAACTTCCGTCGATCAATACCAACATCAGCAGTAGGCTCCCCAGATGGGACAAAATCACGGAACCACTCGCGTGATTGGGGCAGCACTGATAGAACCCCATATGTGGGCACTGGCATATCAACATCCGAGTATGGCACATCAGGGGTTGAGCCGTCTGAGCAGTTCACAGCTGTGGGTGCCCTCCCACCAGGCCGACGGCTACTAGAAGCACCTGCAGGAGCGCCGATATTCATACATTTTCTAGCACGGCAAGACATTATTCCTGCACAAGACGAACAACTTAGCTATGGCACATCAAAGCAGAAGCAAGGCCAAAACAGGAGGAGAGCCACCCCACACATACGTCATTAGCATGCTCACAGGCAAGAACTATGGGAATCGGACTGCCCCATATTATGCTAACACCAAACATTCATAACTCGCCAATAGAGATGCATAGGCCCAACAACCACCATAATTCTAGCAATGTGTTTAGTCCGTGACCGCCCACCCTACACTTCTAATCCCTAAACGATCTATGAACAAAATATGCATCACCTCAAGCATTATCAATAGTGCATCATTCTTCCTTTAAAATATTTAGTTAAACACCTACCGTACACAATTTCTTAAGGACAACGTCGAGAATAAAATGCACTCAAGACACTTATTTTCTAAGTACAACAAAGTATCATCTAGGCGTTACATGCTCGGGATGGCGGTCAATTAGCACTAGCGACCAATTCTACACACATTGCATTTATAGACTATGACCAACCACCCCCTGCGCATATATTCATAAGTTACATCACATCCTAGCCGACACAACCCAACATGACCAAAATCCCCATCATTCCCATTCAAGCAATTAATCGAACATGTAGCAAGCAAAAGAGGAGAGGCACAACTACACACATTATCAAAGTACAATCTTTCCCAAATCCAAGAGCAATCACACCCCATACAACACCTACACCAATAATGCACTAGGGAAAATCATTACCCAATAAGAGAGTGAGTAAATTTCGGTCCCAAGGTCACAACCAACTACAAAATTTCGAATTTCATGATCTTCCTCTTTTTTTTTCTTTCATTATCTCCTAACAATGACTACACAAAAGATCCTACAAGAGAGAGAGAGGAACTAACCAGGTTGCAAGAAGGGAGTTGAGGGAGATGGGTGAGGAATGAGAGAGAGGTGGAGCTTGGGGGGATGGTTCTTTTTCTTTTTTGGGGGTTTAGGGAGAGAGTGAGGGGGGGTCGGCAGGTTTGGGTTGATTTTATTTTCTTTCTCTCTTTTTTTCTTTTTCGATTTAAAAAAAAACTTACTAGGTGCGATGCATAGTTTGAAGCTTTAGTGCATTTTACCGTCTGCTAGCTCTCTCAAGTTTGACAATTATCTAATGAAAATGTGTGCTAATACGATGCATAGCGCGTCGCACAGTGTGATGCATTATTACATTCCAGGGTCTTCTAACTCTCTGATTAATGACAATGAAATATACTAAAGCGACGACTTATGCGTAGCAATGAGCGATGCAGGAAATGCAAAAACATTGCACAATTCTTATTTTCCTGCTTCTTGACTACTCCTTCGTGCTCGAGCTTAATTCTGCATCAAATTCATTCTAATAACACCTATGAGGTTTTATACTTCAATACCACACAAGAGGGGGGTGATTTGTGTGGTACCCAATTTTTCGCTTAACTTGATTATAGAAGGACCTGGTTCTTCTACGTGTTTCGATTACTACTATTACGGAATAATAAGTACAGAAATTAAAAAACACAAAGATTTTACGTGGAAAACACCTGGCTCAAAAGGTGAAAAAATCACGACCTACTTTCTAGTAGGATTTTCCCAAACTCTCCACTAAAATCACTGAGCCAAAAACTCCATTTACAAAAACTCTTTTGTAAACCTAGGATTAACTCTAATCTCGTTGTGGCACATAGCCTCAACTGTTGCGACAACTTCAAGTTAACTCTAACTTGAAAACTCTGAGTACCTAATACAATTGCTTCTAGATAAGCTTAAAAGTACAATGTGAAAATCACCTACTACAATTGAACTAGAATAAAAGACAGACACTTGGAACTGGTTCTTCTATCTGGTTCAAGTAGCTTCAAGTTTGCACGCTTGAATCACACACGAATTGCTTACAAAATTACCTTGCTATTATGCTCTCAATTCACATTTAACTTCTGCTTATGTGCATTACCTGTAAAGAGAACAACACTGATATTTATGAAGTTAGTAAATAGAGATTGACTAGAATACTGATGCTACTCTTCCTTGGTGGAAGAGTTCTAGTTGATCTCAACCTCTAACTCTATCCATCTCTTAAGCGGTGTTCTCTTTGAGCAAGGATTCTTTTTCCTTATCTAGTATGCAACATATTCGATCAGGATCAGGAGATATTATTTCTGGGAAATTAGATTTATCTCCTTCACCTGCATCTCGCATGTTTGAGTGGACCCTATCTGTGCCTCACAGGGATGGACCTGGTCCATGTCTGAGTTCCTTTGTCAGTCTTCAAAACTTCACCTGCACTTGGGCCAACAAATTCCCCCTTTTTGATGATGACAAACTCTGTGCTTTTCACTCACTTAGGCACTGTCAAAACTCAGCTTGTTCATCAATACAAAGTAAGAAAAATTATCTTATCATCAAGGACCAGGTTCATTAGGTTATAAACATCACTTATTCAGAATATGTAAAGCACAATATCTCTTCCCTTTTTTGGCATCATCGTAAGAGGTTATTTTTTTTGAGTTTGCCTTTTGGAACAAAGAAGAATTGAGAGCAAAAGATATTTCGACAGTTTAGGAATTACGAGGGTGGCAGATGGTGATGATGGTTTAATAGAGAGGATTAATTAACGACTAACGGTAGCTTTTTGTAGTCAATTATAAGTCCAATCAACCCGAAATTTCAGGTTGAATGAGCGGTTAGGCTTCCCTAGATTTTTAGGCATTTCGTGCGGTGAGAATTCTAATGAAGACGGAACTGGAACGAAGAAACAGGAAGAAGGAACAGGTTCATCCCAAGAAGAACAAAAGATCAACAAAGGCTATGGTTGCTGCTTGGGGAGAAAGCTCAGATGAGGATTCAAAAGATGAAGCTGGAGATGAACAAGCACTTATGGCCATTGGAGAATTAGATGATGAACAAGAGGTAAGTGTGATTCATCTCAAAGACAAGATTAAATTTTTGTCTAAAGAAAAGCTATCTAAGTTGCTGCTAGATTTCATTGATGAGTCTAAGGTCATAAACAATGAGAAGGAACAGCTTTCTAAGGAATGTGTGATCCTGAAAGCTAAGTGCAAAAATTTGGAACTCAGGGCTAGTGAAAGTGATAGTAAAAATACTGAGTTAAAGAACCAGGTACTTGAACTAGACACCACTGTGTTAGAACTTAGATCTAAAAATTTAAAACTGAAGTTAGAAACAGGTAAAGAGAAAGCTGACCACACACATCTCACCTTAGAAGAAAATCTAGGAAAAATAAAGGATGAGTTATACAATAGAGATGAGCAGATAAGAGTCCTGAAAGAAGATCTAGGCAAGGTGAAGCATGAACTACATAGAACTCGCAAATGGAATAAGTCCTCTGATGCACTACCTTGGCTAGAAGAGCATCACAGTAGCAATAAGAGAGTACTTCGCTATGGGACCATTGCACCTAAGTGGGATCCCAAAAGCAAGTATATCACACTTCTTGAGAACAAAATCTGCACACACTGTGGCAAGACTGGTCACTACAAAAGTAAATGTAATGCAAAAGAAAAGGACAGTCAAAAGAACAAAACTTTTGTTCAAGGGAAAAATAGGCTGCCAGGATTGGTTAAAAAGAATTTAATTCACCCTTTTGCCTATAGAAAGGGACCCAAACTAGTTTGGGTTCCTAAGACTAACTCCTGATTTTGTTTTGCAGGTCCAAGTGAAGGGAAGTAGCTAAATATGGTACATGGATACTGGTTGCTCAACGCATATGACTGGAAGTAAGAACCAATTCCTTTCACTTGAGAACCTAAAAGTAGGTAATGTCTCCTTTGGAAATGGTAAGAAAGGTGAGATCATTGGGGTTGGAAAGATAGGTAAGACAGACTCACATTCCATTGAGAATGTCTACTTGATAGATGGCTTGAAATATATCCTAATCAGTGTATCACAATTGTGTGACAGAGGTAACTTGGTAGCATTCACCTCCACCAAATGTTTTGTTATAAATCATACCACTGACAAGATTGTTTTGTAGGGAAAAAGAGTAAACAATATATACATTGTAGATCTGTCCACTCTTTCAGAAAATGAACTCACTTGCTTAAGTGTGTTGGACAATGATCCCCTCTTGTGGCACAAAAGACTTGGACACGCAAGTCTAAGTCAAGTCAACAAATTAGTCTCCAAGGACCTAGTGATAGGGTTGCCTAACATCAAGTTTAAGGAAGACAAAGTTTGTGTGGCTTTTGCAAGGGGGAAGCAGGTAAGATCCTCTTTTAAAAGCACGAAAGTGGTAAGCACGACCAGGTCGATGGAACTGGTTCATATGGATCAATGTGGTCCAATGAGAACATTAAGCAGAGGTGGTAAGAAATATGTGATGGTCCTTGTTGATGATTACTCTAGGTTTACTTGGACATTGTTTTTTACATCTAAGGATGAAGCGTTTGACATGTTTACTTCCTTTGTTAGAAAAACTCAAAAACAACTAGGTAATCAACTTGCATCAATTAGGTCTGATCATGGAACTGAATTTGAAAATGCTTAGTTTGCTGAATTTTGTGATGAGCATGACATAGATCATAATTTTTCTGCCCCTAGAACTCCACATCAAAATGGAGTAGTTGAAAGAAAGAATAGGACACTTGAAGGTATGGCTAGGACTATGCTTCTTTCTAGTAAACTGCCCCATAGCTTCTGCGCAGAGGCTGTAAACACTGCATGCTATATCATTAATGGGTGCATGACTAGACCTCTTGTAGAGAGGACTCCCTATGAGTTACTTAAAGGGAGAAAACCAAATATATCCCATCTTAGGGCATTTGGTTGCAAGTGCTTTGTGCACAATAATGGAAAGGACTCCCTAGGAAAGTTTGATCCCAGAAATGATGAGGGAGTATTCTTGGGATATTTTTCACACAGCAAAGCTTATAAAGTGTACAACAAAAGAACTATGTGTGTAGAAGAAAGAGTACATGTAGTTTTTTATGAAACTAACATTCTTTTTGAGAGACAAGAATATGAAGATGAAGTTATTGGGCTGGTAAAATAATTAAGTGAAGTCACAGCTCAAGCTGAAGCTGCACCAAAAGAAGGAACAAGTGATGGAACGGGTTCTTCTATCCATGGCAACCTGACAAGGGGAACTGAACTGAGAAGAAATGAATCTAGTTCCAAAATGGAACCTGTCCATGAGCCTGTTCCTCGGCAACAGAACATGGGAGAAACATCAAACAGGAACCAGTTGGTTGTGAAACCTTACAAGTATCAAAGTTCTCATTCCATTGAGAACATTATTACTGATCCAACTTCTAGAGTTAAAACTAGATCTCAATTAAAGAATCTGTGCGCTTTTGATGCTTTCTTATCTCTTATTGAACCTAAAAATGTTGCTGAAGCTTTGCAGGATGCAGACTGGGTAAATGCAATGCAAGATGAACTCAATCAGTTTGAAAGGAGTCAAGTTTGGCATCTGGTTACAAGACCTAAGGACATATCAGTAATTGGCACTAAATGGGTTTTCAGAAACAAACTTGATGAAGACGGAACTGTTACAAGAAATAAGGCAAGGTTGGTGGTCTAAGGTTATAGCCAAGAGGAGGGCATAGACTATGATGAGACCTTTGCTCCAGTTGCAAGATTGGAGGCAATAAGACTCCTCATAGCCTTCGCAACACACATGGAATTTACCCTTCACCAGATGGATGTGAAGAGTGCCTTCCTAAATGGCTACTTAAAAGAAGAAGTATTTGTCATACAACCTCCAGGGTCTGAAAGCAAGGAGTGTCCAGATCATGTATGCAAACTGGACAAGGCACTCTATGGACTCAAGCAGGCTCCTAGAGCATGGTATGAACGACTATCCAAATTCCTTCTTGAACATGGATACAAAAGAGGTAAGATTGATGATACTCTATTCTTGAGGAAAAAGGTAAGGATCTACTAGTAGTACAAATATATGTGGATGACCTAATTTTTGGGGCAACCACTGAAAAACTTAGTAAGGAATTTGCTAAATTAATGGGGAGTGAATTTGAAATGAGTGTGATGGGTGAGCTTAACTTCTTCTTGGGCTTACAGATCAAACAAAACTCAAATGAAACAATGATCCATCAGCAGAAATATGCAAAAGAATTGATTAAGATGTTTAAAATGGACGAATCAAAGGAAATTGACACTCCTATTGCAACATCTACTAAATTAGACATAGATGAACCTGGTTCATCTGTTGATCAGAAGTTGTATAGGGGTATGATTGGTTCACTTCTGTATCTTACTACTAGAAGACCTGACATTGTCTTCAGTGTAGGGCCTTGTGCTCGATTTCAAGCAAATCCTAAGGAATCCCACTTGACTACTGTCAAGAGGATGTTGAGATACTTGAAAGGCACTACTGACCTTTGCCTTTGGTATCCAAAAGGTAGCAACTTTAATTTAGTAGGATATGTTGATGCTGACTATGCAGGTTTCCTTATGGATAGGAAGAGCACCTCAGGTATGGCTCACTTTCTTGGTTCATGTCTGGTATCATGGTCCACTAAAAAGAAAACTCGGTGGCTTTATCTACTGCTAAAGCTGAGTATGTTGCTGCTACCTCTTGTTGTGCTCAATTATTGTGGATCAAATAGCAGTTGATGGATTTTGGTATTGAAGTTGGTTGCATCCTATTTTTTGTGATAACACAAATGCTAGTATGACTAGAAACCCGGTTCATCATAAGAGGACTAAGCACATAGATGTTAGACATCATTTCTTAAGGGACAACTATGAGAAGGGATTGATCACAATAGAATTTTGTGCTACTGATAAGCAGATTGCTGACATATTTACAAAAGCACTGAGTAGAGAAAGCTTTGAAAGGAACAGGTAGAATTAGGCATGATTAAGATCACCTAATGGGACCAGTTCAGAATGCAGAATGAAAAAAATATATGAAAAAAAAATTTTGGTTAGAAAATCTGGAACTTGTGTAAATATCTAGACTAATGTTTGCTCAGTCATATACTGTAAATAGTATACTCCTGTGACATGTGTTGATATGACTCACTGATCTCTAACTAAATTTTCTCCATTTTGGTAAATAGAGGCATGATCAAGAGGATTTCTAGTGAAGAACCTGGTCCATCAGTACTGGTTCATCTTAATAATAAGGTATGTTTTCCTCACTCTACACAATTAGAAATATTCGTATTAAACTCATGAGCAGAGTCCTACCTATTATCTAAAACCTATCCTTTTAATTTTGAACCAGCCCTTTCTTTCTTCCATTCAATTTCCCACTGAGGACAGTTCTTGATCATGTGGTCAATCTTACCACATTTGTAGCAGCCCTCGTTGGTCTGTTTTTGAGGGGGCCTTTGTTTGTTGAAGGTTGTACCTCTCGAAGAACCCTTTCCTCTCATTAGGTACTTCTTGAAATCCCTCGTGATCATAGCCATTTCATCATCCTCTAGGTCTACACCTTCAGCTATTCTGAGGGTCAGGCTTCTTTCCTTTTTGGGTGCATCCATCTTCATGGTTTGCTTTCTAAGTTCATAGGCAGTCAGATTTCCAATCAGTTCATCCAACTTGAGAGTGGCAATGTTCTTTGATTCCTGAATAGCAGTGATTTTGCTTTCCCAAGTAACAGGCAAAACCCTTGTCAGAATTTTCTCAACCTTGTCTTCTTCAAGGATAATCCTTCCAAGAGACTTAAGTTCATTTGTTAGTGTTGTGAACCTTGTATACATCTCTTGGATGGTTTCTCCTTCCTTCATGGTGAAGCTCTCATATTGAGAATACTGTAGTATTCCTCTTGATCTCTTCACTTGTGGAGTTCCTTCATGAGCCACTTGCAAAGTGTCACAAATTTCCTTAGCGGTAGTGTAGCTTTGAATTCTGATGTACTCGTCTGGACCAAGTCCACACACTAGCCATTTCTTGGCTTTAGCATTCTTTTCCCACTTCTTCAAGTCCTTGGTAGTGCAGTCAACTCTAGTCTTTGGCACGTCCATTCCTTCAGCATTCTTCTTTGTAGTGGCCAGGGGACCATCAGTAACAATGTCCCAGAGTTCATAGTCCTCTCCTATGATGTGATCCCTCATCCTATTTTTCCACCAGGAATAGTACTGGCCATTGAAGAGTGGAGACCTAGCAGTGGATTGTCCTTCACCAGTTTCTAGGTGGTGCACTCATCTTGATCTATTCCTATGGTGTTAACCTCTTTAAGGATAACTCGCTCTGATACCAATTGATGTTTTGCTTAACTTGATTATTGAAGGACCTGGTTCTTCTACCTGTTCCAACTACTGCTGTTGCAGAATAATAAGTACAGAAATTAAAGAACACAAAGATTTTACATGGAAAACACCTGGCTCAAAAGGTGAAAAAACCACGACCTACTTTCCAGTAGGATTTTCCCAAACTCTCCACTAAAATCACTTAGCCAAAAACTGAATTTACAAAAACTCTTTTGTAAACCTAGGATTAACTCTAACCTCGTTATGGCACACAGCCTTAACTGTTGCGACAAATTCTAGTTAACTCTAACTTGAAAACTCTGAGTACCTAATACAATTGCTTCTAGATAAGCTGAAAGGTACAATGTGAAAATCACCGACTATAATTGAACTAGAACAAAAGACAGACACTTGGAACTGGTTCTTCTATCTGGTTCAAGTAGCTTCAGGTTTGCATGGTTGAATCATACACGAATTGCTTGCAAAATTGCCTTGATATTTTGCTCTCAATTCACGTTTAACTTCTTCTTATGTGCATTACCTGTAAAGAGAACAACACTGATATTTGTGAAGTTAGTTAATAGAGATTGACTAGAATATTGATCCTACTCTTCCTTGGTGGAAGAGTTCTAGTTGATCTCAACCTCTAACTCTATCCATCTCTTAAGTCGTGCTCTCTTTGAGTAAAGAGTCTTTCTCCTTATCTAATATGCAACATTTTCGATCAGGATCAGGAGATATCACTTCTGGTAAATTAGATTTATCTCCTTCACGTGCATCTCACATGTTTGAGTTGACCATAACTATGCCTCACAAGGATGGACCTGCTCCATGTCTGAGTTCCTTTGTCAGTCTTCAAAACTTCACCTGCACTTCGGCCAACAATCTAAAATCCAATTTGTCCTAATCTATAATCAATTAAACTATTCTAAAAACAAGAAAAATATTAGAAGTAGTTCTGAGTTATAGTCACCAGCTTGACTCCGTTACTTAGGCTCATTTGATCACGATACTAGAGGATTGCTTGTCAAATCCTCCAATAAGGTACGGTTTCAACTTGTGCCCATTCATTTTAAATATCTCATTTCCATTCCTTATCTTGGATCTCAGTGGCACCATACGGTGAGACATGTTTCACCACATACAGACCTGTCCATCTCCACTTGAATTTTTCGGGGAACAACCTAAGTCTACTATTGTATAGTAAGACTTTGTCACTTTCATGAAACTCCTTTGGCTTAATTAGGCGATCATGCCACCTCTTTTTCTTCTCCTTAAAGATTCATGCATTTTCATATGCGTCCAGTCTAAACTCCTCCAATTCATTCATCTGCAACAACCTCTGTTCACCTCCAAGACTAAGATCAAGATTTAGCAGCTTAATTGCCCAACAAGATTTATGTTCTATTTAAAAAAGTAGGTGACACTATTTACCATAAAATAGTTTGAATGGTGAAGTCCATATGGTCGTTTTGAACGCAGCTCTGTATGCCCATAGAGCTTCATCTAACTTTATAGACCAATCCTTACGAGAAGCACTACCCGTCTATTCAAGAATTAGTTTAAGTTCACGGTTAGCCACTTCAACTTGCCCAATTGGTTGGGAATGGTATGAGGTTTCTATTTTGTGTGTGACCCCATACTTGGACAATAGTGCAACAAACTGCTTGTTCACAAAGTGTGACCCACTGTCGCTAATAATCACTCGAGGTGTCCCAAATCGGGTAAAAAGGTTCTTCTGTAAGAACTCACACACCACCCGAGCATCATTGGTCCTAGTAGGGATTGTTTTTGACCTATTTAGAGACGTAGTCAATGGCTGCTAGGATATACACATAAGAATGCGACAATAGGAACGAACCCATGAAGTCAATGCCCTAAACGTCAAAAATTTCACATAGCAGAATGGAGTTTAGAGGCATCTCATCCCTCTTGTCAATGTTACCTGCCCTTTAACACTTGTCACATGAAGCTACATACGCTCGTGCGTCTTTGTACAAAGTAGGCCAATAGAAACTGGCTTCAATGACCTTTGCTGCAGTGGGATTTCTACCATAGTGCCCTCCAGCCGCTCCATCATGGCAATGAGACAGAATGCTTATCATCTCTCCTTCAGGCACACATCTGCGAATCACACCATACGTATACAGTTTAAACAAGAAAGGTTCATTCCATAAATTACTTTTTACCTCACCTTGAAACTTCCTTCTTTGATCACAAGAGAGGTCGCGAGGCAACCATCCTCTAGCCAAAAATTTGGCTACAGCAGCATACCAAGGCGGCCTTTCAGAGATCGCAACAGTGGAGAAAATGTGCTCATCAGGGAATTCTTCCCTTCATATGTTTGATCTCCAAGTCAAATTCTTGGAGAAACAACACCCACCGCATCAGACGCGACTTGGATTCCTTCATACTCCACATGTATTTCAAGGCTGAGTGATTAGTGTGTACAGTCACTTTACTCCCCACCAAATATGATCTAAACTTGTCAAAAGAAAAGACCACATCAAAGAAATCTTTCTCAGTAGTGGCATAATTGACTTGAGCATTATTCAATGTCCTGCTTACATAGTAGATAGGCCTAAACATCTTATCTTTTCTTTGCCCCACAACTGCCCCACAGCTACATAACTAGCATCACACATTATCTCAAATGGCTGGCTCCAATCAGAGGTCAGCATAATAGGAGCACTCATTAGCTTTTCCTTTATCAATTCAAATGCTATTAAGCACTCCACAGTGAAAACAAACTTGACATCTTTCGCTAGCAATGCAGTCAACGACTTGGTAGTACTGGAAAAGCTTTTGATGAACCTCCTATAAAACCCAGCACGTCCTAAGAAACTCCTTATGCACTTCACATAAGCCGGTGGAAGGAGCGTAGCAATTATATCAACCTTAGCTCTATCAAGTTTGATGCCATGTGCAGTCACTTTGTGGCCCAGGACAATTCCCTCTTTCACCATGAAGTGACAGTTCTCCCAGTTAAGAAAAAAGTGGGTGGCTTCACAAAGTTCAAGCACAATCTCCAAATTCTTCAAGAAATCCTCAAAGACATCACCAAAGAGGGTGAAATCATCCATGAATACCTCTAGACACTTCCCTTTAAATCGGAGAATATAGACATCATGCACCTCATGAAAAGTGGCATGTTCATTACGTAACCCAAATGGTATCCTCCTGTAAGCACAAATATGACGGGCAAGTGAATGTGGTCTTCTCAACATCTTCTGGGGCAATGGGTATCTGATTGTAGCCTGAGTACCCATCCAAGAAACAGTAGCATCCATGTCCAGACACTTTCTTGAGCATCTAATCAATGAAGGGAAGTAGGAAGTGGTCCTTCCTTGTTGCATCATTCAACCTTCTATAATCAATGTACATTCTCCACCTAGTGACTGTTCTTGTTAGGATCAATTCATTGTTTTCATTCTTCACCACTGTCATGCCCCCTTTCTTAGGTACGATTTGCACTGGACTAATCATTAGATATCAGAGATGGGGAAAATCACTCCCGCATCTAATAATTTAATGATCTCCTGGTACACTACCTCCTCCAAATTTTTGTTCAACTTGCATTGATGTTTCATCACTGGCTTGCTATTTTATTCCAGCAGAATTTTGTGCATGTAAATGGCTGGAGTGATTCCTTGAATATCAGCTATATTCCAGCCAATGGCCCTTTTGTACTTTTCAGTAGCTCCACCAGCTTTTTCTCATATGTACCTGTCAAATAAGGAGAAATAATCACAGGAAAATTATTAGTTTAAAGAAAAGCATATTTCAAGTGAGTAGGGAGGACTTTCAATTCCACACTAGGCTTAGAAGCGTCCTTTTTTAGTTCCTCCTCATCAACCACTTGATCCAAAGTTTCAAGAGCCTCATCCTCTTTCTTTATTTCAGGATCTTCATCCTCTACTGTGCTAGTCAAACTTATATTTTTATCCAATTCCCCAACAATATCTAGCTTGAAGAACGTGTGGGAAGATGCCTCATCACTGGGATATTTCATCATCCTCTTCATCTGGAACACCACTTTCTCATTGCCCACACCGAGCATAAGTTGCCCCTCGTAGATATTAAGGATAGCTCTGCTTGTACATAAAAAAGACCTCCCTAGAATTAGATTCACCTCCTTGTTCACCTCCAAATCTAGCACAATAAAGTTTACAGGGAACACAGACATGTCCACACGAACAAAAATATCCTTAATGATTCCCTGTGAAAAAATGGTGGTCTGGTCAGCTAGTTGTAGGGACATTGCTATTTATTTGATCACTCCAAGCTCCCCTTATAGTTTCTTGAACACGGACAAAGGCATTAGATTTATAGATGCACCAGAATCACAGAGGACATTGTCGAATCTCTCACTCTCCATCAAGCAAGGTATGGTGAAGCTTCATGGGTCCCCACACTTTTGGGGAATTTTATTTTGCAATATGGCACTGCAGTGGGCATTCAGATTGACCAATATTGTCTCCTCCAATTTTCTCTTGCTAGACAAGATTTCCTTCAAGAAATTTGTATAAGCAGGCATCTGAGTGAGTACCTCTATAAAGGGAATGTTCACATAAAGTTGCTTGAGTATTGTCAATAATTAGGTGCTCACAAGTATCTCCAAGAACCGCCCAAAAGATTTGTCAAGATTTTCCCGCTCCATCTTTTGAGGGAATGGTAGAGCTGGCATATGTCTATTTTCTTCAATCTCCTTTTGTACTCCACTACTCTGGCCTTTCTGCTCTTCGCTCTGTTTTTCTTCTAGTTTTTCAGTCTGCTTGTTCACCACCTCGGGTCTAGCTTTCACCACTAGGTCAGCCAATGTTTGCCACTTTACGGAGATACAACTTTGATTGTTTCCTTTTGGTTCTTTTCAGAGTCAGAGGGTAGAGTCCCAGGATCCTTCTCAGATATTAAATTTGCAATATGTCCCAATTGTCTTTCTAAATTCCGGATAGCCGTTGCCTTCTCTCGGATGGCTGTGCCCTGAGTCTGAAATTTTTCATCTGATAAGTTTATGAATGCCTTCATGAGATCTTCCATAGTAGACTGATTTGAATGTTGTGGATGGTATTGATGCCTCTGCTGGTTCTGAAAACCTGGTGGTCCTTCACCCTGAGTTGTAGATTATTTTGCTGCCATGAGTTCAAACTCCCACTAGGTGAACTCCACGAAAAACCTGGATGTCTTTGACCCATAGCATTATAGTTGTTCCCACCTTGGTAGTTTCCTCTATTATAGTTCCCCTCAGCATTGACTTCCTCAGTTTAAGCTTGATATTCATGTGTAGGGTGTCCTATTCCACAAAAGGCACATGCTGCTTGCAGCTCACTCTGTACCTTGGCCCATGTCAGCTTTCTTATCTCCTTGGCCATATTGTCTAGCTGGGGTTGCATGGATGTGTCAGAGTCCACCTGGTGAATCCCAACTGATTTTCTTCTGTTATTACTCTTAGCAGGCCACTGGTTAGAATCCTCAGATAACTAACAAAGGATTAAGATAACCTCTTTCGGAGTTTTCTTCATTAGTGGACCTCCACATGCAATATTCAGAGTGCGTCGCGAGAAAGGTGTCGGTCCATCCCAAAAAACCTGGAATTGCATCCATAAATCAATTCCATTATGCTAACACTTTCTATCTCCTGGAATCGTTCCCAAGCTGCAAAAATCATTTTCTTCTCCTTTTGGCAGAAATTGTGGATTTCCCTTCTGAATGTCCCTGTTTTTGCTGCTGAGAAGTACTTATCAACAAACTTTTTGGTCATCTCTTCCCATGTTCTGATCGACCCTGTGGGTAAGCTATGAATCTAGTGCTTCATGCCATCTTTCAATGAAAAGGGGTATGCCCTTAAGTATACCACTGCTTCGTGCCATCTTTCAATGAAAAGGGGAATGCCCTCAAGTATACCGTATCTTTTGATACTCCATTGTACTGGAAAGTGTTCATGATTTCTTCAAAGTCCATCAAGTGAGTGTTTGGATATTCATTCACCTTCCCTTTGAAGATGCAGCTATTTTGGATGGTTGAAGCAAGCCTTGCTTCAACTCGATGTTTTTTGCTGCTATGGGTTGAGGTCTGACACTTGACAGTCCTTGATTGTAGACTGGTCTGGCATAGTCACCCAATGACCTTCCAGGCTAGGGTTCTACATTCTCGAACTGGTCTTCAACCATGGGTCGGTTTAGATTGAATCTTCGACCCCCACAATCTTTGATAGTGTCCTCAGTAGCTCTAAGGGTTACCTCACCTGCTATTTGTCTATCTTCATATTGTGCTGCCTCTCTTGCAGCTAAGTCTACTCCATCAGTCTCTTTGTTTGCCATGTTATCTTGAGTCGAAGTATGACCCTAGAATTTTTTTTATTAATTCTTTTTCTTTTCTTAGTTGTCTCGGGTGTTTCTCCAACTCTAATTTGTAGGGTATCACTTCTTTTGAAGAAGATCGAGTCATACACAAGATAAATTAAACTTGTATCCTGCACACAAGTGAGAAAATATGAATATAATAAAGTAAAATTGGTTCGTGAATTAATACAAAAAGCTATTTTAAACACTATTGATTTCCAAACCTCCGCAACGGTACCAAAATTTGACGAGCGCAAAATAAAACACAAAATTATTGCTCGCTAGGTAAAGATATCATAGTTTAATTATCGTCTCCACAGGGATTGGATTTAAACAATGTTTGAAAAATCTTCAGTTGATTGCTATCCAGGAAAATTAACACTTGATTCGATGACTATTACTACGATTAAATACATAAATTTTAGCAATTAAAAATTGATCGCAAAAGACAGTGGTTGAGCAATGACGAAATATCAATGAGAGAAATCGGGGTAATTGACTAGACATGTGCAATATAACCGACTCGGCATCCAATTCATGAGTTAGTTCAGTCTATAATTCTTTTGATTCTCACGAATTCAATAGATAATTAGATTACACTTGAAGTTAACCTTTCTCTTTCGATTAAACGTTAATTTCAGTAATTAATCCAATTGTAGCAAGGTAAACAATTGCAATAATGAAATGGTGGTTACGATCTAAAGGGTAACTTCTCACGAATATTTTTCCTATTTTCTTGTTTGATTAATAATTCAAGAGGCTCTTTCCATTACCTGTTTGAATCAGGAATTCAAACTAGAGCATAAGATGTAAGAAAATTCAATATCAAACCTGATGTTTTATACTTCAATACCACACAAGAGGGGGGGGGGGTGATTTGTGTGGTACCCAATTTTTCGTTTAACCTAATTATAGAAGGACCTGGTTCTTCTATGTGTTCCAACTACTACTGTTGCGGAATAATATACAGAAATTAAAGAACACAGAGATTTTACGTGGAAAACACCTGGCTCAAAAGGTGAAAAAACCACGACCTACCTTCCAGTATGATTTTCCCAAACTCGATCCAGAACAGTAGTCAGAATAAATCCATAAGGGGTGGCATGGGCCTTGGAGCCATTCATAACCCTGTCCAGTAGCTTGATGATGAATGCAGGCCAGTTGATTTGCCTTCCACTTTCGAGACACTCCATTAGAACTAAGTCCATATAGTTAGCAATGTGCCTTCTTTCCTGCCTGGGCAGTAGGCACTTGTTGACAAATTCAAATAAGACTTTGTGGCAAGGCTTCATCTCACTCTTGTGCACAAACTTGGCTTCATTCACTTCTTCAACATCACAGAATTTCCTAGTGATTTCAAGGGCAGGAGGAAGGGAATCCAGACTTGGCCATCTTTGCCTAGTATAGTCAACATATTCCTCAGCATGGATGTCAAGAATCTCACCCAGCTTCTCTGCATCGAAGGTCACTTGAACCCCTTTCACTTGGCTGGTAACTCTGTCATCCTTGACCTCGGCATTGGCCATGAATTCAATGATTTCATTTCTATCTAGCCTTCCATCCATCTGAAGGACTATGTCCTTCCAGCCCTGAGCAGCTAGTGCATCAACTAATCGAACCATTCCTGGTTCCACCAAGTCTTTCAGCAATCTACCCTTCAAAATTTTTCATTTGCCAAACTTGGCCAGCTTGTCTTGTTCACCATCAGGCTCACTCTCTTCTTCACCACTCCATTCTTCATCCTCGGCAATTCTAACTGGTTTGTTTTTCACTGCAGACCTTGTCCTTTTGGCCAATGAAGGTTCAGCATCCTTAGACCTTGATAAAGACTTCTTGGAAAAAGTCTTGGCCCTTTTAGGCTTGGGGGTCTGAACCTCCACAGTTGTATGTTCCTCCTGATGGACCTGTTTCATCTCCTCAACATCAACAGCCTCAGAAGGCTCTGCAACCTAGCTTTTCCTTTATCCATCCTCTTCTTCTTGCTTTCAGCCAAAGCTTTTGTAATTCACTCTCACTCTGTTTCACGATACTTCTTGTGGCTCTCCCCTTTGGCAAGGGAAGTTCAGCAGTTGTTGGAGAAGAAGCCTTTCTTTTCATTGAAAGTTTTGCAGTGCTGGAGGCTTTTGGTGTTGGGGTTCTCCTTTTCTTTGGATCATAGCTAGCACCCACTTTCTTTAGAAGGTCTGCTAGGGTCTCCTAGGTTGAGGGGTTATGTTGGGTGGAGGAGAGGTGGATGAATCAGAGGGGGTAGGTTGTGGAGGAGTGCCTAGGTTATCTTGGGGGTTAGACATTGTGACTAATTTCGTGAGAGAATTTGTGAGTTTGGCTTTTGGAAGAGAGAGCAATTGAGAGTGAAAGAAGAAATTCGACGGTTTAGAGAATTATGAGAGTGGCAGTGATTGTGATGATGGGTTTTTAAATATAGAGGCCTAATTAATGACTAACGGCAGCTTTTTGTAGTCAATTAGAAGTCCAATCAACCTGAAACATTAGGTTGAATAAGCGGTTAAGCTTCCCTAGATTCTAGGCGTTTTATGTGGTGAGGATTCTATGAGAGACAGACTGGTTCAAACTTTAGAGGGATAGGTTTTTGTGATGATTTTGAACATGGGTAGGACTCTGCTCATGATTAAAATATTTATATTTCTAATTGTGCAGAGTATAGAAAACATACCTCGTTATTTAGATGAAGCAATACTGATGAACCATGTTCTTCATTTAGAATCCTCTTGATCATGCCTCTATTTACCAAAATAGAGAAATTTGTTAGAGATTAGTGAGTCATATCAACACATGTCACAGGAGTATACTATTTACAGTATGAAACTGAGTAAATATTAATCTATATATTTACACATGTTCCAGATTTCTTAGCCAAAAAAAATTTCATTTTTTTTTCATTGTGCATTCTGAGCTGGTCCCATTAGGTGATCTTAATCATCCCTAATTCTAACATGTTCCTTTCAAATATTTCTTTACTCAATGCTTTAGAAAAGATGTCAGCAATCTGCTTATCAGTAGCACAAAATTCTATAGTAATCAATCCTTTCTCATAGTTGTCCCTTAAGAAGTGATGTCTAACATATATGTGCTTATTCCTCTTATGATGAGCAGGGTTCTTAGTCATACTAATAGCACTAGTGTTATCACAAAAAATAGGGATGCAACCAACTTTAATGCCAAAATCCATCAGTTGTTGTTTGATCCACAGCAGTTGAGCACAACAAGAGGCAGCAGCAACATACTCAACCTCAGCAGTGGATAAGGCCACTGAATTCTGCTTTTTAGTGGCCCATGATACCAGACATGAACCAAGAAAATGAGCCATACCTGAGGCGTTTTTCCTATCCACAAGGAAACCTGCATAGTTAGCATCAGCATATCCTACTATATTAAAGTTACTACCTTTTGGGTACCAAAGGCAAATGTCAGTAGCGCCTTTCAAATATCTCAGTATCCTTTTGACAGCAGCCAAGTGGGATTCCTTATGATTTACTTGAAAACGAGCACAAAGCCCTACACTGAAGACAATGTCAGGTCTGCTAGCAGTAAGATAGAAAAGTGAACCAATCATACCCCAATACAATTTCTGATCAACAGATGAACCAGGCTCATCTATGTCTAATTTAGTAGTTGTTGCAATGGGTGTGTCTATTTCCTTTGATTCATCCATTTTAAACTTCTTAATCAACTCTTTTGCATATTTATACCGATGGATCATGGTTCCATTTGGATTTTGTTTGATCTGTAAGCCTAAGAAGAAGTTAAGCTCACCCATCATACTCATTTCAAATTCACTCCCCATTAATTTTGCAAACTCCTTACTAAGTTTTTCAGTGGTTGCCCCAAAAATTATGTCATCAACATATATTTGTACTACTAGTAGATCCTTACCTTTTTCCCTCAAGAATAGAGTACTGTCAATCTTACCTCTTTTGTATCCATGTTCAAGCAGGAATTTGGATAAGCGTTCATACCATGCTCTAGGAGCCTGCTTGAGTCCATATAGGGCCTTCTCCAGTTTGTATACATGATCTGGACACTCCTTACTTTCAAACCCTGGAGGTTATTTGACAAAGACTTCTTCCATTAAGTAGCCATTTAGGAAAGCAGTCTTCACATCCATTTGGTGAAGGGTAAATTCCATGTGTGCTGCAAAGGCTATGAGGAGTCTTATTGCCTCCAGTCTTGCAATTGGAGCAAAGGTCTCATCATAGTTTATGCCCTCCTCTTGGCTATAACCTTGGACCACCAACCTTGCCTTGTTCCTCATAACCGTTACATCTTCATCAAGTTTGTTTCTGAAGACCCATTTAGTGCCAATTACTGATTTGTCCTTGGGTCTTGTGACCAGATGCCACACATGACTTCTTTCAAACCGATTGAGTTCATCTTGCATTGCATTCACCCAATCTGCATCCTACAAAGCCTCAGCAACATTTTTAGGTTCAATAAGAGATAAGAATGCATCAAAACCACCTAGATTCTTTAATTGAGATCTAGTTTTAACTCCAGAAGTTGGGTCAGTAAGGATGTTCTCAATGGGATGAGAACTTTGATACTTGTAAGGTTTCACAACCAACTGATTTCTATTTGGAGTTTCTCCCATGTTCTGTTGTTGAGGAACTGGCTCATGGACAGGTTCCATTTGGGAATTAGATTCACTTCTTCTTTGTTCAGTTCCCCCTGTCAGGTTGCTCTGGATGGAAGAACCTATTCCATCACCTGTTCCTTCTTTTGGTGCAGCTTCAGCTTGAGCTGTGACTTCACTCAATTCTTTTACCAGCCCAATAGCTTCATCTTCATGTTCATGTCTCTAAGAAAGAATGTTAGTTTCATAAAAAGCTACATGTACACTTTCTTCTACACACATAGTTCTTTTGTTGTATACTTTATAAGCTTTGCTATGTGAAGAATATCCCAAGAATACTCCTTCATCACTTCTGGGATCAAACTTGCCTAGGGAGTCATTCCATTATTGTGCACAATGCACTTGCATCCAAATGCCCTAAGATGGGATATATTTGGTTTTCTCCCTTTAAGTAACTCATAGGGAGTTTTCTCTACAAGAGGTCTAGTCATGCACCTATTAATGATGTAACATGCAGTATTTACACCCTCTGCCCAAAAGCTATGGGGCAGTTTACTAGAAAGAAGCATAGTCCTAGTCATATCTTCAAGAGTCCTATTCTTTCTTTCAACTACTCTATTTTGTTGAGGAGCCCTACGGGCATAAAAATTACGATCTATACCATGCTCATCACAAAATTCAGCAAACTTAGCATTTTCAAATTCAGTTCCATGATCAGACCTAATTGATGCAAGTTGATTACCTAGTTGTTTCTGAGTTTTTTCTAACGAAGGCAGTAAACATGTCAAATGCTTCATCCTTAGATATTAAAAACAATGTCCAAGTAAACGTAGAGTAATCATCAACAAGCACCATCATATATTTCTTACCACCTCTACTCAATGTTCTCATTGGACCACAGAAATCCATATGAACTAGTTCCGTCGACCTGGTTGTGCTTACCACTTTCTTTCTTTAAAAGAGGATCTTACCTACTTCCCCCTTGCACAAGCCTCACAAACTTTGTCTTCCTTAAACTTGATGTTAGGCAGCCCTATCACTAGGTCCTTGGAGACTTATTTGTTGAGTTGACTTAGACTTGCATGTCCAAGTCTTTTGTGCCAAAGGAGGGGATCATTGTCCAACACACTTAAGCAAGTGAGTTCATTTTCTGAAAGAGTGGATAGATCTACAATGTATATATTGTTTACTCTTTTTCCCTGCAAATCAATCTTGTTAGTGGTAAGATTTATAACAAAACATTTGGTGGAGGTGAATGCTACCAAGTTACCTCTGTCATACAATTGTGATACACTGATTAGGATATATTTCAAGCCATCTATCAAGTAGACATTCTCAATGGAATGTGAGTCTGTCTTACCTATCTTTCCAACCCCAATGATCTCACCTTTCTTACCATTTCCAAAGGAGACATTACCTCCTTTTAGGTTCTCAAGTGAGAGGAATTGGTTCTTACTTCTAGTCATATGCGTTGAGCAACCAGTATCCATGTACCATATTTAGCTACTTCCCTTCACTTGGACCTGCAAAACGAAATCAGGGGTTAGTTTTAGGAACCCAAACTAGTTTGGGTCCCTTTCTATAGGCAAAGGGGTGAATTAAATTCTTTTTAGCCCATCCAGGAAGATTATTTTTCCCTTGAACAAAGATTTTGTTCTTTTGACTGGCCTTTTCTTTTGCATTACACTCGCTTTTGTAATGACCAATCTTGCCACAGTGTGTGCAGATTTTGTTCTCAGGAAGTGTGATATACTTGCTTTTGGAATCCCACTTAGGTGCTGGGGTCCCATAGCCAAGTCCTCTCTTATTGCTACTATGATGCTTTTGTAGCCAGGATAGTGCATCAGAGGACTTATTCCATTTGCAAGTTCTTTCTAGTTCATGTTTCACCTTGCCTAGATCTTCTTTTAGGACTCTTATCTGATCATCTCTCTTGTACAAATCATCCTTCATTTTTCCTAGGTTTTCTTCTAAGGTGAGGTGTGTGTGATCAGCTTTCTTTTTACCTGTTCCTAATTTCAGTTTTAAAATTTCAGATCTAAGTTCTAAGATAGTGGTGTCATGTTCAAGAACCTGGTTCTTCAACTCAGTACTTTTACTATCATTTTCACTAGCCCTGAGTTCAAGATTTTTGCACTTAGCTTTTAGGATCACACATTCCCTAGACAGCTGTTCCTTCTCATTGTTTATGACCTCAGACTCATCAATGTAGTCTAGCAGTAATTCAGATAGCTTTTCTTTAGACAAAAATTTAATCTTGTCTTTGAGATGAATCACACTTACCTCTTGTTCATCATTTGATTCTTCAATGGCCATAAGTGCTTGTTCATCTCCAGCTTTATCTTCTGAATCCTCATACAAGCTTTCTCCCCAAGCAGCAACCATAGCCTTCGTTGATCCTTTATTCTTCTTGGGATGAACCTGTTCCTTCTTCCTGTTCCTTTGTTCAGCCCTTTCCTTCTTCCATTCTATTTCACATTGAGGATAATTTTTGATCATGTGATCAGTCTTACCGCACTTGTAACAGCCCTCGTTGGTCTGTTTTTCAGGGACTCTTGGTTTGTTGTAAGTTTCACCTCTTGAAGAACCCTTTCCTCTCATTAGATACTTCTTGAAGTCCCTCGTGATCATAGCCATTTCATCTTTCTCTAGATCTGCACCTTCAGCAATTCTGAGAGCCAGGCTTCTTTCTTTCTTGGGAGCATCCATCTTCATGGTCTTCCTTCTTAGTTCATAGGCAGTGAGATTTCCAATTAGCTCGTCCAACTTGAGAGTGGCAATGTTCTTTGACTCCTAAATAGCAGTGATTTTGCTTCCCCAAGTACCAGGCAAAACCCTTGTCAGAATTTTCTCAACCTTGTCCTTGGATAATCCTTCCAAGAGGCTTAAGTTCATTTGTTAGTGTTGTGAACCTTGTGTACATCTCTTGGATGGCTTCTCCTTCCTTCATGGTGAAATTCTCATATTGAGAATACAGTAATGTTCCTCTTGATCTCTTCACCTGAGGAGTTTCTTCATGAGCCACTTGTAAAGTGTCCCAAATTTCCTTACCAGTAGTGCAGCTTTGAATTCTGTTGTACTCGTCTGGACCTAGTCCACACACAAGCCATTTCTTGGCCTTGGCATTCTTTTCCCACTTCTTCAAATCTCCAGCAGTACAGTCAACTCTAGTCTTTGGCACATCCACTCCTTCAGCATTCTTCTTTGTAGTAGCCAGGGGACCATCAGTAACAATGTCCCAAAGTTCATAGTCTTCTCCTATGATGTGGTCTCTCATCCTGTTCTTCCACCATGAATAGTACTGGCCATTAAAGAGTGGAGGCCTAGCAGTAGATTGTCCTTCCCAGTTTCCAGGTGGTGCACTCATTTTGATCTGTTTCTAAGGTGTTAGCCTCTTCAAGGATAACCTGCTTTAATACCAATTGATGTTTTATACTTCAATACCACACAAGAGGGGGGTGATTTTTGTGGTACCCAATTTTTCGTTTAACCTAATTATAGAAGGACCCGGTTCTTCTATGTGTTCCAACTACTACTGTTGCGGAATAATAAATACAGAAATTAAAGAACACGGAGATTTTACGTGGAAAACACCTAGCTCAAAAGGTGAAAAAACCACGACCTACCTTCCAGTAGGATTTTCCCAAACTCTCCAGTAAAATCACTGAGCCAAAAACTGCATTTACAAAAAACTCTTTTGTAAACCTAGGATTAACTCTAATCCCGTTGTGGCACATAGCCTCAACTGTTGCGACAACTTCAAGTTAACTCTAACTTGAAAACTCTGAGTACCTAATACAATTGCTTCTAGATATGCTGAAAGGTACAATGTGAAAATCACCTACTATAATTGAACTAGAATAAAAGACAGACACTTGGAACTAGTTCTTCTATTCGGTTCAAGTAGCTTCAAGTTTGCACGCTTGAATCACACACGAATTGCTTGCAAAATTGCCTTGCTATTTTGCTCTCAATTCACGTTTAACTTCTGCTTATGTGCATTACCTGTAAAAGAGAACACTGATATTTATGGAGTTTAGTAAAAAGAGATTGACTAGAATACAGTTGCTACTCTTCCTTGGTGGAAGAGTTCTAGTTGGTCTTATCCTATAACTCTATCCATTTATTAAGCCGTTTTTCTCTTTGTGTAAGGAGTATTTCTCCTTATCAAATATGCAACCTTTTCGATCATGATCAGGATATATCACTTCCGATAAGTTAGGTTTATCTCCTTCACGTGCATCTCACATGCTTGAGTTGATCATAACTGTGCTTCACAAGATTGACCTGGTCCATGTCTGAGTTCCTTTGTCAGTCTTCAAAACTTCACCTTTACATGGGCCAACAAAACCCCTATTTCGATTAAGCAAAATAATAAGTAACTCCATAATACGAATTAAATCTCTATCAATTAATTCTACAATTATCAAGAATCGAATCCCCAATCAAGTTATCAGAACACTGTATCTGTCAACACCCTAACGGAATTTACTCCATGGCAATGGAAAAAGTCATCTCAATAAGTTTTAAAAACAAAGAAAACATCAATACTAATGATTCGATACAAACTCCTGTATTGCTCCGATTGTAGGTTAAAATCTTGATGAATTCTTGAGTCTTCTTGCCTTGGTTGGTTCTCCAATTTTTTGTAGGTCAAAAGTCCCTAAAAAATGTATTTCCAATGTATTTATTCCAAGTAGAAATGAACCCGGACGAAACTACCCTCTTTGAGCCGAAGTGGGAAACCTAGCAAACTTTTTACACTTCACGCGTCGCAGAATGTGTCACAGTTTGCCTCGCATCAGTGTAGTTTACTTAGTTGCAAACTCTCTGAACTCCGTGTGTCTGACATAATTTTGCGTTAGTGTGTCGCAGGCCGCGTCGCAGTAGCGCATTTTCTTGTCAGACCAATAAAACCCAGTCTCTGAACTTGTCAAACTTCTAAAGTATATTTGCACTAATGCATCGCACGCTGCTAGGCTTTGTGCGTCACATTAGTCCATTTGCTCTGGCCCTTGCACTTTCTTCCCAGTTTCGTATGCAACGCCTGTCCAAGAGCCTCGGATGTGATCCCTGTTTAATTCTTTGGATTTTACTTAGAATCATATCCTGCAAGGTATAAAATACATAATAAGTGCAAATCACCATCATTTAAGCTCAAACACACGTGAATACAGTAATTTAGAGTGTACACTACGGCTAAAACATGGGTTTCTAGTCTACCATCACAAATATTGCACCTTTCTCCATTTTTCTTAGTTCCACTCAAAATCCAACCATAACTCAAGCACAGAATATCAACAAAAACCTCACACACAGCCATGGCACATAATTCACTTAGGATCAGATCTAGCATAACTCTCTAGTCAAAGCAGTTAAGCGAAGTCTAGAGCAAACGAGTTAAGGTACTTATCCATGGGTCAAGAACTGAGCCTAGGTGTCACAACTAAAGCACTCGCCGCTCTCAAGGCATAATAGAGTTAAGATAAGTTATCTCCATTTAACACCATAGTATAAGACTTCTCTATTCCTAATAATAGAAAAACTAACTATACCCGGTTCAAGCAAAATTCTTGGAAAACAACCGCAACACAAAGAAAAACCAAGGGAATAATGTTACACTACCCAAGAAAATAAAACAAAAGTAAAAGACAAAAAAATAATCTTTTTCTTCGACTTTGATCCCTCAAGAAGACTGTTGAGGAAACCCATCGTCGGGTAAAGTCAATTTTTTTCCAATCAAGATAGTGACAAAAACACACAAAGATACCTGAAGAAAAATAGGTCTACATATACATATTTACATCACTACCCCACACTTTAAATTGTGGCATGTCCCCACGACACACAAATAAAAAGTAAAAGGTAAAGGAGACTCCCCTGAATCATCTAATCTGTGTCTGAATCGAAGTCGAGATCCACTTTGCACAGCTGACCCAGTGCAAACATATTTTCAAAAACAAAAAATTCTGCCTTCTTCGGGTACACCCCCACACTTGTCATGCTTACCCTATCCAGCTCGCTCTTTTAAGACATCTGCCATGGAATCAAAGTATGTCATCAACTTATCTCTCGGTGCCCCCATTGCATCCCCCATCTTGAAAACCACCCTTTCTTCCCCCACTTTTAGCATGAGCTACCTTTTCTGAATGTCCAGAATAGCTCTGGCTGTAGACAAGAAGGTTCTCTCTAAATAGAGGGACCTCCTTATTCTCTTCCATATTCACCACGATGAAGTCCATAGGGAACACAAATTTATCCACCCTAACTAGCATATCTTCCAATATTCCTTTAGGTATGATTGTGGTCTGATCCACTAGCTGCAAAGACATAAGTATATATTTGATTTCTCCAATTTATCGAAAATAGACAAAGGGATAAGATTAATAGAAGCACCTGAATCACAGAAAAGATTTTTTAAATTTGGTACTTCCTATAGAGCAAGGTATAGTAGAACTCCCTAGATCTTCACACTTTCGTGGGAGCTTATTTTGCAGAATGGCACTATAATGCTCTATGAGCTTGACAAACAATGTCTCTTTCACTTTTCTCTTGTTGGACAATATCTCCTTCAAGAACATATGCTAGCATTTGAGAGAGTATCTCTATGAAAGGTAGATTAACATACACCTTCTTGAGCACTTCTAGAAAATGCCTAATTTATTTGTCCAACTTTTTTCTTCCTTGCTTATGAGGGAAATGTAGCGCATGCATATATTTACTATCTTCAGTATCGTCATTCATTAAGTTCCCATTCTTCTTCTTCTTTTTAAGAGTTATATTCCTCCCTTTCTTCTTCAGACCATCATCTGGATCTACCCTCATTTCACCTTCTTGATTGTATTTATTTTCCTGCTCCTCTACATTCTCTACTTGTCTTTCAATCAACTCACCCTTTTATTTTGCTATGGGCTCCTTCAATACTTGCCCACTTCTCAAGGACACTGCATTTATTGTTTCTTCTAGATTCCTTTCGGTATCAGGGAGAGTTCCTAGAACCCACACAGATAATAGATTAGCAAGTGGCCCCACCTATCTTTTCAAGTTTCGAATGGTTGTACCCTGTTCTCGAATAACTGTGCCATGAGTTTCAATCCTCTCATCTGTCTTAATAATAAAGGCCTTCATTAGATCTTCCATGCTAGACTGATTATACTATGGAGGATGGTATTGCAGCCTTTGCTAACTTTGAAATCCTAGAGCTCCTTGTCCCTGGGGTCTCAGATTATTCTGCAGCATTGAGTTCAAACTACCACTTGGTGAACTCCAAGAAAAACCTAGGTGCCTCTGCCCTATAGAGTTAAAATTATTACCACTTTGTTAGTTGTCTCTATCAAAGCTTCCCGCAACATTTACCACTTCATCTATAGACGTGGCCTGACACTCATACGTTGGATTAACCATTCCACAAAAGTCAGAAACTGATGAAGGCTAGATCAGGACCTTAGCTAAGGTCAACTTTCTTATCTCTTTGGCCATGGTTTCTAGCTGGGCTTGCACTGATGTGTTGGAGTCTACTTGATGAACCCCTACTGATTTTCTTCTATCATTACTCTCAGTGGGCCATTAGTTAGCATCTTCAAAGAGCTCATCAAGAATCGCAACAATCTCCTCAAGATTTTTCTTCATTAACGGCTCCAACTACAATACTCAAAGTTCGTCGTGATGAAGGTGTCAGTTTATCCGAAATGTTCTGAAGTTACATCCTGATAAGTGTGGATTTTAACCACTTATTAGTATCTTCTTGCTTTAGTTTTAGTCCGAAAGTGTTGATTCTTGTTCCCAAAACTAATGAAATTGTACAAATTGCGGGCATGTTGGAGGATTGGACCTTAACAAAGAATTCTAACTCAAAAAGTAGTATTCCAGCTCAAAAAGACAAGAAGGAGTGCATCAGGACAAAGTGCGATCCGCAGAAGTAATTCTGCGACCGCAGAAGAAAGTGCGGTCCGCAGAAATACACATGCGGCGGCAGAGAAAACACTTGAGCCTCGGAGGAGTTTCTAACAAGCGCGGTCCGCACACCAAATTATGCCGCCTACAAAAGCTGGTCGCTCTGACAAGATTGGAAAAAGATCAGAGAAGGTGCAAAAAGACCAAGTATAATGCCTCGCCAAGATGCGGTCTGCACGTGAAAAAGTGCGGACACAGAAGTTGAAATGCAGCCGCAATTGGAATTGTGCAGCTGCAAATTTCCTCCTACTGAACAAGAGAAGCAATGTGCGGACCGCACATGGAATTATACGGTCGCGTTCAACGAATTTCAGGGCACAATAAATAGACGAAAAGTACTTTTTTGGGCAAGTTTTAAATTGTAATCAGCTGTAGCGGTTAACTTATACTGTTTTGGGAATGTTGTGACCATTTTTTTGTGAAGAAACATTAGTTTTATCATTTAATCTTAGTTTATGGCTTTAACTACTTCTTCTTCTTTGTTTTCTTTACTTTCTAGCATGAGTACTTAGATTTTCTCTAGGGTTGTGACCCAACCCTAGTGTGTAAACGTTATGAGTTATTAATATTAGTACTTGTTTATGATTGTGTGTTTATTATTTAGACTTGTTTGCGCATTATTTCTAGAATTAATGGTTGCAAACATTAATTCAAGCCTATTTGACTTAGTCCTTGCGTGAGAAAGAGGGACGTAGTCTAGAAAAACTTGCCTAACAAGAAATTGGGCTAGTTAAGCATTTTGACTAGTCCAATTAAGGGGTTTGAACTAGAGATAGGGAAAACCCAACTTGAGTTCATATCAATTGTTTGAATTGATACCAAATTGGACTTGAGAAAGCCAATTTGGGCATAATCATTCTATAGCCGAGAGGTATTAAGTGTGTACTTGAGAATTGAGAGTTATAGTTGTCACGACCCAAAATCCAACTAGTCGTGATGGCACCTAACCCGATGATACAAGCTGGATGAGAACACTTAATGAGGATGGTTCCTAGTCAACATCATTGCATTAGAGTGCTTTGAAGGAGTCAAGATCAAGAAGGCTATATTGGCAAGTTAGCTATTTAGGCTAGTCTTATAATTTATTCTACTTAGCTTCCTTACTAGTCTAAGTGTATGTTAGTCATCTAGCCTAAATAGCACTCTAGTATAAATAGTCCTTCCTCTCATTTTGAAAGAAGCTTTTGATGATGAATTGATAAACATAGACAAAACCTTGAGAGATTTATGATATCTTTTATTTCTCTTTATTACTATGTTTTTAGATTAGTTATGTTAGGTTTATCATGTATGAGTTCATGTTCATACTCATGGATATCTTTTGTATTTAAATGTTGATTCATCATTCTAGTTGATATATTTTCTAGGGGCTTTGGATTGCATTCTTTACTTAGCTTAATTTGTGTTTCTTATTAGTGTTGTTACTCGATTAGTGTTTATCTAATTGGGAGAATTACATCCCTTGTCACTTGGCCCAACAACCAATCAGAAATGGCCCATGTTTGAAGCCCGTACCCAGTATAGCCCAGGTTGTACATAATCTGAAAATTAATTTTTACCAGTTAGCCCACCCGTTATTTCTTCATTCCCCTTTTTTCTTCGTTCTTCTTCTCCTTCCCATGTCAACCTTTGCACCACAAAATTTCTCTATTATTGTTATTCTCCTTCAATTCTTTTCCGAATTTCAATGGTTAACTAAGGATTTGAAAAATAAAAGTCACCTTTACAAGTGGTTCGAAGATTCGATTTCAGAAATTAAGTTTTCCGATTTGTTAGTTGTTTGGAATGGGTGTTGTCTCAATTGATTGGAATCATTAAGATGAGTTCAAAACTCAAATTTCAAGTGATTTGGAGTAGATTTAGGCAATATTTGCGTTAAATTTCAGAAATTGAGTTTTCCGATTTGTTAGTTGTTTGGAATGGGTGTTGTATCAATTGATTGGAATTATCAAGATAAGTTCAAAACTTAAATTTCAAGTGATTTGGAGTAGATTTAGGTTATATTTGAGTTAAATTTCAGAGGATGCCCAAGGAAGAAGAAGAAGAACATGTGAAGCTTCATTGACAGGATTCCTTTGTATAATAATGTATAATATTGTATAAATAGTATATAATAGTGTATAAACACAATTTATACACTACTATATCCTAGGTTGATACATTATTTGCAGGTATTTGGTGAATTTCTCGCATTTTATGCTTCTTCTTCTTCTTCTCATTCTTCTTATACACCTATATACATAGTGTATCAAGAATATTTTCACTCTGTGATTATACATCTTTATACACTTTTATACAACTATATACATACTGTACCTCTTTGTATAAAAGTGTATAACATTGTATAAAAGTGTATAAGCATCGCTAATGAAATTTTTGTACGATTTTCACTTGCAATTCTTGTATAAAACTTAGTCCGAATCTCAAGCAAATAACTTCAAACTTTGTATACAACCTACTTAGACTATTTCTAATAAGTTCAAACAATACCCACTCCAAATTTCTCACAAAATCATAATCGAAATTTAACAAGATTAGCACTAAAGGAGATGATATTTTAGGTTTCTCGCGTCTATTTTTGCGCTTTGCAGTTGTGATAGGTATGTATAAACCTGAATATATACAAAATTTGAAAAAAAATTAAAATAGAGAAGTATTGGTTATGGAAGAAGGCACGAAAGTATTGACTGAATGGGGAACTGATTTTTCTTTTCAGTTTTGTTTGCATATGATTCTTTTTCATTAATTAAATTAAATATTTATGGGTGAAAAATGAGGAGAGAACTACGATAGGGGTATGTAGGAATAAATGAGGTTGTTATAATTAGAGGGAATGGGAAAAGAAAAGATCTTATTGATATTTGACTACACATTTGCAAACTTGTAACTGGGCTAAAATAGTGCAACGTCAACTTATGGAGTGCATTATTCAGTAATTTTGTCTATTAAATTCAACGGGTCTGACTAGTTCATAGTTAGGTTCTTTTCTTTCTCTATTTTAAACCCTAATCTTCTATCTTTTTGATTCCGTGCATTTTTGCATTAGCTGTGTTTTTTATACGATTCCGTATCATCTTGGTATCAGAGCGGAGGTTTTGGACTACTTTATCAATCCTTGGGTCTTTGTTTTAATTATCATCTAATCTAAAAATTATAAAAAAAATTGAAAATCCAAAAATAGCAAGTTTACTGTTCATCCGATTTGTTTATGACTAAAGCAGAAATCGTATGCCTCGTTCATCACTGTTTCATTTAGAAACTTTGATTTCCTTGTTCTCGTTGTCGATTGTGGTTCTAAAATTTGTTATTTCTTCATTTTATGAGATTGAATTACTGATTTGAGCTTGGATTCGAAGATTTGAACCCAAAAAATCAGCTGAACCGAAAAAAAAACTAGGGTTTGTTTTGAATCTGAAAAATTGGAGGTTCAAAATCGATTGGGTGTTCGAGATTTTTGTTGGAAACACTAAGCCGAAGTTGCAATGGATGATTTATTTTGATTTGAACTGATTTTCTAGGGTTTTGGGTTTGAACTTGAACTGATTGTTCGACGAAAAAGACGAACTTAGGTCTTCTGATTTTGCGGCTGTTTTTCGAATTGATCACTGGGGTTTGGTATTGTGGTTGATTAGAGTTATCATTTAAAGTTTGAAGTCATTTGGTGAAGGTTTGAGTGATTGAACCGAAAATTGTGAGTCGAGCTCGAAGAACACCAACTACAAATTTGAAGAGCGTTGCGGACGATTCGAGCAGTTGAGGAATCGTCGCCACGATTCGGGTTTGATTTTCCTGAGTTTAAAACATAGCGTTAATTCTGGAATTTTTCAAAGTTTGAGGAAGAATGTTGGATTCTACTACTGAAATTTTTGAGAGTTTAGTTTGAAGTTTTCTTTTCAAAACTTCTTGTTCTGTTGAAGTTTGCCACTATTTGTGGGATGTTGAGGAGTAAATTGAAGCTGAAATTCTCCTAGTTTGTTGCATTGATTTGAAGAAGGAAATTAATTGAGTTTGTTTTAAAATGCTTTTGAGTTCGACAACTTCTCCTGTTTGTCTAAAATTGAATTGTTTGAGTTTTAACTGGTTGTTAGCTGTTGCAAGTTTGAAAATCCATATTTGTGTTGCGATTTGATATTATTTACTCGAATTGTGAACTGAAAACTCATTGAGTTGAATTGGGGGAACGACTCGAGGTTGTTATTGGTTTTAACTGCTTCTTTGAAGTTCTTATTGTGAAATTCGACTAGGAAATGACTTGGAAGAGATCTGTTTGATTTTAAAGTTGATTTCTCCGAATGACGAATGGAAATTTATCCTTGCGTGTTGTTCCAACCAAGCTAGCTACTACAATTGTGGGTTGAATAGACTATTTTCTGCAGCTTGAGTTCTCTGTCCAGTTGAGAGAACTTGCAGTACTTTCCCAGTTGCTTCAGATTGTTGAAGAGCATTGCAGTTTATAGTGATTCCTTGCACCAGTTGAGCTACAATTCTGCACTCTTTTGAGCTGCTTTTTTCGCAGAAATTGAGAATAGTATTTGCAGCAGTTGAGTACACTATTTGCACCAGTTAATTGCAGGTTTGACCAGCTTTGAGATGAAGTTTTGACTTGCAGTTTTAGCCTAGTTCCAGCTGCAGTTTTTTTTGTTGCTACTGTATTAAAACACAAAATCAGAAAACTGTTAAAAGAATAAAAGAAACTGGAAAAAACAGTAAAGATTAAGAAATATTCCGAGTCCACAATTTGCTTGTGCGTCCTTAAGGAATTTTAACCCCCTCACACGTTGACAAGGTAATGGATTAAATCCTCCCAGGATAAAACGGAATAAACCTTCCTGCAACAGTGGCAATACAAACTGCAGGATACCAACGAACTTAAAGAACGGAGCAAAATCACACTTACGAATTTGAGAGAGAGAGACTGCGAATTAGAATGCAGTATTTTCAGAAAGAAGGAAGTTCTGTAATATTTTTGGTGTTGTAAAAACGAAGCCATGCCTCAGAATTTATAGGAAATTATTGGAAGAGGTGTGATGTTTGTTCTGAAAAAGGTGCCTTTTCAGAAGTTTGCGCGGCCTGCCGCGGTCCTACCGCGGTTACGCCAGGACCACGGCCAGAGTGGCCCTCTGAATCTGCAATAGGGTTCTGGCGCGGTCCTACCGCGGTTACGCCAGGACTGCAGCCAGACTATCCTTCTGAATCTTCAGCAGTGATCTGGCATTTAATTAATTATTAAATAATTAATTAAATAAATTTTGTCCAAAAATAATCTTATCGATTGATCATTAGACAAATCCAAATCCAAATCCAAAGCCAAAGCCGAAGCCAAGCCGAGCGAGCGAGCGACGACGGCGCGAGGGTTCATTCTCTTTAACTCCTTTTAAGAGCTTTAAGAAGTGATTCTATATATAAGCACACAAATGTAGTTGTCCCTCACCAATGAGGGACAAAGTGCAAGTCAAAAGCTCACTTCATTCAAATTTTCATTTCCCTCCATTTTATTTTCCACCATTTCCAATTCACACTCTTATACTTTAAAGCCCAATGCTTAAAGTCTTTGAAGTCCAATGCCTTTAAAGTCCAACAATCCCCCACATGAATGGGAATGGCTGTAATAAGAATGATCATAGATGAAAGCTGTGTGATTTGCAAGTAAGGATTAATCGCATCTGGATAAGTAGGTTTCCCTTTGAACTTTCCGTAGTGAACATATGTCGGATATACTCGGTCAATCGGTAGATTTGATATCTTTGAACCGTCGAACTTTAGTGTATACCTAGACAACCATATATCACACAACCAACCCATAACCATCATTTTGTTCTCATTGTTGTGTTCATTTCAGCCATGAACACCGCCTAGTTTCATAAGTGCGTAGAGAATTGGCCTTATAGAATTCTCATTGAAGCGGCTTCCGCTTCACACTTACATAGGTGATTCCTAAACGTGTAATCCTTTAGATTGACACTATTTGATAAATACCACATCAAAATTAGGTAATCATTAAAGAACGTGTAAAGTTCTATCCTTGTTACTGAACATTGTCTTCATCACGAGAATGGACCAAAGATTTGACTTTGACAATGTTGAACCGGTCAATCACAACTTTGTTTGAGCTCCTTGAACCTAGATCTCGGAACATCCAAAATTCTAGGCAGAGTTACCGCCATGTTGACTTGTCCTCGGCCATAGTCCCATTCCCTTAGATGATTTCTCAACTCCCTCTCTAGTTAAGCCTTTTGTAAGCGGATCCGCCACATTATCCTTTGATCTTACATAATCAATAGTGATAATTCCAGTAGAAAGTAGTTGTCTAACGGTGTTATGTCTTCGTCGTATATGACGAGACTTTCCGTTATACATAACGCTCCCTGCCCGTCCTATTGTAGCCTCACTATCGCAATGTATGCAAATAGGAGCCAAAGGTTTTGGCCATAACGGAATATCTTCTAAGAAATTTCGAAGCCATTCAGCTTCTTTACCGGCTTTATCGAAAGCTATAAACTCTGATTCCATTATAGAGCGAGCGATGCACGTTTGTGTGGATTTTGTTTCTGTTGAGCCGGTTAACCAATTTGCATCACTATATCCTTCGATAACTGCAGGATATTTATTGTAGTGCAAAGCGTAGTCTTGGGTATACTCCAAATATCCCAGAACTCGTTTCATTGCCACCCAATGATGTTTGTTTGGGTTACTTGTGAATCGACTAAGTTTACTTATTGCACAAGCTATATCAGGTCGTGTACAGTTCATGATGTACATTAAGCTTCCCAATACACGAGCATACTCCAATTGAGATGTACTTTCACCTTTATTCTTTATAAGATGATGATTTAAGTCAATTGGAGTTCTTGCACTTCTAAATTCCAAGTGTTTGAATTTTTCAAGTACCATTTTCACGTAATGCGATTGAGACAAAGCTAGACCCTGAGGAGTCCTCTGGAAATTAATTCCTAGAATTACATCGGCAACTCCTAAGTCTTTCATATCAAACTTATTAGCAAGCATACGCTTAGTAGCTTGAATGTCGGCAATGTCTTTGCTCATTATTAGCATATCATCAACATATAAGCAATCAATGACTATATGATTTGGAACGTTCTTAATGTAAACACATTTATCACATTCATTAATCTTAAAGCCATTTGACAACATTGTTTGGTCAAATTTCGCATGCCATTGTTTGGGTGCTTGTTTTAGTCCATAAAGAGACTTAACAAGTCGACACACCTTCTTTTCTTTTCCCGGAACCACAAACCCTTCAGGTTGGTCCATGTAAATTTCTTCCTCTAAATCACCATTTAAGAAGGCTATTTTTACATCCATTTGATGGATTTGAAAATCATACAAGGCGGCTAACGCTATTAGCATTCGAATGGATGTAATTCTTGTTACCGGCGAGTATGTATCAAAATAGTCAAGACCTTCTCGCTGTCTAAATACTTTGACAACAAGTCTTGCCTTGTATTTGTCAATAGTACCACCGTCTTTCATTTTCTTTTTGAAAATCCATTTAGAACCCAATGTTTTGTTACCGGGAGGAAGATCAACCAATTCACATGTATGGTTGCTCAATATGGATTCTATTTCACTATTGACAGCTTCTTTCCAAGATTGTGCTTCTGAGGAAGACATTGCTTCCTTGAAGGTACGAGGCTCATTTTCTAGCAGGAAAGTCAGAAAATCTGGACCAAATGAAGTAGATGTCCGTTGATGTTTACTTCTTCTCGGATTTTCCTCATTAGGCATACCATTCGTTATTTCCTCCTGAGGTCGTTTTGACTTTTGGTAGGTCACTTCACTTTCCTTTTTATACGGATAAATAGTTTCAAAGAATTCAGCATTATCTGATTCTATTATCGTATTAACGTGAATCTCAGGATTTTCTGACTTATGAACCAGAAAATGATATGCCTTGCTATTGCTTACATATCCAATAAACACACAATCAACCGTTTTTGGACCTATCTTAACCCTTTTAGGTTTAGGAACTTGTACCTTAGCTAAACACCCCCACACTTTGAAGTATTTCAAGCTGGGCTTCCTTCCTTTCCATTTTTCATAGGGAATGGACTGTGTTTTACTATGAGATACACGGTTGATTATTCGGTTAGCTGTAAGTATAGCTTCTCCCCCACAAGTTCTGTAGTAAACCAGAACTTATCAACAACGCATTCATCATCTCTTTCAACGTTCGATTCTTTCTCTCCGCAATTCCATTAGATTGTGGAGAGTAAGGGGCAGTTGTTTGGTGAATAATGCCATTTTCCAAACATACTTCTTCAAAAGGAGATTCATATTCTCCACCCCTATCACTTCTTATCATTTTGATCTTTTTGTTTAGTTGTGTTTAACCTTCACTCTTGTATTGCTTGAAAGCATCAATTGCCTCATCTTTACTATTAAGTAAATAAACATAGCAATATCTTGTGTTATCGTCAATAAAAGTAATAAAATACTTTTTCCCACCGCGAGATGGTGTTGACTTCATGTCACAAATATCTGTGTGAATTAAGTCTAAAGGACTTGAATTCCTTTCAATGGACTTATAAGGATGCTTAGCATACTTTGATTCCACACATATTTGACATTTTGAATTAATGCAATCAAATTTTGGCAATACGTCTAAATTTATCATTTTTCGCAATGTTTTGAAGTTGACGTGACCTAAGTGTGAATGCCATAAAGTGTTTGACTCAAGTAAGTAAGACGAAGCATTAGCTTTATTGATAGGAACTGCTATTACATTTAGCATAAAAAGGCCCTCATTCAGGTAATCTTTTCCTACATACATATCATTCTTACTTAGTACAACACTATTGGAAACAAAGATACATTTGAATCCATTCTTGACAAGAAGTGAGGTAGACACCAGATTCTTGCGAATTTCTGGAACATGGAGAACTTGGTTTAGAGTCACAGTCTTTCCCGATGTCATCTTCAACGCAATCTTGCCAACTCCTTCAATTTTGGCTGTAGACGAATTTCCCATGAAAATTGTCTCGTCGGGTCCTGCGGGGGCATAAGAAGAAAATAACTCCTTGTTAGCGCAAACATGGCGGGTGGCTCCAGAATCAATCCTCCATTCTTTAGGATTTCCTACCAAGTTTCATTCAGACAACATGGCACACAAGTCCTCCATGTCTTCAACATTTTCAACCATGTTAGCTTGATTGTTTTTCTTCTTATCATTCTTTGGTGCACGACAATCCACGGCCTTGTGCCCAGATTTTCCACAGTTGTGGCAATTACCCTTGAACTTTTTCATGCTTGGGTAATTCTTTGGTCCAGAAGCCTTTCTCCTCTTCTTATTTTGTGGCGCCTCCTCAACAATGTTAGCCCTTATTATTGTTGAGTTTCCACGTGACTTCTTTTCAGCATTTTTGTTGTCTTCTTCTATCCTCAAACGAACAATCAAGTCTTCAAGTGTCATTTCCTTCCGCTTGTGTTTAAGATAGTTCTTAAAGTCCTTCCACAATGGAGGTAACTTCTCAATGAAAGCAGCGACTTGAAAGGCCTCATTTATGACCATACCTTCAGCAAGGAGGTCATGCACAATGACTTGTAATTCTTGGACTTGAGTTATGACCGACCTAGTGTCAATCATCTTGAAATCCAAAAACCTTGCAGCCACGAACTTCTTAAGTCCGGCATCCTCAGTCTTGTACTTTTTCTCAAGCGCATTCCATAACACTTTTAAAGTTTTCATGACACTATAGACATTGTACAAGCTATCTTCCGAACAACTCAAAATGTAGTTTTTGCACAAGAAATCAGAATGTTTCCATGCTTCAGTTACAATAAATTGTTCGTCATCCGGAATGCCTTCAGCAAGGACCGGAGGATCGTCCTTGATAAATCGCTGCAAACTCAACGTAGTAAGATAGAAGAGCATCTTCATTTGCCAACGTTTGAAGTCAATACCAGAAAACTTTCCGGGTTTTTCTGATGGTACCATAGCATGAGCAGGAGTTGAACGGCTTGACGAGGCAGCCACATTTGTAACAGTAGCACCCGTTCCCGCAACATTTCCATTAGTTTGGTTTTCATTCGTCATTTTTCTATAAAGTTGGAAACAAAACAGAACTTGGTTAAATCAGTGAAGTTTTGATATCTTCAAACTGAATACCAAACCAAACATACAATACGTAACAATGGTGAAGTTTTTATATACTTCAAACCCGTACGTTTATTATTCCGGTAAATTTTTGATATACTTTAAACCGGACAGAACATTATTGGAATAGAAAGCACGAAAGCTTTAATCTCCAAAACAATATACAAATATAGATAACAGTTTTAATATATATTTCAACACAGAAACGTTAGTATAAAATATAAATTTCATTAAGCTTGTTGTTGCTACTGTGTTAAAACACAAAATCAGAAAACTGTTAAAAGAATAAAAGAAACTGGAAAAAACAGTAAAGATTAAGAAATATTCCGAGTCCACAATTTGCTTGTGCGTCCTTAAGGAATTTTAACAGCCTCACACGTTGCCAAGGTAATGGATTAAATCCTCCCAGGATAAAACAGAATAAACCTTCCTGCAACAGTGGAAATACAAATTGCAGGATACCAACGAACTTAATGAACGGAGCAAAATCACACTTACGAATTTGAGAGAGAGAGACTGCGAATTATAATGCAGTATTTTCAGAAAGAAGGAAGTTCTGTAGTGTTTTTGGTGTTGTAAAAACGAAGCCATGCCTCAGAATTTATAGAAAATTATTGGAAGAGGTGTGATGTTTGTTCTGGAAAAGGTGCCTTTTCAGAAGTTTACGCGGCCTGCCGTGATCCTACCGCGGTTATGCCAGGACCGCGGCCAGAGTGGCCCTCTGAATCTGCAACAGGGTTCTGGCGCGGTCCTACTGCGGTTACGCCAGGACCGCAGCCAAACTATCCTTCTGAATCTTCAGCAGTGATCTGGCATTTAATTAATTATTAAATAATTAATTAAATAAATTTTGTCAAAAAATAATCTTATCGATCGATCATTTGCCAAATCCAAATCCAAAGCCGAAGCCGAAGCCGAGCCGAGCGAGCGACGACGACGGTGCGAGGGTTCATTCTCTTCAACTCCTTTTAAGAGCTTTAAGAAGTGATTCTATATATAAGCACACAAATGTAGTTGTCCCTCACCAATGAGGGACAAAGTGCAAGTCAAAAGCGCACTTCATTCAAATTTTCATTTCCCTCCATTTTATTTCCCACCATTTTCAATTCACACTCTTATATTTTAAAGCCCAATGCTTAAAGTCTTTGAAGCCCAATGCCTTTAAAGTCCAACAGTTTTTGCCTGGTTTTAAGGGATTGGTAACCTGCTGTTTTGTGGCTAATTGTTCTCCTATTAGCTGCAGTCGTGGAACAGTCTCTATCAGAAGTTCGAGCAATCTCTAGAGCCTTGTTTGTGTACCCAGTTTGAGCTACAGAACAGTCTGTTAGAGGGTGTTTAACTGTTGAACTTCAGTTAGTTGTTGCTGCTTCCTAGTTGGTATTGGTCTATTTTGAAAAGGGTGTCCACAGTCTGCAATTTTGCCAGCATTTGTGAATCTGTCCAGAGTTACAGATTTGGCCATTCTTTGCAAATTTGACCAGTGTTACAAGAATAGCCATTTTTGTGAATATGATCAAAATTTGATAAAATGTCTAGCTTTGTAGTTTCTTTTCTTTTCTTTCTTTTCAATTTGTAGTAATCTAAACTCTTAACTAGATTAACTTGATATTAGTTCATATTGAGTTTATTTCTAGTTTCTTCGTGTGCTTTGTTTATTTCGTGCCAATTTTTCGTGCTTTTCTCTTTTAATTTCGTTGTGATTTCTTTGGCTCAAGTCCATTAGCTTTAATTGAATTGTGCTTTCCTTGGTGTCACATACATTCCATTCTGAACCAATGCTTGATTGCCTACTTGGATTGGTTTGAGAACATTGGTTGTGAAGAGAACTTTTAGATACCCTTGTGTGAAAAAAGGCTCGAGTGGTGAGTTCAATTGAGCGAGGTCGGAAAAGCCTTTGACCTTTGAGGGTAAACACAAGCATTGAGTGACATATATATTGAGCAATACACTAAGGGAGTGAATTGGGAGGTTGTATTTTTAGTAACCGACTTTCTTTTTAAGTTTTCTTTTGTAGGTACAAGAGTCACAAGGGAGGCATGGATGGTTATGTGGGTTCATCTTATGGGACTAATTGTGCTTCTCCTAGTGTTGAAATCTTTTATGATGAAAGTGGGAGAAAGATAAATTTGAGGCATTATGAAGCGAATGTAGAAGGCTATGATGGTTGCTTGGTTGCTATAAGTAATCACTATGCGACCAACTTTATTAATTCATCCTTTGTTGAATGGTTGGGATTGAGTTGTATTCCAAGGGAATTGCCTTATAAATTTCGGGGTGAGCGAGTTGATAGAGGTGTGATGGTTACTATAACCAAAGGAGACTTTAAAGAAGTGGTTTAATATGATGTATATCCTATGAAGTGTTTCCATGTAGGATTGGGAAAGTCTTGGTTTCTTGATCATAATCTTCCAATTGATGTAAAATGGAATAGGTATGTGGTTGATAAAAATGGGAGGGTGCATACATTGATTCCTAAATACTTTGAGGATAAGTTGGTGGCAAGGCAAGATATTGGATATGGAGATTGGAGTGAAATTCAATTCATAAGTCCTTCTCCAAGTCCAAGTGGAGTTTATGATCCTTATACTATGTCAAGCCCAATTGTGTCTTTTGATGCTTGTTACAATGCACCTTACACTTATCCACCACCCCACTACCAATACCAACTACAACCCCTAACCACACTTCAACCACCACAAGTACATCAACTACTACCTTATCAACCTTCACCACAACCTAGACAGCCACTAACTTTACCTCCACAACATACGCCTCAAGCACCACCAAGGAGGGACGATCTCTCTCCTCCACCACCCATACCACCTCAAGAGCCTCGAATGATGAACAACCCGCTTTTTCAACATGATCATGAGACCACCTTGAATGAGTTGGACAACATCCAACAAGTTTTCAATGACGAATATAAGGGGGATGAAGTGAACCAAAGGGGAAGAGGCCAAACCAGTTTGAGAATATCTTTGAAAAATGCAAAGAGACATAAGGATGAGAGACAAAAGAAACAGAGAAGTGAGGGAGACAAAAGTGACAACTCTAGAGTGGAAAAAGGAGAGAAAGCATGGAGTGAATTGAGTGAGTGAGTTGTCACAAGAAAAGAGTAAAGAGCTTGAAAAGAAAATGAAAGAAAAGAAAGAGAGAAAACCAAAAGAGAGTGAGGATTTTCCTTATTCTAATGTCATTAACCTTTCTTCTTTCTCTAGTTGCTTTGTATCTTGTGTAGGGAATTTTGAAGATGAGCCATCAAATGAAGTTCAATCTACTTTGAAGAGTTTCGAAGAAGACCAATCTACCTTTTTTAAGAGGACTTATGGAATTAAATGAGAAAGTGTAAGGTAAAGAAAATACATTAGACGAGCTTCAAGGTAAAATAGCTTATCCTTCTACATTTGCTAGTTTAGTTGATTGTGGTGACATTTTGAGTTTGACCGATAGCTATGACATTGATGAGTTCGATATTTCTTTATCTTGTGATGAAAAAAATAATTGTTGCTTGCAACTAGCTAAGAGTTCTTGTGCGTTATTGGACAATCCTAGTTCCTTGTTTAATGTCATTTTAGCTAGTGATGATGTTGAGTCTTATGATAAACCACCTTTATGGGATGATGAAAGTGATAATTCTTTTGACACTACTTTAACTTTGTTGGAAGAAAGCTTTGAACTTTATGAAGAAATGAGTCAAGAAGAATGTGTTGATGAATTCTTTGATTCTATTTCCATTCCTTTGGAAGAAAGATTCAATTTTTATGATGAAATGAGCAAATGTTAATGTGGTGATGATTTGGTTGAGAGTAAAAAGAAAAGTAAAGTTTCTGATGCTAGCACTAGTATTAGTTGCTTTACATATCTTATTCCTACTTTTGAAAGAACATTCTCGTTAGATTTTACTAATTCTTCTTTGAGAAAAGGTAAGAATGTTTCTTTTGGTGTTTTGAATGATCATTGTAAGCAAAAAGAACCTAATTTTATTGATTATTTTGTGAAGGTTCATCAAGAAAAAGTTGCTAAGAGTAAGGAAAGTGTTGAACTCACTCTTCGGCATATTATTTGTCAAGAGCTTTTTCTTTTGCCTAAAAGCAAGAATGGTATGTACATTTGGCTTATGCTTATCTTGTGTTTATCTAAGGCCATTGAGGTAAATATGCATAACTTTGAGTATTTTCATACTCTTTGTATGATGATTCATGATGAACTTGTCCTATCTCTTAAGTTTCCATGTGAAGTTGTTGTTGGAAAGTATGTGGATACTTGGGGATTAAAGTTTGTTTTTGGCCCCAGATTTGTTTCTTATTATGGTAAAGTGTCTTTCTTTGGATTGGAGAGTATGTTTATTATTGTTTCTTATGACACTTGGTTATACCATAAAAATGTGCACTTTGTTGAGCATTTAACAAAATTGTGGTTTTGTTGGAAGTATAGGACTTTCTTTACTCTTGATTCTTCTCATAGGTATTATTTTCATTATAGTCAAGTTTGTGTCATTTGTGTTAAAGATGTGTTCTTTCTAGATTATGACACTTTGCTATATCATCAGAGTGCTACTTTTGAGTGCAAGGTTGAGAACTTTGATCTTTTAGCTTGGACATACAATGCTTTGATTGTGATTGGCTTGGTACTAATGTTTTCCCCTTTCTTGGTTTTGCAAGGTCAAAATTTGAGGACAAATTCCTTTCAAGGGGGAGGATGATACAAGCCGCATGAGCACGCTTAATGAGGATGATTTCCTAGTCAACATCATAGCATTGAAGCGCTTTGAAGTAGGCAAAATCAAGAAGGCTATATTGGCAATTTAGCTATTTAGGCTAGTCTTATAATTTAGGTCTACTTAGCTTCCTTACTAGTCTAAGGGTATTTTAGTAGTCTAGCCTAAATAGCACTCTACTATAAATAGTCCTACCTCTAATTTTGAAAGGAAGCTTTTGATGATGAATTGATAAACATAGACCAAACCTTGAGAGGTTTAGGGTATCTTTTATTTCTATTTATTTACCATATTTTTAGATTATCTATGTTAGGTTTATCATGTATGAGCTCATGTTCATACTCTTGGATTATCTTTTGTATTTGAATGTTAATTCATTGTTCTAGTTGATATATCTTCTAGGGGCTTTGGATTGCATTCTTTACTTAGCTTGATCCGTGTTTCTTATTAGTGTTCTTCCTCGATTAATGTTTATCATTGTAAATTCAAGGGGTCTAACTAGTTCATAGTTAGGTTTTTGTCTTTTTAAACCCTAATCTTCTATCTTTTTGATTCCGTGCATTTTTGCATTATCTGTGTTTTCGATACGATTCTGTTTCACCCAACCCGCTAGGTAGGCCAATTGACTATAAACCAATTCCAATGGAATTAGAAGAGAGAAATAAATATAAAATAAATATTTAAGGATGTGTGAAGAATGTGAACCGTGTGTTGAAATGCCTAGATTTCAAGTCAAGTTTAAACTGAGATTGTTATGCCAAACTATGTGAAATCTTCTCTATGCTTACAACTTGAACTGCTCTTGTATGTGCCTATTATCCTAGATTGCAAGGTTAACGTTGAAAGTGGAAATGATATGAAATGTTGGGAAAAAGAGTTTGAGTTATGAAATGTGGCCTAGTGCCAAGTATGATGTGATAATTGTGGCCCCAAGTGCCGATGAATTGATATATGTGAAATAAAGATTGAAATGAGATGATTAATGAAAAAGGAATAATGTCTTGGTAAGACGGCCTAGCCGATCGGGCCATGATCGGACGCCATGCCGCACACATGGTGGTATTGTGCTGATATTGAATCCGGAAAGTGAGAATGAGATTGTGATTGAGATACATGTCTCAAATGAGGCAACCTAGCCGATCGGGTCGTGATCGGACTCCGCGCAAGAAAGCGGTGGTATTATGAATGATGATGAACAGTGTTAAATGCCCCAATCTAAAGCTATGGAAATTATGTGAAAGTTATATGATCCTTTTATTTGATGATGTGGTGATCGTTTAAAGCTTTTGATTGATCCGTGTGATTTCTTTGTTCTTGTACAATAGTTCTTTCTAACGAGATGGTGTTTAGTTATACATACTAGTACTATTCCATGGTACTAACGTCCCTTTTTGCCGGGGGCGCTACATCTTTGAATGGATGTAGGTGGCTCCATAACAGACAATGACGATCGTAGGTAGCGGAGCATCCTCCACTCAGCAACCTTGGTGAGCCCCTTTTCTTCCAGGGGTGATGCAGTATGTATTTTGTTATAAATTACCACTTTTGAGGTATAGCTGGGGCCTTGTTGCCGGTATTATCATAAATGTCTTTTGTATCTTTAGAGGCTCCGTAGACATTTGTGGGGGTTATGTACGGGTGTTGGATGGGTCTATGAACTGTGTTGTAACTCTAAGCTCTAGTTCTTCTAAACTGTATCTGTATGAAATCTTGGAAGCTTAACGATGGTTTAAGGGTTGTAATATAAAATGAACTAACAACGTTGCATGTACGATCTTTCCTACTGTCTAAATAAACGAAAGCATGGTTTCCTTAATCATAATGAGTTGGGTAGAAAGTGTCCAAAAGGCTTGCTCAGTTGGGTTCACACCATTGAGCGCCGGTCGCGCCTCCCAAGGTTGGGGCATGACAAACTTGGTATCAGAGCCTAAGGTTTTAAAGTGTCCTAGGATGTGTCGGAGCCTTGTCTAGTAGAGTCCTTCTTATCGGTGTGTAGTCGACCACATCTATAAGTTGGAGGCTACTTGCGCATTAAGGAATAACACCCTTCATTGATTTTCTGGATCGTGCGGCAATTAAGAAACTATTCCTCCTCTAACTAGTGCCTTCCTTCAACTTTCAGTACATGGCACCCAAGAAGAAAGAAAGAACTGGACGAGGAGCCAATGCTGCCCCAAGAGCGGTAGTCGACTCCGTATTGATGATGCGGGTGAGAACCTGAGGGGTGAGGACATTCCCCCGACTACTACACCAGTTCCTACATCTGCTAAGGGTGCTACTATCCCTCCCATTGATATTCTTGTTCCACCTCTAGCCCCAGCTTCCGGTTCTGGTAATTCTGATGGGGATCTTAGGGGAGCTATTCAGATGCTGACTCAGCTAGTGGCCTCTCAGGCCCAGAAGTCAAATGTTGCGCTAGTTCGTCTAGCCAGCAAGGGGATTCCACCAGTTCTAAGGTAAACAGATTTCTTCAGCTAGACCCTCCAGTGTTTACGGGCGCCAATCCCGATGAAGACCCCAGGATTTTAGTGATGAGATGCACAAGACCCTTACGGTTATGCGTGCAACTGAGACAGAGGGAGTGGAGTTGGCTGCCTACCGTCTGAAAGGGGTGGCCTATTCATGGTTTGAGTTGTGGGAAGATTCCCGTGAGGAGTGGAGCCCTCCGGTGAGGTGAAGCGAGTTTGCCGACGCCTTTGTAGATCATTTCCTGCCCGCTGAGACAAGGGCAGCCCGTGCAGCAGAATTTGAGAATCTAAAGCAAGGTAGCGAGAGTGTGTGGGAGTACCACATGGAGTATCCCCGCCTGTCCAAGTATGCTATCCACATGTTGCCTACAATGGAGGCCAGGGTGCGCCGGTTTGTTCAGGGCCTCAATCCTTTGACTATTAATGAGGCTTCTACAGCTACCTTGAATTCTGACATGAATTATGGGAAGATGGTGGCATTTGCTCAGGCCACAGAGAATCGTAAACTGAAGAGCAGGATGGAAAGAGAGGGTAGCAACAAGGCACGGTCTGCGGGCAACTTGAGAGAGTCACCAGGTGGGGGAAGATCAGCTTTCAGGGGAGGATCATCAGGGCCGTCCCAGTCTGTTTCACTGTCTTCGGCCAGTGCACCACCATCAGGGCCCAGCCAGTAGTAGCAGTGGAGTTGTTTCAGGCCCAATCAGGGCAACAGGGGATCCCACCAGCGGGGTCGGTCAGGAGAGAGATCCGAGCAGCAGCAGAGGTCGCCGTGCCCCAGGTGCGGGAAGATGCACTCAGGGATTTGCAACATGGAGTTACCCGTATGCTATGGATATGAGATGAGGGTCCATATTAAGAGGCATTGTCGTGTATCCCGCCAGGGAGTGGGTAGGGCCACAACACAGCCAGCCAGCCCAACAGCTGCTACATCTTCAGCACCCTCTCCAGCTCGAGGTACCACAGCACCTGCGGGGCGTGGTGCAGTTAGGGGTGATGCGTAGAGTTCGGGAGGACTCAGCCGGTTCTATGCTGTGAGTGGTCGCCAGACTATAGAGGCTTCTCGAGATGTTGTTACAGGTATTCTGACTGTCAAACCTCATGATGTGTATGCACTTATTGACCCTGGTTCCACCTTGTCCTATGTTACCCCTTATGTTGCTATGGAATTTGGGATAGAACCAGAACAACTTCATGAGCCATTCTCGGTGTCTACTACGGTGGGTGAGCCTATTACGACTACACGAGTTTATAGAGGTTGTGTTGTTACGGTACGTGGTAGGGATACCATGGCCGATCCTATTGAATTGGGGATAGTCGATTTTGATGTAATAATGGGAATGGATTGGCTTTATTCATGTTTTGCCAAATTTGATTGTCGGACTAGATCTATGAGGCTTGAATTTCCTAATGAGCCCGTTGTAGAATGGAAGGGAGATAATGTAATGCCAAAAGGTCTGTTTATTTCTTACCTTAAGGCAGCAAAGATGATCAAGAAGGGGTGTATCTATCAATTAGTCCGGGTTACGGACACCATGCCGAAGCACCTAGCCTTGAGTCCGTGCCAGTTGTGAATGAATTTCCGGATGTCCTTCCAGATGAGCTCCCTGGGATCCTACCAGGCAGGGAGATTGATTTTGGGATCGATGTGATGCCAAGCACGCAGCCAATATGAATTCCACCTCACAGAATGGCACTGGCAGAATTGAAAGAGCTAAAGGAACACTTGAAAGATTTGTTAGAAAAGGGTTTCATCCGACCGAGTGTGTTACCATGGGGCGCACCAGTTTTGTTTGTAAGGAATAAAGATGGGTCGCTACGGATGTGTATTGACTACCGACAACTTAACAAAGTCACAATATAAAATAAATACCCTCTACCAAGGATAGATGATTTGATTGATCAATTGCAAGGTGCTAAGTATTTCTCAAAAATTGATTTGCGGTCCGGGTATCATCAATTGAAGATTAGGGAGCAGGATATTCCACAAACAGCTTTCAGGACAGGGTATGGGCACTTTGAGTTTCTGGTGATGTCTTTTGGGCTAACAAATTCCCCGGCAGCTTTCACGGATCTTATGAATCGAGTCTTCAAGCCTTTTCTAGATTCTTTTGTGATAGTGTTCATTGACGATATTCTTGTGTATTCTTGAAGTCGGGAGGACCATGCTGACCATCTCAGGGCAGTTCTGCAGACTCTTCAACAACACCAATTGTATGCTAAATTTTCGAAATGTGAATTCTGGCTTGAATCAGTCACGTTCTTGGGTCATGTCGTCTCCAGGGAAGGAATTATGGTTGATCCTCAAAAGATTGCAGCAGTGAAAAGTTGGCCTAGACTTACCACTCCAACAGAGATTCACAGTTTCTTGGGTTTGGCCGGGTACTACAGAAGATTTGTGAAGGGATTTTCTACTCTTGCCTCTCCATTGACTAGACTGACGCAAAAAACAGTTAAGTTCCAGTGGTCCGATGCTTGTGAAAGGAGATTCCAGGAATTGAAATCAAGATTCCAGAGGGTACAAAGGGATTTGTGGTGTATTGCGATGCTTCAAGGATCGGGCTTGGGTTTGTGCTAATGCAACATGGCAAGGTTATAGCCTACGCTTCTAGGAAACTCAAGAATCATGAAAAGAACTATCCAACCCATGACTTAGAGCTTGCGGCGGTGGTGTTCGCACTAAAGATTTGGCGACATTATTTGTATGGGGTCCATCTGGATGTATTTACGGACTACAAGAGCCTTCAATATATTTTCAAACAAAAGGAGTTGAATCTGAGACAGAGGAGATGGCTCGAGTTACTCAAGGACTATGACATTGATATTCTCTATCACCCGGGGAAGGCCAATGTTGTGGCAATGCTCTTAGTCGGAAATCTATGGGAAGTTTGGCTCATTTGAAGGCGTATCAGAGGCCGTTGGCCAGGAAGGTTCACCAGTTGGCTAGTTCGGGAGTTCGTCTTGCGGACTCTAGCGAAGGGTTAGTGATCGTGCAGAATAGGGTTGAATCATCGTTTGTGGCGGAAGTGAAAGAGAAGCAATTCAACGATCCATTGCTAGCACAACTGAAAGAAGGGATTCATAAACACAAGACCACAGTTTTTTCCTTTTGCATGGATTATGGTACCCTACGGTACCAAGGCCGCCTTTGTATTCCGAATATTGACGATCTTCGATAAAGGATCATGGTAGAAGCTCACACTTCCAGGTATTACGTCCACCCAGGTTCTAAAAAGATGTATCATGATCTCAAGGAATTTTGTTGGTGGAACAACATGAAAGGGGATGTGACGGACTTTGTGGCAAAATGTTCGAACTTTCAGCAAGTGAAAGCCGAACATCAAAGGCTTGGTGGATTGGCTCAAAACATAGAAATTAAAATGTGGAAATGGGAAATGATCAACATCGATTTTGTGCTAGGGTTACCGCGCACTCCGCGCATGTTCGACTCAATTTGGGTAATCGTGGATCGACTCATAAAATCAGCGCACTTCTTGCCAGTCAAATCTACCGACACAGCGGAACAGTATGCTCAGTTGTATATCAAAGAAATAGTCGGGTTGCATGGCACTCCAGACTCAATCATTTCGGATCGAGGGGCTCAGTTCACGGCCAACTTTTGGAGGAAATTTCAGCAAGGCTTGGGTACACAGGTAAATCTTAGTACAGCTTTTCATCCTCAGACCGACGGGCAAGCGGAGCGGACTATTCAGATGCTTGAGGACATGTTGCGTGCTTGTGTTATTGATTTCAAAGGTAGCTGGGATGATCATTTTCCACTCATAGAGTTTGCTTATAACAACAGCTTTCATGCTAGTATCCAGATGGCACCATTTGAGGCGTTGTATGGTAGAAGAAGTAGGTCCCCCATTGGGTGGTTCGGGGTTGGAGAAGCTGAATTAATATTGCCGGACCTTGTGCACCAGGCCATGGAGAAAGTCAAAATTATTAAGGAAAGGTTGAAAACAGCTCAGAGTCACCAAATGTCTTATTCAGACATTCGTCGTAGAGATTTGGAGTTCAAAGAAGATGATTGGGTATTTTTGAAGGTTTCCCCCATAAAGGGTATCATGCGGTTTGGAAAGAAAGGGAAACTGAGTCTGAGGTGTGTCGGACCGTACAGAATCATCCAGAGGATCGGCCAGGTGGCCTACAAACTCGAGCTGCCACCCGAGATGTCATTGGTACACCCAGTCTTCCTTGTGTCTATGTTGAAAAAGGCAGTGGGAGATCCGTCCACTATTGTGCCGGTTGGAACTATTGAGGTCAATGAAGAACTGTCAGATGAAGAAATTCTAGTTGCCATTCTTGACAGGCAAGTCCGGAAATTGAGAAATAAGGAAATTGCCTCCGTGAAAGTGTTATGGCGGAACCAGCAGGTTGAGGAAGCCATTTGGGAAGCCGAGGAAGAAATGAAAAAGAAGTACCCGCATTTGTTTGTATAGCCATGTAATACGCTCCTATGAATTTGGTTTCTGTGAACTCTGTATCACTTGATTTGGTCTATGTAAAACTGTTCCGTTTTGGTTATATGTCGCCTATGGGGCCATGGTTGGTGTCGTTATGAGTTATGTCATGTCAATGGGTTGTGTATATGCTGTTCGGATATGTTTCTGAGGCTCTCTGGCAGGTGGATAGGCCTAGTTACAAAGGAAACTCTGGCAAAAATTTTGGAAATTTAAGGAGTTAGCAAAATTTGAGGCTGTTGATATGTTTCATGATGTGTAAAAAGCTGAAGTTGCATAAGGTAGCTAATGAGTGAACCTTGATCCTCATTCGAGGACGAATGATCTTAAGTGGAGGAGATGTAAGGCCCCATGAAATTCTTACAGAAAAACCCGAAATCTCATAGTGCCAATTTAGGAATATGTGTTAGAAATTTATAAACCCAAAATCTCGTAGTGCAAATGTGAATGTGGTGATGATTTGGTTGAGAGTAAAAAGTAAAGTAAAGTTTTTGATGCGCACTAGTATTAGTTGCTTTACTTATCTTATTCCTACTTTTGAAAGAACATTGTCGTTAGATTTTACTAATTCTTCTTTGAGAAAAGGTAAGAATGTTTCTTTTGGTGTGTTGAATGATCACTGTAAGCAAAAAGAACCTAACTTTATGGATTATTTTGTGAAGGTTCATCAAGAAAAAGTTGCTAAGAGTAAGGAAAGCGTTGAACTAACTCTTAGGCATATTATTTGTCATGAGCTTTTTCTTTTGCCTAAAAGCAAGAATGGTATGTACATTTGGCTTATGCTTATCTTGTATTTATCTAAGGCCATTGAGGTAAAGATGCATAACTTTGAGTATTTTTATACTCTTTGTATGATTATTCATGATGAACTTGGCCTATCTCTTAAGTTTCCATGTGAAGTTGTTGTTGGAAAGTATGTGGATACTTGGGGATCAAAGTTTGTTTTTGACCCCAGAGTTGTTTCTAATTATGGTAAAGTGTCTTTCTTCGGATTGGAGAGTATGCTTTTCATTGTTTCTTATGACACTTGGGTATACCATAAAAATGTGCACTTTGTTGAGCATTTTACAAAATTGTGGTTTTGTTGGAAGTATAGGACTTTCTTTACTCTTGATTCTTCTCATGGGTATTATTTTCGTTATAGTGAAGTTTGTGTCGTTTGTGTTAAAGATGTGTTCTTTCTAGATTATGAAACTTGGCTATATCGTAAGACTGTTACTTTTGAGTGCAAGGTTGAGAACTTTGATCTTTTAGCTTGGACATACAATGCTTTGATTATGATTGGCTTGGTACTAATGTTTTCCCCTTTCCTGGTTTTGCAAGGTAAAAATTTGAGGACGAATTCCTTTCAAGGGGGAAGGATGATACAAGCCGGATGAGCACTCTTAATGAGGATAATTTTCTAGTTAACATCATAGCATTGAAGCACTTTGAAGTAGTCAAGATCAAGAAGGCTATATTGGCAATTTAGCTATTTAGGCTAGTCTTATAATTTAGGTCTGCTTAGCTTCCTTACTAGTCTAAGGGTATTTTAGTCGTCTATCCTAAATAGCACTCTACTATAAATAGTCCTACATCTAATTTTGAAAGGAAGCTTTTGATGAAGAATTGATAAACATAGACCAAACCTTGAGAGGTTTAGGGTATCTTTTATTTCTCTTTATTTACCATGTTTTTAGATTATCTATGTTAGCTTTATCATGTATGAGTTCATTTTCATACTCTTGGATTATCTTTTGTATTTGAATGTTAATTCATTGTTCTAGTTGATATATCTTCTAGGGGCTTTGGATTGCATTCTTTACTTAGCTTAATCCATGTTTCTTATTAGTGTTCTTCCTCGATTAGTGTTTATCATTGTAAATTCAAGGGGTGTAACTAGTTCATAGTTAGGTTCTTGTCTTTTTAAACCCTAATCGTCTATCATTTTGATTCCATGCATTTTTGCATTATCTATGTTTTCGATACGATTCCTTATCATCCAACCCGCTAGATAGGCCAATAAACCAATTCCAATGGAACTAAATGAGAGAAATAAATATAAAATAAATATCTAAATCTTATATATATTTCAAGGACTGATATTACAAATCATGTGCTTCTAAGATTTAGAATTTACAAAGCGGGTATGAAATAAAGTACGTCATCTGTTTGAAATATACATGAACTGATTAAAATTTCTAAAGCTACCAAGATCAAGAGGAACCTATGACCGGAACGTAGGTACATCTTCGAATAGAGTTTCCGCCGTGCAGAAGTGTAGTATGAGTACAACCAAACCCATGTACTCAATAAGTAACAAACATAACCTTAGGTTGAAAGTAGTGACGAGCTGGGACAAGGGTCAGAGCCCAACTCCAATAACCAGAAATAGTTCATAACAATATAATGAAGATAGTGCAAGAGATAACTCTGCTCGTACACGGTACGGAAAAATAAGCATGCTTTTCAAGTATAACAGTAAATCCTGAATCTTTCACCGAAAACACCAAAAATATGAGTGTAAGGCCCCGTGAAATTCTTACTCAAAATCCCAAAATCTCGTAGTGCCAAGTTAGGAATATGTGTTAGAAATTTATAAAGCGAGTCGCGGTTCGGATCTTTCGGATTGATTTGTGCATTAAAAAGTTAAGGAATTTTTTTTTCCAGAAGAGCGCATTTCTGCGGCCCATTATGCGACCGCATAATAGCAATGCGGGCCGCATAACTGCCGCAGAGTGACGTAGAATGTTGACTAATTTGAGTACAACTATGCGCCAAATTATGCGATCGCGTAATGGATATGCAGGCCGCATAGTCGTCGCATAACCTCCTTGGAATTTTTGTGAAGGGCAGTTCTGCGGTGCATTATGCGACCGCAGAACAGGTATGCGGACTGCATTTTTGTCGCATACCCGAGCAGAATGGTCAAGTTTTGAGGGCCATTTTGTGGTCCCTTTTGCGGGTCGCATATCAATTATGCGGTCGCATACGCGACTGCAGATTGAGTCGGGGCTCCTATTTTCTAAATTTTAAAACCCCACCCCATCTCATTAGAAATACCCCATTAGACCCTTTTATGCTATTTTCTACTGCATTTAGAGTGAGAGAAGAATTCTAGAGAGAGGAAGTGATCCTCACCAAGTACCCATTCAACCTTTGCCCAAATCTTTGACGATTATCAAGTAAAATTACTAAGCCTTCATTCTAAGAGGTAAGAACTTGTGCCCTAATCTTTGATTTCGATATTCCTACTAAATGAGTTATTAACAAGTGGGTTCATGGGTATAAGAATTGATTATCTTGCATGCATGAATGATAAAAGCTTATGGGGAGATTGTGGGTCAAAAATGTAACAAATGGGGTGTAGGATGATAGAACCTCTCACAAAAGGTCCTAAAATCACAATGCACACTTAGTGCTTGATAATTTACTCAAATGAGCTAGAATCTTAATCATCTCTCTAATTTTTGATTCAACTTGTAATTCTCATAAGATAGATCGAAGTTGCTAAGAGTTCCAGAATTTCGTAAGAGTTTAAGGAAAACTCTATTGAGGTATGTATGGCTAAAACCCCCTCTTCTTAGAAATTGAGCTCCTTTGGTGTCCATGCAAATGTTGTAAGACCGAAATTTGATTGATGTATTGATTCTTATTTCACATGAATTGGTGTTGCTAATATATACGTGAAAAGTGTGTCTCAATGTGTTCAATATACCATTCTTGGTGATTTAAGAATGTGTGAAGAATGTGAACCATGTGTTGAAATGCCTAGATTTCTAGTCAAGTTTACACTGAGATTGTTATGCCAAACTATGTGAAATCTTCTCTATGCTTACAACTTGAAGTGCTCTTGTATGTACCTATTATCCTAGATTGCAAGGTTAACGTTGAAAGTGGAAATGATGTGAAATGTGGGGAAAAAGTGTTTGAGTTATGAAATGTGGCCTAGTGCAAAGTATGATGTGATAATTGTGGCCCAAAGTGCCAATGAATTGATATATGTGAAATAAAGATTGAAATGAGATGATTAATGAAAAATGAAATAATGTCTTGGTAAGACGGCCTAGCCGATCGGGCCGTGATCGGACGCCATTCCGCACACATGGTGGTATTGTGCTGATATTGAATCCGGAAAGTGAGAATGAGATTGTGATTGAGATACATGTCTCAAATTAGGCAACCTAGACGACCGGGACGTGATCGGACTCCGCGCAAGAAAGCGGTGGTATTATGAATGATAACGAACAGTATTAAATGCCCCAACCTAAAGCTATGGAAATTATGTGAAAGTTATATGATCCTTTTATTTGATGATCCGGTGATCGTCTAAAGCTTTTGATTGATCCGTGTGATTTCTTTGTTCTTGTATGATAGTTCTTTCTAATGAGATGGTGTTTAGTTATACATACTAGTACTGTTCCATGGTACTATCGTCCCTTTTGCCGGGGGCGCTACATCTTTGAATGGATGTTGGTGGTTCCATAGCAGACAGTGCCGATCGTAGGTAGCGGAGCATCCTCCACTAAGCAATCTTGGTGAGCCCCTTTTCTTCCAGGGGTGATGCAGTATGTATTTTGTTATAAATTACCACTTTTGAGGTATAGTTGGGGCCTTGTTGCCGGCATTATCATAACCGTATTTTGTATCTTTAGAGGCTCCGTAGATGTTTGTGGGGGTTATGTACGGGTGTTGGATGGGTCAATTAACTGTGTTGTAACTCTAAACTCTAGTTCTTCTAAATTGTATCTGTATGAAATCTTGGAAGCTTAACGATGGTTTAAGGGTTGTAATATAAAATGAACTAACAATGTTGCATGTACGATCTTTCCTACTATCTAAATAAACGAAAGCATGTTTTTCTTTATCATATTGAGTTGGGTAGAAAGTGTCCAAAAGGCTTGCTCAGTTGGGTTCACTCGATTGAGCGTCGGTCGCGCCTCCCGAGGTTGGGGCGTGACAAACTTGGTATCAGAGCGTAAGGTTTTAAAGTGTCCTAGGATGTCTCAGAGCCGTGTCTAGTAGAGTCCTTCTTATCAGTGTGTAGTCGACCACATCTATTAGTTGGAGGCTACTTGGGTATTTAGGAATAACACCCTTCTTTGATATTCTGGATCGTGCGGCAATTATGAAACTATTCCTCCTCTAACTAGTGCCTTCCTTCAACTTTCAGCACATGGCACCCAAGAAGAAAGCAAGAACTGGCGAAGGAGCCAATGCTGCCCTAGGAGCGGCAGTTGACTCCGTAATTGATGATGCGGGTGAGAACTCGAGGGGTGAGGACATTCCCTCGACTACTACACCAGTTCCTACATCTGGTGAGGGTGCTACTATCCCTCCCATTGATATTCCTGTTCTGCCTCCAGCCCCAGCTTCCGGTTCTGGTAATTCTGATGGGGATCTTAGGGGAGCTATTCAGATGCTGACTCAGCTAGTGGCCTCTAAGGCCCAGAGGTCAAATGTTGCGCCCAGTTCATCTAGCCAGCAAGGGGATTCCACCAGTTCTAAGGTAAACATATTTCTTTAGTTAGACCCTCCAGTGATTACCGGCGCCAATCCCAAGGAAGACCCCCGGGATTTAATTGCTGAGATGCACAAGACCCTCATGGTTATGCGTGCCACTGAGACAAAGGGAGTGGAGTTGGCTGCCTATCGTTTGAAAGGGGTGGCCTATTCATGGTTTGAGTTGTGGGAAGATTCCCGTGAGGAGGGGAGCCCTCTGGCGAGGTGGAGCGAGTTTGCCGACGCCTTTGTAGATCATTTCCTGCCCGTTGAGACAAGGGTAGCCCGTGCAGTAGAATTTGAGAAGCTAAAGCAAGGTAGCAAGAGTGTGTGGGAGTACCACATGGAGTTTGCCTGCCTGTCCAAGTATGTTATGCACATGTTGCCTAGAATAGAGGCCAGGGTGCGCCGGTTTGTTCAGGGCCTTAATCCTTTGACTATTAATGAGGCTTCTACAGCTGCCTTGAATTCTGACATGAATTATGGGAAGATGTTGGGATTTGCTCAGGCCACAGAGAACCGTAAACTGATGAGCAGGATAGAAAGAGAGGGTAACAGCAAGGCCTAATCTACGGGCAACATAAGAGAGTCACCAGATGGGGGAAGATCAACTTTCAGGGGAGGATCATCAGGCCTGTCCCAGTCTGTTGCACAGTCTTCAGCTAGTGCTCGCCATCAGGGCCCAGCCAGCAGTAACAATGGAGTCGTTTCAGGCCCAGTCAGGGCAACAGGGGATCCCACCAGCGGGGTCGGTCAGAAGAGAGATTCCAGCAGCAGCAGAGGTCCCCGTGCCCCAGGCGCAGGAAGATGCACTCAGGGATTTGCTACATGGAGTTACCCGTATGCTATGGATGTGAGATGAGGGGCCATATTCAAAGGCATTGTCGTATATCCTGCCAGAGAGCATGTAGGGGCACAACACATCCAGCCAGCCCAGCAGCTGCTACATCTTCAGCACCCTCTCCAGCTCGAGGTACCCCAGCACCCGCGTGGCGTGGTGCAGCTAGGGGTCGTGCGCAGAGTTCGGGAGGACCCAACCGGTTCTATGCTATGAGTGGTCGCCAGACTATAGAGGCTTCTCCAGATGTTGTTACAGGTATTCTGACTGTCCAATCTCATGATGTGTATGCACTTATTGACCCTCGTTCCACCTTGTCCTATGTTACCACTTATGTTGCTATGGAATTTGGGATAGAACCAGAACAACTTCATGAGCCATTCTCGGTGTCTACTCCGGTGGGTGAGCTATTACGGCTGCACGAGTTTATAGAGGTTGTGTTGTTACGGTACGTGGTAGGGATACCATGGCCGATCTTATTGAATTGGAGATGGTCAATTTTGATGTAATAATGGGAATAGATTGGCTTTATTCATGTTTTGCCAAACTTGATTGTCGGACTAGAACTATGAGGCTTGAATTTCCTAATGAGCCCGTTGTGGAATGGAAGGGATATAATGTAATGCCAAAAGGTTGGTTTATTTCTTGCCTTAAGGCAGCAAGGATGATCAAGAAAGGGTGTATCTATCATTTAGTCCGTGTTATGGACATCGATGCTGAGGCACCTGGCCTTGGGTCCGTGCCAGTTGTGAATGAATTTCGGATGTCTTTCTAGATGAGCTCCCTGGGATCCCACCAGACAGGGAGATTGATTTTGGGATCGATGTGATGCCAGGCACGCAACCTATATTAATTCCACCTTACAGAATGGCACCGGTAGAAGTGGAAATAGCTAAAGGAACAATTGAACGATTTGTTAGAAAACGGTTTCATCCGGCCGAGTGTGTCACCATGGGGTGCATCGGTGTAGTTTGTTAGGAAGATAGATGGGTCGCTACAGATGTGTATTGACTACCTGCAATATAACAAAGTCCCAATCAAAAATAAATACCCTCTACCAAGGATAGATGATTTGTTTGATTATTTGCAAGGTGCTAAGTGTTTCTCAAAAGTTGATTTGAGGTCCGGGTATCATCAATTGAAGATTAGGGAGCAGGATATTCCAAAAACAGCTTTCAGGATACAGTATGGGCACTTTGAGTTTCTGGTGATGTCTTTTGGGCTAACAAATGCCCCGGCAGCTTTCATGGATCTTATTAATCGAGTCTTCAAGTCTTTTCTAGACTCTTTTCTGATAGTGTTCATTGACGATATTCTTGTGTATTCCCGAAGTTGAGAGGACCATGCTGACCATCTTAGGGCAGTTCTGCAGACTCTTCAACAGCACCAATTGTATGCAAAAATTTCGAAATGTGAATTTTGGCTTGAATCTGTCACGTTCTTGGGTCATGTCGTCTCTAGGGAAGGAATTATGGTTGATCCTCAAAAGATTGCAGCAGCAAAAAGTTGGCGTAGACCTACCACTCCAACAGAGATTCGCAGTTTCTTGGGTTTGGCCGGGTACTACAGAAGATTTATGGAGGGATTTTCTACTCTTGCCTCTCCATTGACTAAACTGATGCAAAAAGCAGTTATGTTCCAGTGGTCCAATGCTTGTGAAAGGAGCTTCGAGGAATGGAAATCAAGATTGACTACAACACCGGTATTAACCTTGCCAGAGGGTACAGAGGGATTTGTGGTGTATTGTGATGCTTCAGGGATCGGGCTTGGGTGTGTGCTAATGCAACACGGCAAGGTTATAGCCTATGCTTCTAGGCAACTCAAGAATCATGAAAAGAACTATCCAACCTATGACTTAGAGCTTGCAGCGGTGGTGTTTGCACTAAAGATTTGGTGACATTATTTGTATGGGGTCCATGTGGATGTATTTACGGACCACAAGAGCCTTCAATATATTTTAAAACAAAAGGAGTTGAATCTGAGACAGAGGAGATGGCTCAAGTTACTCAAGGACTACGACATTGATATTCTCTATCACCCAGGGAAGGCCAATTTTGTGGCGGATGCTCTTAGTCCGAAATCTATGGGAAGTTTAGCTCATTTGAAGGCGTATCAAAGGCTGTTGGCCAGGGGGTTCACCAGTTGGCTAGTTTGGGAGTTCGTCTTGCGGACTGTTTACCGAGAAAATGGTAATTACAATTAAATTTGATTGTGGGACTCTAAAAATACGTGATCTATTTTTATGCTGGCTGTTTTGCAGTTGATGCTATGTATTTGAGACATAGGAGTGAAATAAGAGTTAAGGATGAAATGATAATCAAACCGATAGGTAGACAATCGGGGGCCTCGAGCTCGTTGATCCGGGGCCTAGAGGTCGATTCCGGGACTCGACCGTGAGCTTATAGAAGGTGATCGAAGTATGACTAACAGTTATGATAAAATCAAAGAAGGCTCATTATGGCCAATGATAAGCAATAAATGATGAAAAATAATGAAGATAATAAATGAGAGCAATAATATCAAGAAAATATGTAAGAGAGCAAAGAGAATGTTGTTTTAGATTTCTTATGGAGCAGCTGAAGCAACAGATCCCTTAAAGAATGACAAGGACTCCCTTTATATAGGAGGGAAATCCCCACATAGTACAAAATTCATTAATTACATATATATGGGGATGGGACGGCTGAATGACGCCCTGATTTGGGTTTAGAGTAGCCCACTAGACTTTGTCAGCCCTAGCCGCATGCCTTGGGAACTCCCCATTTCTAGCATAGCCGTGATCATTACTATGATGAGATCGAGCGACGACGTCCCTCGAGGGAGGGTACTCGACCGTGACCTCGAGCCTTCAAGGTGATCTTCCGAAGTGCCTTAATGGCGAGGATTTGGACCCTCCGATTTTGCCATATACAGATAGTCCCCGCGTTTCTTAGAGAGGAGCGATAAGAAACGATTTTGACATTCAACTCTTCGGACTTCTCGCGATGACGTCATACCGATGATATCATCCTATGACGTAAGCCTTCACGATAACCGGGACGTCCCATGGACTTGTCATTTTAGCGTCATTCAATGCGCTGCCAATTCCCATTCTTCAAAGCGACAGTATCGCCGTTGACTCGTTTTTCAATAATGCATTGATTGCGTCTGCCGATCCATCTTTCAAAGGCATTGGTGGCATCGTTGGCCATATTAGCACCCCTTATAAATGGGGGCCTTCCTGCACTATCTCTCTGTCCAAGTGCCTTTCGACCTCTTTTCATCCCTTTCTCCCCACTGTTCTCCTCCGTTGCTACCCACCATGTTTGGGGTCTATTGCCTTAAGGTTATATGGAGGCGTTCTCATCGGCCACTCCATGGCCTTTTGCTTGGGCTTTCCCTTGTCGAGCAAGATTACATTGTCTTGTCGTTGTTGTTGTTGTTGTTGTTGTTGCGGTTGTTACTGTTGTCGTCATTGGTCCAAGGTGATGAGATAGGGGGGCGAACTTCTTCCGGCTTAAGGGGACGTTTGGACCCTTATGCCGCTGCTCGGGAGAGCGTTCGGACTATACACCGCTGCTCACTCTCCTACCTTGGCCTGGTGTGGCACTTCATCCCTTGGGTTTTCCAAGGGATAAAATGGCACGACCGACTGTTAAACTTGCACGGCACTATGTCCCAGAAGGTGGACTTGGAGCGGCCGTGCAAGTAGGGTTGGTGCCCGCAGAATCTTTAACCTTTGGCATCGGCGGGCTATGTCTCTTTTTTCTGCTTCTTCCGCCTCACTTTCATCTTCTTCCTCTCCTCATTTTCCTCTTTTTCATCTTCGCCCTCGGAGTTATTACTCTGGAGGACCGAGATGAGACCCCAGAGGAGGTGGCGGTCGAAGACATTGCCGCGAGGATGTATGCCCGAGGAGATGACGCTCGAAGACGCGGCTGCCGAGGAAGCACCTTTGAGGGTAGGCTAGGCTGTAGGCTTTTACTATACGTGTACCTTTTTGCTTCTTTGTTTCTGTGTAAGGACCCTTTGTGGGCTTTTGTAATCATATGTAAGGACCCTTCGTGGGCTTTTGTAATCTAGTGTTTATGAATACAAAGATGTTTCCCCAATTTTTTCTCTGATGTTTGCTATGTTACCTTTTACTTGCGCTTATGGAAACTCTGAATGCATGATCCCACTGGTCGGTGTCGATATCGAGCCCAGGTGGAAGTATATTTCTCTGACCTTTGATTGATTAATAAGGATCCCCGTGGAACCTTTTGCCTTTCCTCCGACCAAGCCTGGATTGGACCGATAAACTCGGGTCGTCGGGACTCTTACTTCTGGTTGAATGGAAGTAACGCTTCGAACCTTCAGACTTTCGAGAGCAGTTTTTAGGTCTTGCAATAATCTTCGAGGGGGAATTCGCTCGGGAACCCGAGAATGGAGGCTATCTTTGGACTTTTCGAGAACAGTCCCCGAGTGGGGTTTGCTCGGACTCGGGCCATCCCGAAGTTTGTTTTGACTTATCGTAAGTAGCCTTAAACCTGCTTCAGGTAGATCCAGAACGAGGTTTTACCTGAACTAGGTGGTACCCCGTGATCAAGCCCACATGGGTAGAGCTTAAATGCTTGTTTCCTTGGAGCCTAATTTCCCTTTGACGGAGGTCTTTGAGGTCGGGTACTACCTCGGGACTTGTGGCGAAGCCGTTGGCTCCTTAGGGCCTAACTTCTTTTTGATGGAGGTCCTCGAGGTCGGGTACCACCTCGGCACTTGCGGTGATGCCGTTGGCTCCTTAGAGCCTAACTTCTTTTTGATGGAGGTCCTCGAGGTCGGGTACCACCTCGGGACTCGCGGTGATGTCGTTGGCTCCTTAGAACCTAACTTTATTTCGATGGAGGTCCTCGAGGTCGTGTACCACCTCGGGACTTGCGGTGATGCCGTTGGATCCTTAGAGCCTAACTTCTTTTTGATGGAGGTCCTCGAGGTCGGGTACCACCTCGGGACTTGCGGTGATGCCGTTGGCTCCTTAGAGCCTCACTTCTTTTTGATGGAGGTCCTCGAGGTCGGGTACCACCTTAGGACTCGCAGTGATACGGGGATCTCTATTCCCAAGACATTACATGGCATCGCCTAATGTACAATATGGTTGCAAAGCTATCGAGGCGATTATGCCTGCCTATCTTCCCGAAGCGATATCGGTCAGTATTTTTTGATTGGCTTTTGAGGGAGGCGGACCGTCGCCGCTTTTTCCATATATATATATATATGGTTGTTTTTGCTCTTTTGGAGATCCGACCCTTCTAAGTAGTTGCCCTTCATTTCCTGCGTTAAGCCTTTCATCATTTCAGTACCACCGTACTCGCACCGACTCCTTGCTTGAGTTTTCTTAGTTTGTCGTCGCCATGACTGTTACATCGGGGTCTGTCGGGCAGAGAGGGGAGAGCTCCGCCTCCGACATTCAGGACCAACGAGAGCGTACGTTGAAGATTACTTCTTTGATCGAAGAAGAGCATCTTGGGTTAGTGAGAAAAGATTGCGGCTGGGGGGAGAAAGTAGTGTTATAGATACTTTCCCCGGATGAGGGTATCACGGATCGTGCCGATGGATTCTTGAATGTGTACACGTATCTATTCATACTGGGCCCCTTGATAGGATTGTGCTTGACTTCTGTTTAAAGTATCGAGTTACCTTGGCGCAGATCCACCCGTCATTTTGGCGAATAGTGTTGATGATGAGACTTTTTGCGGAGAAGGCGGGTCTTGAATTCATTCTCAGTCATCTTATTAGGCTGTATCGGCCCTTTCACCATCGAGGTCTGCTAACCTTGCGATGCCGGTCGACCACTCCCTTTGTTGTCGACGATGAGGAAGAAGGAGATCGGGAATGGATGAGTCGATTCGTCCGAGTTCGGACCGTTGACGTTATCCCCGCGGAGTTTATGTCATTCCCTGATGAATGGAATTATCCACGTAAGTGGCACATTCCGTGCCTTCTCAATTTTGTTTATGGCGGAAGCTGGTTACGTAACCATGCCTTCTTTTCTTTTTATGCAGCGGTTTCATGGGCACCGGGCGGCGTTCTAGATCTGCCGGGTAGGGTTCGGAAGTTGGCAACCCACTCGACTTGTGATGAGCGCAAGTGGTGAGCTTTGTCTCGGGGCAGATGGGAAGCAAAACATCACGGTGTGTGTTGTGCTATTTTTTCCTTTCCCTTCCTTCATTTAGAGAGGCATTTTCCCTTTCCACGTATTAATCTTGCCGTTGTAGGCATCGGAGAGCCTTTCGAAGTGAGGTCGCGCTCCTTTGGAGAGGGGGAAGGGTTGCTAGCTTCCGAGCTAAATAACAATAACAATAAGCGAGAGATGCCTTTGCATGGCGATAGTGTTCAATGTGAGGCGAACCTGGACTGGGGGCCCGGAGTGGAGGCGTCAATTGAGCCGACTGTGCCCATGGTTTCCGGTTATGGAAAGGCGATTTCTTCTCTGCTGCCGTCCTCTTTTTCCGCCAGAGATACTTCGAGGGGTGTTCGAAACATGGGGTCATATGTGCCGAGCGACCATGCCTTGACTGGGGTCGACTTATTCGGAGCTGGGGAAGCCTGGCTAGCAGATGTGTGCTCGACCTTCGAGGAAGTCTAGCGGCTTCACTATGCAGTGAGTTTTGGCATAAGTTTTCCGAGTTTCGTGCCCTCCCTTTCTTATCGTTTTTTCTTTTTGCAGGCTTTTGATAAGCTTAAGTCCGAGCTGCTTCGCCGGGAGGCCAGGCTTCAGAAAGCTTTGGACGAGGAGAAATTNAAATAGATGTGATCACAAAGCTCGAGTCCGAGCTTTCGAAGGTCAGGGCTGAGATTGTTGATACTCGGGTTGAAGCCGTGATGAGCCAAACTAAGGCTAACCAGGAGACGGCGATCTATTTGAAGGACGCTGCCGATGCTCAAGCTGAGCTGCGAAAGGCCCTCGATTGTGAAGGCAGGATCAAGGAATATGCTCGTTGCAAGTCTCGAAGAAAGACTCTCGAGGAGATCCGCGCTAGGGGTTTTGTCCTCTCGAAAGAGTAAGCGCGAGCGAGGGCGGACGAGCGTGATGCTCGGTTACTTCTGTCTGGCACCGACGATAGCAAAGATGAGGCCGATGGCCATAGCCCTCAGAAAGGGGGAGAGTAGATTCTGCCAGTTGTATGTAGCATTTTCAAAACATGTTTTGTAAATGGAGATTGCATTTTTTCTTATATGTGTATAAAGAAAACCTTGTGGCTTTACTTCTTCTATATTCCCCTCTGTCTCGAATTTGGTCGAGTGAACTGGTCTTTTCAGTTGATAGGAATCCTTGGATTCGTGATATGGCCCTGAGGTTCATCGGGCTGGCCCGTAGGTTTTCATGTACTCGGCCGGTGTGAGCCTTTAGTATTAGCTGGCGTTTGAGCTCTTATGCTCTTTAAACATATTTTGATCATCTGTTTTGGGTTTAGCCTCCAAGTCGGGTCTCCACTCGAGCTCATTTGACCCTCAAGTTTTTGTATTTGCATGGGCTGGTGATAATGGCTCTTATGCCTCGGGTCGAAGTGACCTTTTAGTGTAAGCTGGCGACAATGGCTCTTATGCTTTTTGCCCTGGGACATTTTCAGTTAACTGTTTTGGATTCGGTCTCCGAATCGGGTTTCGACTCGAGCTCATTCGACCCTCAAGTTTTGTATTTGTGCGGGCTGGAGACAATGGCTCTTACGCCTTGGGTCAAAGCGACCTTTCATGTGGGCTGGTGACAATGGCTCTTACGCCTTGGATCGAAGCGACCTTTCATGTGGGCTGGCGACAATGGCTCTTACGCCTTGGGTCGAAGCGACCTTTTATGTGGGCTGGCGACAATGGCTCTTACGCCTTGGGTCGAAGCGACCTTTTTATTGGCTTTATTTTCCCTCGTTAAGGTCTTTTTGACATAATTTTTGCCTGACTCTTCGACGGTTCGAGAAGAACCTTGATTACGAGTCATTTTGTAGCGATGATCGAGCACCTCGGGAGGTCTGGCTCGGGGGCTGAGTATCTCGAAGCCTGTGATTTGGAGTTGACATGGTCGAAGCTCTTTTGCCTATGTCGAGGGTAGCCCATTTAACCGGTTCTTTTTGAAGTAGATTCGAAGTAATTGAAGGCCTGCGATTTTGTAACAACGGTCGAGCGTCCCCGAGTCGCGTTAGATTGGCTGGTACAGCCTTATGACCATAGTCATTTGTGCTTGGCCGGAGCCATTTTTGATCCCGACTGAAGTAGTTTGGGCATCTATATCAAGGGTATGCCTTTTAGGGGTCTTACAAGTTCGATATATAGCCTAAACTTTGAGATCGGGTTTATGCCTTTAGCAAGGTCTTACAAAATTTTCATGCATTTGAGGTCTTACAATTTTTAGATACTTGGTACAAGTATGGTTCATGCCTTGCTTGAGGTCTTACAGATGTTGTTGCTGCCTTATGTAGGTCATACGAGATCGAGTCTTCCCACTAGGGGTCTTACGGCCTCGGGTTTTTTAATGAATGGTGATTGGCGATAGTCCCCGAGTCATCGAGGGTATTTTGGCTCGGGAGCCATTACGACGTAGATGACGATTTGAAGGCAGTCCCCGAGCTTATCGAGGATTTATCGGATCGGGAGCCATTACTTGCAAACTTGGTGCTGCCTCGGTCGAGGGCTTACTTTTCCGGAGCCTCCGGCCCGGAGTCCATGTGGCATTATGTTTTCGACGCCAGTCCCTGAGAGTTCGGGGCATTTCCAACCTTGGAGATGTTTTGTGATTTTCATGCTGCCTCGTTGAGGGCTTATGAGTTTGGAGTCTCAACCCGGAGGTTGTCCAGGTGTTAGATTGTTGATGCCAGTCCCTGAGTGTTTGGGACGTTTTTGACAGAGGAGCCGTTTTTGCAAAGAATACCGAGTTTCTCTTGACGCGTGAAATGCTTTGATGTAAAGTATTCTTCAATCACTTTGTACAAGTATACATGCCTTTGCTGATACGAGCTTGATTGTTCTATGCTGACACGGTTCGTTTGACCGTTTGGTCCGGTACATTATTTTCCTGTCGGGACCCTGTTCAGCATGTCTTAGCTTTTCCGAGAAGGTGTTCTTCCGGGGGGATGCTCCCCAGTATTCGAGGTTGATTGTAAAAATATCCTTGAATACTTGTTGAATTTTCTTTAAGTAGCATATAGGTGTTGCCTCCTTAAAAACCTTGCCGATAAAACCCTTTTTGGGATGAAAACCCGGTCGAAGGAAAAGAGTGCAACGCATGCTTTTGAAACATAAGGCCTTGGAGTTGGAGAGTGTTTTGGCTATTTTGATCAAATACCTGCACTTAGGTCAGCATAGAATGTAATTGAAAAAGAAAAGAGACGGTCGTACCTTAGTGTGGAATGCGCCGGCGATGTTTTGAGGTCCGATATGTCTTAGTCGATTGTGATGAGGACGTGGTACGGTCCTCTGCTTTGTTTAATTGGGCTCAATCGAAGATGTAGTTTAGTTACACTTTGGCTCCTTTGCGAGTGGAGGTATTGGTGTCGGTGCCACATCATGTAACGCGAATATTTCCCTCGTCGCATGTTGTTCCCCGTAGACGGTTTTAATCCCATCCTTTGTCGGGAATTTCATCATTTGGTGGAGGGTGGAAGGTACCGCTCTCATGCAGTGTATCCATGGTCTCCCGAACAAGGCGTTGTACCTCATGTCTCCTTCAATGACATGGAATTTGACATTTTAGGTCACGCCGGCCACGTTGACTGGGCGGGTGATTTCTCCTTTCGTTGTTTCACTGGCCATGTTGAATCCGTTGAGGACTCGAGTGGCGGGCACGATTTGGTCAAGCAGTCTGAGCTGCTCTATTACCCTCGACCTGATAATGTTGGCTGAGCTACCTGGATCCACGAGTACACGTTTTATTTGAAATGTATTTACGAGGAAAAAGATTACCAGTGCGTCATTGTGAGGCTGAGACAAGGCCTCAGTGTCCTCTTCGCTGAACGTGAGGGCGTCTTCGGGTATGTACCCTCGGGTTCGCTTTTCTCCAGTAATGGATATTTTCATCATTCTCATCACGGGTTTGTGTGGAGCATCGATGCCTCCCAAGATCATGTGGATAACATGCTGCGGCTCATTCGTTTCATTCTTCTTGGCCGCCTCTCTTTCCCGGGACTGATTTTTGGCCCGATCACTTAAGAATTCTCGGAGGTGACCTTTATTGAGTAGTTTGTCTACTTCTTCTCGGAGCTAGTGGCAATCCTCGGTCCTGTGGCCATGTGTGTTGTTAAACTCACACATTAAGTTATGATTCCTTTGCGAAGGATCCGATTGCACAGGCCTTGGCCACTTGGCATCTCTGATTTTGCTGATGGCGAACATGATGTTTCATACATCGACATTGAAGTTGTATTCTAATAGGTGAGGTGCCTCTGCTGGCCCCATATGCCTATCAAACCAGGTTCTGTTGACGATTCCCAGAGGATTCTGTCCTCGGTCCATCCTTCGATCGTTGCGGGGTACGTTGCGCCTCGGGACTTTCCTCCTATCTTTGATGTATGGCTGATATCTTTCTTTGTTTGGCTTCGGCTCCTTTGTCAGGAGTCTGCTTGGGTATACCGAGCCCGAGAGGGCCCCCAGCTGGTCCTCCTCGACCCTGATTTTTGACTGGTATCGGTTATGAACATCCGACCAAGTCACGGCCGGGTACTCAACTAGGTTCTGCTTCAGCTGTTTCGAAGCCACCGAGCTTCATTCGTTCAGACCTTGAGTGAAGGCCTGCACCGCCCAGTCGTAGGAGATCGGTGGCAGTTCCATTCATTCCATTTGGAAGCGAGATATGAACTCTCGCAGCATCTCATTATCTCTTTGTTTAATCTTAAAGACGTCAGATTTCCTTGTTGCTACTTTGATGGCACCAACATGTCCCTTGAGCAAAGAATCCGCTAACATGCCAAATGTATATATCGAGTTTGGGGCCAGGTTGTGATACCACATCATTTCCCCTTTAGAGAGCGTTTCCCCGAACTTTTTTAGCAGGACGGACTTGATCTCGTTGTCCCTTAGGTCATTTCCCTTTACAGCACAAGTGTAGGCGCTGACGTGCTCGTTGGGGTCTGACGTTCCGTTATACTTTGGGAGGTCGAGCATTCTGAACTTCTTTGGAATGGTTTTCGGGGCCGCTTCTTGTGGGAACGGCTTCTGTACGAACTTCTTTGAGTCCACACCTTTCAAGATCGGAGGCGCTCCTGAATTTGATCGACCCTGGAGTTGTAAGTCTCGACCTTCTTATCATTGGCTTCTATCATTTTCTCGCCCGATTTGATCCTTCTGGTGAGGTCCTCGAGCATCTTTACGATGACGGGATTGGCCATCGACCCGTTATTGCTCGATCTCTACGGTACCTGTTCGGTCGGGGGAGCTGTCCCCGGTGTTACTATGCTAGGAGTTTTCTTGTGGCTTTGCAGCTGAGCAATAGCCAGCTGTTGTGCCTGCAACATTTCAAAAATAACATGAAGGCTAACCTCCCGTTCTTCCCGAGCTGGAGTTTTCTGGGCTTCTTGTTGGTCGCCTTGGTGTATGCTCCCGTTAGTGTGGGAGCTTATTTCGATGTGTTGAGCGTCGCAGAGACTTCGTCCACCGGAATTGGTCCTGGTGCATTCCCAAGGTTTCGTGGTGGCTCACCAACACCTGGAACAGCCACACCATTCTCTCTGTGGTTCTCAAGGTTATTGTTTACTGAATCAGACATTCCGTCCTGAAATCAAAGATCTTTGGACAAGAAAAAGCGTGAAAGATAACTTGCATTGTGTAATGGAACCAGCAAGAAAATAATCACTATTATTTTTAGCCCCACGGTGGGCGCCAAACTCTTTACCATGAAAATGGTAATTATAATTAAATTTGATTATGGGACTCTAAAAATACGTGATCTATTTTTATGTCGGTTGTTAAGCAGTTGATGCTATGTATGTGAGACTTAGGAATGAAATAAGAGTTAAGGATAAGATGATAATCAAACCGATAGGTAGACAATCGGGGGCCTCGAGCTCGTTGATCCGGGGCCTCGAGGTCGATTCCGGGACTCGACCGTGAGCTTATCGAAGGTAATTGAAGTATGACTAACAGTTATGATAATATCAAAGAAGGCTCTTTATGGCCAATGATAAGCAATAAATGATGAACAGTAATGAAGATAATAGATGAGAGCAATAATATCAAGAAAATATGTAAGAGAGCAGAGAGAATACTGTTTTATATTTCTTATGGAGCAGCTAAAGCAACAGATCCCTTACAAAATGATATGGACTCCCTTTATATAGGAGGGAAATCCCCACATAGTACAAAATTCATTAATTACAAAGATATGGGGATGGGACGGCTGAATGATGCCCTGATTTGGGTTCAAAGCAGCCCACTAGACTTTGTCAGCCCTAGCCGAGTGCCTTGGGAACTCCCCATTTCTACCATAGCCGTGATCATTGCTATATTGAGGTCGAGCGTTGACGTCCCTCGAGGGAGGGTACTCGGCCGTGACCTCGAGCCTTCGAGGTGATCTTTCGAAGTGCCTTAATGGCGAGGATTTGGACCCTCCGATTTTGCCGTATACACGGACTCTAGCGAAGGGGGAGTGATCATGCAGAATAGGGTTGAATCATCGCTTGTGGCGGAAGTGAAAGAGAAGCAATTCAACGATCCATTGTTAGCACAACTGAAAGAAGGGATTCATAAACACAAGACCATAGCTTTTTCCTTTGGCATGGATGATGGTACCCTACAGTACCAAGGCTGCCTATGTGTTCCGGATTTGACGGTCTTCGAGAAAGGATCATGGCAGAAGCTCACACTTCCAGGTATTCCGTGCACCCAGGTTCTAAAAAGATGTATCATGATTTCAAGGAAGTTTATTGGTGGAACAACATGAAAAGGGATGTGGCGGACTTTGTGGCAAAATGTTCGAATTGTCAGCAACTGAAAGCCGAACATCAAAGGCCCGGTGGATTGGCTCAAAACATAGAAATTCCAATGTGGAAATGGGAAATGATCAACATAGATTTTGTGGTAGGGTTACCGCGCACTCCGCGCAAATTCGACTCAATTTGGGTAATCGTGGAGCAACTAACGAAATCAGTGCACTTCTTGCCAGTCAAATCTAACGACACAGCGGAACAGTATTCTCAGTTGTATATCAAAGAAATAATCAGGTTGCATGGCACTCCAGTCTCAATCATTTCGGATTTAGGGTCTCAGTTCACGGCCAACTTTTCGAGGAAATTTCAGCAAGGCTTGGGTATGCAGGTAAATCTTAGTACAGTTTTTCATCCTCAGACCGACGGGCAAGCGGAGCGGACCATTAAATCGCTTGAGGACATGTTGCGTGCTTGTGTTCTTGATTTCAAAGGAAGCTGGGTTGATCATTTGCCATTCATAGAGTTTACTTATAACAACAGCTTCCATGCTAGTATCCAGATGGCACCATTTGAGGCGTTGTATGGTAGAAGATGTATGTCTCCCATTGGGTGGTTCAAGGTTGGAGAAGCTGAATTGATAGGGCCGGACCTTGTACATCAGGCCATGGAGAAAGTCTAAAATTATTATGGAAAGGTTGAAAACTGCTCAGAGTCGCCAAAAGTCATATTCAAGCATTCGTCGCAGAGATTTTTAGTTCAAAAAAGATGATTGGGTATTTTTGAAGGTTTCCCCCATAAAGGGTATCATGCGGTTTGGAAAGAAAGGAAAATTGAGTTCGAGGTATGTCGGACCGTACAGAATCATTCAGAGTTTCGGCCAGGTGGCATACATGCTCGAGCTACCACCCGAGATATCATTGGTACACCCAGTCTTCCATGTGTCTATGTTGAAGAAGGTAGTGGGAGATCCGTCCACTATTATGCCGGTTGGAACTATTGAGGTCAATGAAGAACTGTGATGAAGAAATTACAGTTGCCATTCTTGACAGGCAAGTCCGAAAATTGAGAAATAAGGAAATTGCCTCCGTGAAAGTGTTATGGCGGAACCAGCAGGTTGAGGAAGCCACTTGGGAAGCCGAGGAAGAAATGAAAAACAAGTACCCGCATTTGTTTGTATAGCCATGTAATAGCTCCTATGAATTTGGTTTCTATGAACTCTGTATCACTTGATTTGGTCTATGTAAAATTGTTCCGTTTTTGTTATATGTCGCCTATGGGGCCATGGTTGGATTCATTATGAGTTATGTCATGTCAATGGGTTGTGTATATGCTGTTAGGATATGTTTTTGGGGCTCTCTGGCAGGAGGATAGGCCTAGTTACAAAGGAAACTATGGCAAAAAATTTTAAAATTTAGGGAGTTATCCAAATTTGGGGCTGTTGATATCTTTCATGATGTGTAAAAAGCTGAAGTTGCATAAGGTTGCTAATGAGTGAACCTTGATCCTCATTCGAGGGCGAATGATCTTATGTGGGGGAGGATGTAAGGCCTCGTGAAATTCTTACTCAAAAACCCGAAATCTCGTAGTGCCAAGTTAGGAATATGTGTTAGAAATTTATAAACCCGAAATCTCATAGTGCAAATGTCAATGTGGTGATGATTTGGTTGAGAGTAAAAAGAAAAGTAAAGTTTTTGATGCTAGCACTAGTATTAGTTGCTTTAGTTATCTTATTCCTACTTTTGAAATAACATTCTCGTTATATTTTACTAATTTTTCTTTGAGAAAAGGTAAGAATGTTTCTTTTGGTGTTTTGAATGATCATTTTAAGCAAAAAGAACCTAACTTTATTGATTATTTTCTGAAGGTTCATCAAGAAAAAGTTGCTAACACTAAGGAAAGCGTTGAACTAACTCTTCGGCATATTATTTGCCAAGAGCTTTTTCTTTTGCCTAAAAGCAAGAATGGTATGTACATTTGGCTTATGCTTATCTTGTGTTTATCAAGGCCATTGAGGTAAAGATGCATAACTTTGAGTGTTTTCGTACTCTTTGTATGATGATTCATGATGAACTTGGCCTATCTCTTAAGTTTCCATGTGAAGTTGTTGTTGGAAAGTATGTGGATACTTCGGGATTAAAGTTTGGTTTTGACCCCGGAGTTGTTTCTTATTATGGTAAAGTGTCTTTCTTTGGATTGGAGAGTATGATTTTTATTGTTTCTTATGACACTTGGTTATACCATAAAAATGTGCACTTTGTTGAGCATTTTACAAAATTGTTGTTTTGTTGGAAGTATAGGACTTTCTTTACTCTTGATTCTTCTCATGGGTATTATTTTCGTTATAGTCAAGTTTGTGTCATTTGTGTTAAAGATGTGTTCTTTCTAGATTATGACACTTGGCTATATCATAAGAGTTCTACTTTTGAGTGCAAGGTTGAGAACTTTGATCTTTTAGCTTGGACATACAATGCTTTGATTGTGCTTGGCTTGGTACTAATATTTTCCCTTTTCTTGGTTTTGCAAGGTCAAAATTTGAGGACGAATTCCTTTCGGGGGGGGGGGGGGGGGGTAGGATGATACAAGCCGGATGAGCATGCTTAATGAGGATGATTTCCTAGTCAACATCATAGCATTGAAGAGCTTTGAAGTAGTCAAGATCAAGAAGGCTATATTGGCAATTTAGCTATTTAGGCTAGTCTTATAATTTAGGTCTACTTAGCTTCCTTACTAGTCTAAGGGTATTTTAATCGTCTAGCCTAAATAGCACACTACTATAAATAGTCCTACCTCTAATTTTGAAAGGAAGCTTTTGATGATGAATTGATAAACATAGACCAAACCTTGAGAGGTTTAGGGTATCTTTTATTTCTCTTTATTTACCATGTTTATAGATTATCTATGTTAGGTTCATCATGTATGAGTTCATGTTCATACTCTTGGATTATCTTTGTATTTGAATGTTAATTCATTGTTCTAGTTGATATATCTTCTAGGGGCTTTGGATTGCATTCTTTACTTAGCTTAATCCGTGTTTCTTATTAGTGTTCTTCCTCGATTAGTGTTTATCATTGTAAATTCAAGGGGTGTAACTAGTTCATAGTTAGGTTCTTGTCTTTTTAAACCCTAATCTTCTATCTTTTTGATTCTGTGCATTTTTGCATTATCTGTGTTTTCGATACGATTCCGTATCACCCAACCCACTAGGTAGGCCAATTGACAATAAACCAATTCCAATGGAATTAAATGAGAGAAATAAATATAAAATAAATATCTAAATCTTATATATTTTTCAAGGACTGATATTACAAATCATGTGCTTCCAAGATTTAGAATTTACAAAGCGGGTATGAAATAAAGTACGTCATCTATTTGAAATATACATGAACTGATTAAAAATTCTAAAGCTGCCAAGATCAAGAGGCATCTATGACTGGAACGTAGGTACATATTCAAATCCAGCTCTCGTCGTACATGACAACAACCGCATCCAACATCTGCACGCAAGGTGCAGAAGTGTAGTATGAGTACAACCGAATCCATGTACTCAATAAATAATAAACCTAAGCATAGGTTAAAAGTAGTGACGAGCTGGGACAAGGGTTAGAGCCCAACTCCAATAACCAGAAATAGTTCAAAATAATATAATGAAGATAGTGCAAGAGATAACTCAGCTCGTACACAGTACGGAAAAATAAGCATGCTTTTCAAGTATAACAGTAATCCCGAATCTTTCACCGAAAACACCAGAAATATCAGTGTAAGGCCCCGCGAAATTCTTACTCAAAAAACTAAAATCTCGTAGTGCCAAGTTAGGAATATGTGTTAGAAATTTATAAAAAGTGAGCCGCGGTTCAGACTTTTTGGATTGATCTGTGCATTAAAAAGTTAAGGAAGAATATTTTTTTCAGAAGAGTGTGTTTCTGCGGCCCATTATGCGACCGCATAAAAGCTGCCGCAAAGTGAGGCAGAATGTTGGCTAATTTGAGGACAACTATGCGGCAAAATTATGCGATCGCATAATGGATATGCGGGCCGCATAGTCGTCGCATAACCTCCTTGGAATTTTTGCGAAGGGTAGTTCTGCGGTGCATTGTGCGACCGTAGAACAGGTATGCGGACCGCATTTCTTACGCATACCCGGGCAGAATGGTCAAGTTTTGAGGGCCATTTTGCGGTCCCTTTTGCAGGCGTATGCGACCGCAGATTGAGTCGGGGCTCCTATTTTCTAACTTTTAAAACCCGACCCCATCTCATTAAAAATACCCCATTAGACCCTTTTATGCTATTTTCTACTGCATTTAGAGTGAGAGAAGAAATCTAGAGAGAGGAAGTGATCATCACCAAGTCCCCATTCAACCCTTGCCAAAATCTTTGAAGATTATAAAGTAAAATTACTAAGCCTTCATTCTAAGAGGTAAGAACTTGTGCCCTAATCTTTGATTTCGAAATTCCTACTAAAATGAGTAATTAACATGTGGATTCATGGGTATAAGAATTGATTATCTTGCATGCATGAATGATAAAAGGGTATGGGGAGATTGTGGGCTAAAAATGTAACAAATGGGGTTTAGGATGATAGAACCTCTCACAAAAGGTCCTAAAATCACAATGCACACTTAGTGCTTGATAATATACTCAAATGAGCTAGAATCTTAATCATCTCTCTAATTTTTGGTTCAACTTGAAATTCTCATAAGATAGATCGAAGTTGCTAACAGTTCCGGAATTTTGTAAGAGTTTAAGGAAAGCACTATTGAGGTATGTATGGTTAAAACCCCCTCTTCTTAGAAATTGAGCTCCTTTGGTGTCCATGGAAATGTTGTAAGACCAAAATTTGATTGATGTATTGATTGTTATTTCACATGAATTGGTGTTGCAAATATATACGTGAAAGGTGTGCCTCAATGTGTTCAATATACCATTCTTGGTGATTTAAGGATGTGTGAAGAATGTGAACCATGTGTTGAAATGCCTAGATTTCAAGTCAAGTTTAAACTGAGATTGTTATGCCAAACAATGTGAAATCTTCTCTATGCTTACAACTTGAACTGCTCTTGTATGTGCCTATTATCCTAGATTGCAAGGTTAACTTGAAAGTGGAATTGATGTGAAATGTGGAGAAAAAGAGTTTGAGTTTTGAAATGTGGCCTAGTGCCAAAAATGATGTGATAATTGTGGCCCCAAGTGCCTATGAATTGATATATTTTAAATAAAGATTGAAATGAGATGATTAATGAAAAAGGAACAATGTCTTGGTAAGACGGCCTAGCCAATCGGGTCGTGATCGGACGCCGTGCCACACACATGGTGGTATTGTGCTGATATTGAATCCGAAAAGTGAAAATGAGATTGTGATTGAGATACATGTCTCAAATGAGGCAACCTAATCGATCGGGACGTGATCGGACTCCGCGCAAGAAAGCGGTGGTATTATGAATGATGATGAACAGTATTAAATGCCCCAACCTAAAGCTATGGAAATTATGTGAAAGTTATATGATCCTTTTATTTGATGATATGGTGATCGTTTAAAGCTTTTGTTCATCCGTGTGATTTCTTTGTTCTTGTATGATAGTTCTTTCTAATGAGATGGTGTTTAGTTATACATACTAGTACTATTCCATGGTACTAATGTCCCTTTTGCCAGGGGCGCTACATCTTTGAATGGATGTAGGTGGCTCCATAGCAGACAGTGCCGACCGTAGGTAGCGGAGCATCCTCCCCTCAGCAATCTTGGTGAGCCCCTTTTTTTCCAGGGTGATGCAGTATGTATTTTGTTATAAATTACCACTTTTGAGGTATAGCCGGGGCCTTGTTGCCGGCATTATCATAACTGTCTTTTGTATCTTTAGAGGCTCCGTAGACGTTTGTGGGGGTTATGTAAGGGTGTTGGATGGGTCAATGAATTGTGTTGTAACTCTAAACTCTAGTTCTTTTAAACTGTATCTGTATGAAATCTTGGAAGCTTAACGATGGTTTAAGGGTTGTAATATAAAATGAACTAACAATGTTGCATGTACGATCTTTCCTACGGTCTAAATAAACGAAAGCATGGTTTCCTTAATCATATTGAGTTGGGTAGAAAGTGTCCAAAAGACTTGCTCAGTTGGGTTCACTCGATTGACCGTCGGTCGCGCCCGTTGGGGTGTGACAATAAGTTTGAAAACAGTAATTTTTTCCAAAAACTTTCAACAATAGTTAAGATGTCTCGTTATCGGATAGCATAAGGAAAGTACATCTCCATGCCTACATGTCAATGAGCATGTGATTTTCATGACTGTCACTATACCGTACAACATTAGGAAATGCATCTCTATGCCTGTATGTGAAGTATGCATGCCAACTGTAATGCAATGCAGTGACAAAGCCATGTGCAATACTCTCGGAGTATCAATGCACTCAACCCTACAATTCACTCAATCCTCACAGTCACTTAGTCCTCATAGTCACTCAATCCTCCTAGACACTCAATCCTCCCAATCACTCGACATTCACACTCAGTAGGTACCTGCGCTCACTGTGGATGTGCAGACTCCGGAGGGGAAATTCCAGCCTAAGCGCTCTAATAAGCCAATCACGGCATGAATCAATAATTCCTGCTACGACGTGCAGCCCGATCCCATGATAAATCAATATTACTTGTTGCGGCGTGCAATCTGATCCCATCATGATGAATAATACATGCTGCAGCATGCAGCCCGATCCCATTAATATCCTCACAATCAGGCCCTCGGCCTCACTCAGTGATCAATCTCTCCAGTCTCTCGGGCTCACAATGTCATGAAAAATCAGCCCAAAAATGATGATGTGATGTATCAACAAATGGTAACAGAGACTGAGATATGATATGCAAATGAATGCGTATGACTGAGTATGTAATTGCAATATAACAAAATAACTCAACAACAGAAATGACCTCAATGGGTCCCAACAGGATAAGCATATAGCCTAGACATGGTTTCTAATATGGATCACAACTCAACTACTCTAGCACGTAGTGATTTCTTGAATACAAATAAGATTAGGTAACTGCACAGTACCATAGAAATAACCGAGTCAGAATTCACACAGTGCACGCACACAAGCCTGTCACCCTAGCATGTGCGCCACCTCAACACCAAACACATATCACGTATATTCAAGGGTTCATACCCTCAGTACTATGTTTTGAAGTATTACTTACCTCGAACAAGCAAAATCCAATATCGAGCAACCCAAACGATGCTCCAAAAATGCCATCCCGCGCGTACAGACTTCCCAACGACTCGAAACTATCCAAAAGAAACCCAAATACATCAAATAATGCCTAAGGAAATAATCCCAAATGATAAATGTGGAATCTTTAATCAAAATCCCAAAGTCAATCTAAAAGTCAAACTTGGGCCCACACCTCGGAACCGGACAAAACTCAAAAAGTCCGACCACTCATTCAATTACCAGTTCAACCATAAAAGTTTCACCCAATACGACTCTTAATCGATGTTCAAAACTCAAATATTCACTCTATTAAACTTTGGACAAAACCCCCTAATTTTCTCTTTTAAATTCACAATCCAATTACCAAAAACAAAGATAGATTCACGAAATATAACCAAAACCGAGTAGAGAACACCTACTCCAATTCATATGGTGAAAATCGCCTCAAAAATTTCCCAAACCCGAGCTCCCCAACTCAAAATATGACCAAACCCTCGATATTAAAATTTTAGCCCAGCTGTTCTGCCTCGTTTCGTGTGTCAAACAATCCCGATACTCGCTTTTGATGCCTCCAATGGATTCCTTGTGAAATTCCAGTCAAGTTAGGCTTTTTAATCACTCCATTTGACCTTATCATGAAGGTGATATATTGGTATCAATATTTGGAAATAACGCAGATTTTTAAATACGAATTCAGAGGCAATTTCGCAATTACTCTGAAAAAATCTGGTAACCCAATTCTTAGTAAAATAACCATAAATTCCTCATACGATGTCAAAACTTGATGATTCGAGTTGCTATGGTTCTAAAATTATGATACTGATCTAATTCTTCAATCAAAATAGAAATTGGAGCTCATTTTCTTAATGGGGTTCCATTTATGCTTGATGAAACGACATTGAAACATAAAAAACGAGTGCAACACAACCCAAACCTATTCGAAACTCACTCGGGCCCCTCGGGACCCCGTCCGAACATACCAACAAGTCCCATAATATAACATGGACTTACTCGAGGCCACGAATAACAACATCGAAACGACGAAGCACACCTCAAATCAAACTTAATGAACTTTTGAACTTTCAACTTCCAAAACTCGCGCCGAAACATATCAAATCAACTTGGAATGAACTCAAATTTTGTACACAAATTCTAAATGACGTAACGAAGCTATTCCAATCCCCTGAACCACAATTCGAACCCGATATCCTCAAAGTCAAACTTATGAACTTTCCAAACCTTCAAATTTCCAACTTTCATCAATTAGCGCCTAAACCTTTTTTAAATATGCAAATGCAAATTTGGGCATACGCCCACGTCCAAAATCCCCATCCGGACCTAACAAAACTATGAAAACTCTAATTCGAGGTCAAATTCTAAAAAGTCAAACTTGGTCAACTCTTCCAACTCTAAAGCTTCAATCATGAAATTCATTCTTCCGAATCAATTCCGAATACCCTGAAAACCAAAACCGACGATTCACACAAGTCATAATACATCATATGATGCTGCTCAAGACTTCAAATAGCTGAATGGAATGCATATGCTCAAAACGACCGGTCGGGTCGTTACATTCTCCCTCACTTAAACATACGTTCGTGCTTGAACGTGCCAAGAATTGTTCCTTAGCCGTCAAATCAGTGTGTAACCTTACCATGCACATACCCGAGGTGATCCCACATCACCCTAATCCATATACGCCTGACGAAACAACCTAGCTAGATTCTTAATTCAACTTTAGCCCATAAATCTTAGAATCCAATTTCCAACATCCGAAATTTATTATAAGACCCAAATCTCGCATCTACACCCTGTATAGGCCGGAACAAGTTGCATCAAGCCATAACCATAACCCAAGGCACAATTAAATGATATACCACATAACTCTAATACCCATAGCAATAACTCCCAATCACCGTAGATGCTCAAAATAACCAATATCGGTAATAAACCTCCTATCGAACAAAACCCCGTTATAAACCTTCGTACACTGCCGATGATGAAAGAAACACGCAGAAACTCGTAACCACTTATTAGATCAACAAGTCATGGAGCCCTCTCGTCCGATAAAAATCAAAGCCAAACTCTAAGCCAACTTCCGATATTATTCCCCCATCCATACTATAATCAAATCTGATAGTACTCCTTCTAGGTCCAATGACCCCTTCTCATCAAATGCAACCATTCTATTGACATGCCATACCAATACAACCCTAAGCCACATCGTGCAATCCATGCACTAATAAGCAACAGTTTAAATGTACTCAATCATGGAAAATGACTCAAATGAGAGAACCGTCGTGCAATCTCAACAAGTACCACCACAACGCAATGCTAAGAACCCATCACACCATAGGACAAAAACACACGGATTTAACACAAAGGATCATATCCTGACATAACCCAGCTGCAATGCATGACCCCATCCAAACATTGGTCCATATGAAATACCTCAATCCACCATGCTCAAAATCAGCAACCACGCGCAATTCGACATCAAGTACCCAAGGTGCATGACCATAACCACAGAGAAGCAAATAACTTAATACGACAAACCCGAAAGGACCATAACTAAGGTACAATCGACCATTCCACACCATAATAACCAAATCACACCAAGTTCACTATAAGGCCCAAACAGAACCACACCATGTGTGCATACAGCCAACAAATCACAACCATTCGTAGCATAGAAGAGAATCACATAGAACATATCAGAACACGAACATGCTCAACTCTAATCGAATAACACACCTTATAACAATAATGGTGCTGAGTCAACAAGTCCAACTCGGTATAGAATACACATCCTCATTGAGCCTACCAATGAGCCCCAAATCAACCTCGGTCATCCCCAAATGGATAAATGGACCTCCAAAAGTCCACAGTGACCTAACCGTAGCACGTACTATCATCTAGCTAACTTTGGCAACATCTTCATAGTTCACAATCCCGAAACAATCAGCTTCTGAGAACTCCCAGTCTCCAAATCCATAGAACACATAAATCACCATAGTCGATCCCAACTTCACCACTCGAATGACTAGCACATCTCTCTTACATAATCATCCTCACGAGAAATACTTCTATAATTCTTCCATGCCATATAGCAAAATCTAATCATCGACAATCTATCAACAAGACGAGTACCGCAATACCAATGAAGCATCTGTAAGTCAAAACACAGTTCATATTCTGAAATGTGCACCTTTCTCAGGCAATACCAAATAGTAATAGCATTCATCTTGTCATCTGAAACCGTCCATGTAATCTAAGAATTCATGACCTTCCCTTCAAACTGAACCGTGACATTGCATATGCAAATCTCAATCCCACACAACACACCACATATCATGCAATCATATGAAAAGTACGAGAACCTCATAACCAACTCTGATTCATAAGCAGAATACATACTCGGTCAGCTAAAAACCCTCCATTTGATCTTATCCAAGAGAAAATCCCAATACGCAACATGTTCCTCACGCTAGTAGGATATATCCACCTCAAACCATGACAAAAATTATCGAGAACTCATTGGAATCCAGTTACACATAACCAAGCTATCAGAACCGAATCCATCTAACTCAACCAAGCCACGCAGGTAGCCAAAACTCAAGAGCATTGCCATGAAATACCTGTAGAAGCTCATCACATCATCAGTACTCAAAGAACCAATCATACCCATTACCGTGCTAATCCAACCTACTACCAAGCTGTCTTATTTCTTCGAGTTTCTTCCGAATTACTCTCAAGGTGACACTTGTTCTTGCCAGAACACCATGATCCTTGACCACAACTCACCCTACGAGATCATAGAATAAAATCATACCGCCCGAAGGCCCATAAGCCATTGTATTCCCTCTTATCACCCCAAAGTACCACAATCAAGACACCCACTCTGAAGAGACCTTATGTGAACTCAAAACTGTTTCCTTTACCTCCCTAATACTGAAATGCAGAAACCAAAATGGTATAGAAATACCGCATGTCTCGACACCATCCAATGTAAATCTGAAATCCTAGCCATGTATAAATCCGTAAAAACCTCAATTGCTACATATAAATCTTGACTCCATTAGAACCTTTTCGAGAGTCATTTACTTAGCTCAAATCATGATACCACCACCCAAACGGGCCGAACGACCTATGCCCCATTAGCACAATAAAACCCAAGAAGTAATCCACACCTCTGAACAACCAAGTCAACTCCTACTCCATGCGCACTACATCCCTCACGAATAAACTCTCAATCATTCCATGATTCAAATATACCCATAGAGTGTAATACAACCCGCATCCAAAAATTTTGTCACTCGAGTCTTCCTCGATCTCAACATTTGCAAGTCCTCACCGATTCACAAGTATGCCTCGGACCAAAATCAATATAATACGTAACCATGCAACCAAATCGTCGATAGCATACTTCCCCACTTGGATCAAAGTCATAGATCAAAACACTCGATAACTCACCATGCTCGTACTTTATTACAGCCATAATACCGCAGTGAGATTCAACTAAATCCTTCATAAACTCGTGTAACACAAACCACATAATACCTCAAATCATCTGCTAAGCTCGCATTCATTCTCGTGACGGCCTGGTCAACTGTTACAATCGATCCAAACTCAAATATCACAAATATAACCCAATGGCAGAAAAGAAAGCCTCCACATAACATCACAAGAATCACAGATCCGTAAATTACCCCGCAGGTTATAACCCACCTACTTAGGCTAAAACTAACATCTCTCTATACCCTTTCATAGCCACAATTATGCAATTACTTAATCTTCTCGAGTCTGAACACATCATCAAGACGAGAATCTAATTCGTTCCACAGTTAATCAACATGAAAGACCCTCCAATACACTCATAACTCGAGACTATATGTCATACCAAGATAGAAATCAAGCACCCAATAATCCTTTTTACGTCTCAAGCAAACTCTTCTCGTCACATTCAATCCATCCGAACACATCCGCAGTCATACATACTCATCATATAGCCATCCAACCACTCATTGAGCCCCAAATTCAACATATAGGGACACTACCAGACTTATAAGTCAAAAAGCACGTGCTCACACATCTGAAATCCCCCATGCTCAAGCTACAGTCAAAACCCGGCCTCAAGTCCTCTTGATTCGCTCATCATTAGCACACAGAAATCACATCTCGCACTTCGTCCGTGGAATCACAAGCCGTCGATGCACAGCTGATACCGAGTGCTCAAATGCGTATACGAGTACGTGGAAGGAATTCAAAGAGTTACAATCCGATGCTACATGATAAGGAAATAAAGATTGGAAGTTTATCCTAAATTCCCTGTAGCCTCTCGAAGATAGGTATGGACGTCATCATACCGATCCGCAAAACCCTACTAGACACTTCCTCACGACTTTTAGAACCTATGAACCTAGAGCTCTAATACTAACTTGTCACGACCCAAAATCAATCTAGTCGTGATGGCACCTAACCCAACCCGCTATGTAAGCCAATTGACAATAAACTAATTCTAATGAAATTTAATGCGACAAATAAATAAAAGAAAATATCTGAATCTTGTTATTACACCCCAAAGTTTCGTACGTGAGAGTACGTCGTAAGTCAATTGATGTAAGCTCTGAAAAAAGATCATCTTTGAAAGCACATAAAGTGAGTTAATCATGTTAACTTGGAGGTTAAAAATATTTAAGATCATGGACTTCAAGTACCAAGAGGGTTGGAAGGCTTAGAAGCTAAACCAATTGAAAAAAATAAGTTTCGTCGAAAGTCGACAAGTTGGGAATATTATAATGTGTACTTTTGGGGTGAGACTAGGGTGCTCAAAATTATAAGGAGGTTATGTTATGAGTTATTTTTGTCTTATGATAGTCGTGTGTTATGTTTTGAAGTCAAGCGAGTTTGGAACAAAAGTTGGCAAAGATCATCACAAGTTACATTCATAAATATGCTGAAAATTAGGTCAAATGAAGTTGGACCTTTCTCCTAAAGTACTTGTAATTATGGGATGATCCACGTATAAAATTGACGATTTACGAGTCTAGTTTCTAACTCATACAATCGTTCGTCGATGCAACATTGGAGTAGAGAGATATGTGTAGTTTTGTGAGACTGCGCAGACTGCATAGGTGACAAGTAGGTGTGTCACTAAAGCTTTTTGAGCAATACATTTCGTGTGCTATATAAGGTCTTTTTGGGACATATTATATACCAAATTGAAAGTCTTGGTATTTAGTTTCCAACTCTCCTACGGTTCTTTCATACGACACCCGGGAAAAAAGAAATAAGCGTCGGAAGAAGGGCCATTGCTAGGGTGCCAAGCTAGCACCTCTTTGACTTTACAAAAGTTGATATATACAGGGTTTTAAATCGTCTTTCTCTTCATTTTTCATAGAACACGACCAGAGAACCCCCAAAAACTTACCCTTAAGCTCTCTACAAGGGTTCCAAAGAAGATGAACATCCCGCATATGAAATCAAGAAGCGATAACATTAGAACGATCTCTACGACGTAAGTATCACTATATCACCTCTCTTTTTCTTTGTAGTTTGAGTTTTGGAAGGTACTTCATAGTAAAGAAACTGTATTTAAGCTTTCAAATGTCAAGGAAGGCTGATAAATTTGTTTCCTAATAGTTAGAACTCACTGGATGGTGATCGGAAGCAATGAGTTCGATTTATTTCACTTTTAGTGGACTGTTTTGTAGTCCACTCGTGTTGGCCTCTTTTGCTGATGCTTTATGGAGTTTTAGAGGAGCAAGGGTGTGGATAAACACCACATATTGACGGAATGGTGGGATGGCCGTTCGCCATTACATTTTTAAGGTTGTTTTACACTACTGCGGTGGTCGTTTGGTGTATGAAGAGATTAGGGTGTGTTGGGCTGTTTTGTAGTATTTTATGGTGTATATAAGGTTGTAAAATAATGTATATATGTTGTTATGTTGTGTTCTTTTATTGTTGGTATTATCTTGAATTTGGAGGAAGTAAGGATTATAGGTGAGATTCTGCCCGTTTTAATACAAATAAGCTTGTCGTTCGTTGTGCCATAGTTGTACCTTTCGTAACTTAATGATAGTATTATTGTCATTGTTGTAGATTAAGGTGAGAAGAGGCGAGTTCAAATTGGTGATTGGAAAGATTGTTATAAGGTATGTTAAGGCTAAACCTTTCATTCATTTTGGCATGATCCCGTCACTACATGCGTTTGATAACGAGGCATAAAGAGAAGTTCTTATTCCTAAATTTATGTACATTATCCTAGTCTCATAAGATACAATATTCTCCCTTATCGAGACTTCATATTGAGTTAAGTATTGTATTCTTTTAGTTAGGAGAGCAGAGAGTTTATATATATAAAGTATTATAGTATTTTCACCACCATCGAGCTATAATCGGTGGGCAGGCCCTTATTTGGCAACCTCTAATCAGATGGTAAGTTATATACCTTGCCTACTGTGGCCGAGCGGCTATGAGCAAGCCCAGAATGGCCGATATGTAGAGCCTAGTATGTCCGAGCGCCTATGAGCGAGCCTATTACGGTAGAGCAGTTACACATACCAAGCCTTATAGGGTCGGACAACTATTTTACTAACTATATTAAGAGAAATGAGTCGGTATCAGCATGTAAGCATATCTTTAATTATATTTTACTCCCATGTACTTTCAGTTATTATATTATAAGTTCAGTTAAGTTTCAGCTTTCAGGTATTTTGTTTCCTTACATACTTGGTAAATTATTTCGTATTGACGTCCCTTTTGCTGGGGACGCTGCATTTCATGCCTGCAGGTCCTGATAGACAGCTGGATAGACCTTCCCAATAGACAAAGTCAAATATCAGCTTAGTTGGTAAGCTCTACTTCCTCGGAGTTACCAGGTCTATACCTTGGAGTCCATTTTATATATATAGGTTTGATGGATAGGTCGAGGCCCTGTCCCGACCATGATATAGTTCAGTTATCCCTAGAGGTTTGTAGACGAGTCCTGTATATTTTTCAGATGATTCAAAATATGGCCTCATCGGCCTAAGTTAAGGGTTACCCTCCAGATTTCACAGTTTAGAGTGGTACGCTCGGGCCGAGTATGGCACCGGGTGCTGGTCACGCCTCTTTAAGTTTGGTGCGTGACAAACTTGGTATCAGAGCAGTTCTTTCCTAGAGAGCCTACAAGCCGTGTCTAGTAGAGTCTTGTTTATGGGTGTATTGTGCACTACACTAATAGTAGGAGGCTACAGGGAATTTAGGACTATCACTCTTTCTTCTTACTCTAGATCGTGTGGTAGAGCTCAGTTATAATATTCAAACTCCTAACTTTTATTTTATTCGTAATACAATGATACCTATATCCAGAAAGACAGTTTGTAAGAGATTGAATGTGGCTGTAGAAAAGTTGAGTAAGAAGATCTCGATTTTGCATCATGCTTACGATGAGTAAATGTGAGGTCTTCAGCAGATCATGTTCGTACTAAGACGTGTAAGCTTCTTGATAAGGAACCCCTAAGGCATCAATATCTATCCACCTATGTGGTAAAAAGCAATAAGAGAATCAGAAGGTAGACATAACTTTCAACAAGTAAAAGAAGCAAGGTGAAGAAGGGTACATGGTACCTAGTTAGTGAAGATTATCAATATTGACAATTCTAGCAGAGAAATATAAGCATTCTAAGTTACTTTCCGCATTAACAGAGATATATACAATTGGCCACACCTATCTCAGTTATGCCCTATGAGAGCTAACATTTGTTGTTTAAGAGAAGGATTGGACATTAGAATCCAGTTGGGGTTAGAGTAACCCAAAATGGTGGATGGATTGTTATCATTAGCTAAAACATTTATAGGATAGTGCAAACATGGTAACAGATCTCCTTGTGAGACACCCAGATGGTGCACTCTAGAATAGAACAGTCAAAATGAATACTAGAATGTTCAGAAATTTCAGAAGACAGGCAGTGGAATCCTAGAAGGGATAAATATTTACATTAGTATGTCTCCCGTCCCTAGTCAAGAGAGAATGTTAGGCGATCCGAAGAGCCAGTAGATGGAGCAAGGGGAGCTATAAGCGAACGAATATTGATGGGAAGTTTTCAGAATAAGTTAATATACAGAGATATTAGTAGGAGAATAAGAAGAGAGTAAATGAAGTATTATGAGTAAGATGTGATAAATTAGTGATAACAGTAATTCAAAATATGACAGGATGACAGAGTCTATAGTCAAGTGAAGGAAAAGACAACAGGTGACAGGCCTTCAGACCATAAAGAGTATAAGCCATAAAGTCATATCCTTATTTCGAGATATGATTTGGTGACTCCAACATGATTACTAGAAGGCTAAGTTAGACCTACGAAGTAATAGAAATTAGTATGGGCTAGTAAACGAGAAAAAGAATTAGAACATGATTTAGGGACCAAAGGATTTTATAATAGTCGTCATCGTGAGAATTTCAAAGATCACGTTCTGGTAATAATAGAATGGTCAAAGGAAGAATAACCTTTAAAGGTCATTCGGGAATATGCTTCCCTAAAGCAAGCACTATGAGCGAAGTTAAGCTTAAGGGCCTAAGTGTCCCAGTTACACTAGGTGTCACCCTCGTGCATGTGAAATTCAGTTATCCGGGGCATAAAAGGGTTATCGCAAGGCGAGTAAGAGTCAGTGAATACGTGAAAAGACATCAAAGATGAACAGGAAAAATATTTATAAGTAAATCTTCATACTAAATGTTAATATTCCCCTAAAGGGGGAAGATGGTGTGATTACATATTAAGTTGGAGTTAAGTGGTTCAGGTAACTATGAAATAGCAAGGGAAGAATGTGGTAAAATGGCGAAAGGAATGATATTGCATTTATTCAGATCCTATAGATATGCTACGACTCCAGAACATTATGCAAGCATGACATCGGGGAGAGGCAGTAACGGTTCCCATACTAGATGTTATTGATAAATAAGTACGAATGAACATTTGATACATTAAGAGCCAGTGCAAAAGGTTAGTTAAGACAAAAGACATAACCCAAGAGAGGTTATACAGAATATAAATATGAGCAGACTAATGAGTAGTTAGTAGTTGATTCAGGAAGAGCTTAGTTATGGCTAGACAAGCGGTCTCAAATAAATCAGTAGATCATGCAAGATAAACGTAGTGAAACCTAGTATAGGAAATTCAGTCTCGGAGATACGACATCATAATCCTTAAGAAATACTTAGATAGGAGTTGGAGTAGTAAAACGTACCGTATAAGTGTTACGGAAATAAAAGAGAGTGCCACTAGGGAGGCAATCGAAATTTCAGTTCAGAAGTAACGCTACGAGCATAAAGGCGCAGTGATAAGCAACTAAGGATAATTATTAGCGAGTAAGTACATCAAAAAATTAGTTGGGTATACGATGTAAAAAGCTCCTACCTTACAAGAGTCAGAGGGTCTTCCCTAAGTGCTACAACTATAGACTAGCTGAGGAAATAAGGAAGAAGGCTTCAACATAAGCATAGTTACCTAAAGAAGATATGATCTTGTAACAACAGTCATACTATGACATTGTATGCACTCCATTACAAAGTGGCACCTGTCGTGACTAAGGAAAGAGAAGTAAAATCAAAAGTAATATTCGAGATCATATGAGTTGCACGAAATTCCAATAGGTGTGGGCAGTAAAATAAGCCAAGTATTCATGCAACAAGTGGAAGAACGACCATGAGAAGTAATTACTTACTTTTAAAGAAAGTTGAGAAGGCATGAAAGGAATTATTCGATCTACGACCCGGAGTTAGTTACGTTATGACCGAAGTCAAGATTTCGGAGTACTATCCACAAAACATATATGTTGATGTTCATACAATTATGGTAGACTTCGGCATAGGTTAAAAGAAAGAATTGAGTCCACGTTACAAACAAGGGCTTGAATTGCTAGAAGGATATGTCATGGATGTTCCATAGCGTCTACGACAATCTAAAGTAATAACTAATACCCTGAACCACAGATCAGAAGATAGCTTAAGCCTACATAAAGGCTGAGACAGAAGAGAAATCTAAAGAGTTAATTACCTAAGTAAATCAGGAGTCTGATTACATACCGAGATAATTATAGAAATCGTGATTGAGAACATTGCCGAATCACCCTTAATATTAGAGGTACAAGAGAGATAGTACAACAGCCATATTCTATAACGGCTCTACGATAAAGCCACTTAGAAGAGCACCAGCCTCATAAGGAGTCAGTATGAAGCTCCCACGGAATTGTGTATGCACCAGAGGTGCGAGTAATATAGTAGAGCTTTAAGTTGTGGATTTGAATCCTACCTATGTGGAAGGGAGGTTATGAAAGAGACAAAGATACGATGTGAGATTTAATGGCAATTAAGGTAAAAGTGAAGAAGGTACGAGATACTCAAGTGCAGAAGGTTGTGTATAGTGTGTCACACCCCCTTTTTCTACCCCGGAAAGGGTATAAGAGAGTTTTTCCAATTAAAGTGACAATCAAAACGGGATTATTTTTATTAAATTCAGAGTCGCCACTTGGGATAGTTTATGGTGTCCCAAGTCATCGGTTTTAAAATCCCGAATCGAAGAAATTGACTCTTATTTATGGTCTGCGAACACAGAAATCCGGGTAAGGAATTCTGTTAACCCGGAAGAAGGTGTCAGGCATTACCGAGTTCCGTGGTTTTAGCACGGTCGCTTCGATCATAATTGGCTTATTAAATTGTTTAATTACTCATTTTAGAACCTATGTGCATTTGCCTCTTTTAATTAAGAAATTATCTTAAAATAGGTCACACGCACGTGTACCCATTTGTTTGGCACGTAAAAAATCATGTCACGCAAACGTGTCCACAATTAATAACGGTTTATTATTATTAAGAAGGTTTAGTCGAAGTTGCGTGAATGCATACTCCGATTTTATTTTTAAGAATCATAATTATGTCACAGGAACGTGTACACAATCACGATAGATATATTAAGAGCATGCCTAAACCCAAAGCTACATTTCCTATCCTTTTCCCTTTTTAAGATGAAACTTTCAAACCTATCCAACTATATCTTCAATATAGTACATTATTTGCACCAAATTTCAAAAGTCTTTCTTTAAACTCCAGGCCAGTCAAACAACGTCACATAAATTGGGACGGAGGAGCATTACATTATTTGCACCAAAAAGAAAAACTAGTAGCATCACACTATTAAGTCAAAAGAAGGCTAGAAACCAGAAAAGAGTAAAAGTACAATAAATCCCTGAGGTAGCCCTCAAGTGAACTGCCATCGCCTACAAAAAGCTTATTCAACGTCAAACAGAATAACACATCCTTAAGCAAATGAAACACGTCATATTATTATCCTTCCTAGCCACTAACATCGAAAACCACATATTTACAACAACAACAACAAAAAATCAAAGCATATAATATGAAACCTCAGATAAAAGCTCCAAAAAGACACCCAAAAAAATAAAATTTAAACTTTAGCGGCGGAATTTTTCTGGCAACAAATATTGACCAACCAATGCAGTACTATTATCAAAAACACAATAAAATAGAAACTGACCTTTCATGGAAAATAAAAGAACTAAATTCGACGACCTCTGAACGGAACTCGAACCGGAAACCAACGACAGTACCTCGACGTAAATGGGAACTCAAACGCGAACAGAAATCCGAACGCAAACTCAGGCAACCTTGCTCAGTGTAAACAGTTTAGAAGTAGTATTGTTAGGTCTTTGAGCAGAAACAAATGCAGCGAGCGACAAAGGAGCAGGCAGCATGAAATAGAACAGAGGTTCCATATTTCCGGCGAGCTTAGCCGAAGAAGCACTTTAGTGGCGGAATTTTTCTTATTCAGCTGCTATTACTAAAAAAATTAGCCTTAGGTGTTTCATTTTTGTCTCATTTTAGTCTGCGGCTGATCTCTAGCTGCGTGTTTTTGTTGAAGAAGAAGAGAGCTGATGGGGTCGTTTGGGGTGGGGTGAAGAAGATGATCTTCAGGGGGTAGGGGTCCTCTCTGTTAGCGGCGCATCTTCTCCTCAGGGTCTAGGTCTAGTGTGTCTATTTATGGGAAGGGGTCTAGGGTTAAGGATGGGGTAATGGGCTAAAGTTATTTGGGCTAAAGGTAATTGAGTTTGGATTATTATGGACTAGATCCGAATTGGGTCAAATTTGGCCAAATATACCTTTTAAAGTGGCCCTTTAACTCTAGTAGACTAAAAATATTAGCTCCTAAAATAATACCTATAAAATTGTGAAATCATTCCTAATTAAAATAAATTACTAGAATAAAACTAAATACTAAAAGTGAAATTTACTTTTGTATATTTTTTTATTTTATGAAAGATGGATAAACTAAAAGTAACTAAATAAAACATCGATTAGCTAAATAAGAGAAAATATTTTTGTAATTTTTATTTTTGTCACGAAATAAAGTAAAAGAGTCAGAATTAGTTGAAATAGAGATATTAGGCCTAAACTAAATATTTACATGCTAAAATATAAAAAATCTTGGGGAGGGTCAAAAATCACATGTCTACAGCTGCCCCTCTTTGACTAGAAACACAAAGTATTTTCAGACAAAGAACGACTAGACAGGTTTTTTGACTCGACCCTTATTTAGGGAGACCAAAAACTAAGAGAAAGGAGGATGTGATCGAGCCCTGGTATCTGAGCTACCTACATATCCTTGGCTATAAAGGAATCGGGCCACGTGTAGCTCAGAAGTAGGAACAGTGATGGAGTATACTAAGGTGGAGAGCCGGTCGAGGTGCCGTTCCGTCGAGGTTCCGGTCCGCGGTCCTGTTATTACATCAAATATCAAAAAATGAAAAAGGCTAACTAAGCCTGTCAACTACGAGTTACAAGATTCCTATCTTTAAGTCTTCTGAAGCTTGATCTTGAGTCTTGAATGGTTCTTCATGCAGACTTTAGATTTGAACCTTGGCGCTTGTTAGCTGCAGATGCTAGCTCGTTCTTCTTCAGTATCTCGGATCAAGACCGGACGTGTAGTGCTTGTGACTTCAACCATATCTTTGAGCAGTTCACATCTTTCATCTGCTTCTACATTTGGATTCACATCCCTCTTTTTTTTTTCTTTTCTTTCTTTTGGTTTGTGACTAACTTTTGTTGATCATCTCGGACTGTTGACTCGCATTCTTGCCGCGAGCTTCTGCTACTTCTAACTTGAATTGAATTCTGAAATGACTTCCCTTGTTCTCCAAGTGGGTTCCTGCTACTGACTTGAAAGCTTGAAATAATTCCAAAACGAATTTTGAAGTTACTTCCCTTGTTCTCCACGTGGGCGCCTAATTGCCAAAACTTGAACTGTATTCCCTTGTTCTCCAGGTCGGCACCTGATTGCCAAAACTTGAACTGTATTCCCTTGTTCTCCAGGTGGGTGCCTAATTGCCTAAACTCGAACTGTATTCCCTTGTTTTCTAGGTGGGCGCCTTATTGCCAAAACTCGAACTGTATTCCCTTGTTCTCCAGGTGGGCGCCTGATTGCCAAAACTCGAACAGTATTCCCTTGTTCTCCAGGTGGGCGCCTGATTGCCAAAACTAAAATTGTATTCCCTTGTTCTCCAGGTGGGCGCCTGATTGCCAAAACTTGAACTGTATTCCCTTGTTCTCCAGGTGGGCGCCTGATTGCCAAAACTTGAACTGTATTCCCTTGTTCTCCAGGTGAGCGCCTGATTGCCGAAACTTGAACTGTATTCCCTTGTTCTCCAGGTGGGCGCCTGATTGCCGAAACTTGAAATGTATTCCCTTGTTCTCAAGGTGGGCGCCTGATTGCCAAAACTTGAACTGTATTCCCTTGTTCTCCAGGTGGGCGCCTGATTGCCAAAACTTGAACTGTATTCCCTTGTTCTCCAGGTGGGCGCCTGATTGCCAAAACCTGAACTGTATTCCCTTGTTCACCGGGTGAGCTCCTGATTGCCAAAAACATGAATTGTATTCCCTTGTTCTCCAGGTGGGCGCCTGATTGCCAAAACTTGAATTGTATTCCCTTGTTCTCCAGGTGGGCGCCTGATTGCCAAAACTTGAACTGTATTCCCTTGTTCTCCAGGTGGGCGCCTGATTGCAAAAACATGAACTGTATTCCCTTGTTCTCCATGTGAGTGCCTGATTCCCAAAACTTGAACTGTCTTCTCTTGTTCTCCAGTTGGGCGCCTGATTGCCAATACTTGAACTGTATTCCCTTGTTCTCCAGGTGGGCGCCTGGTTACCAAAACATGAACTGTATTCCCTTGTTCTCTAGGTGCGCGCCTGATTGCCGAAACTTGAACTGTATTCCCTTGTTCCCCAGGCGGGCAGCTGATCACAGAAGCTTGAACTGTATTCCCTTGTTCTCTAGGTGGGCGCCTGATTGCCGAAACTTGAACTGTCTTCCCTTATTCTCCTGGTGCGCGCCTGATTGCCCAAGCTTGAACTGTATTCCCTTGTTCTCCAGGTGGGCGCCTGATTGCCAAAACTTGAAATGTATTCCCTTGTTCTCCGGGTGGGCGCCTGATTGCTGAAACTTGAACCGTATTCCCTTGTTCTCCATGTGGGCACCTGATTGCCAAAACATGAACTGTATTTCCTTGTTCTCCAGGTGGGCGCCTGATTGCCAAAACGTGAACTGTATTCCCTTGTTCACCAGATGAGCGCCTGATTGCTAAAACTTGAACTGTATTCCCTTGTTCTCCAGGTGGGCGCCTGATTGCCGAAACTTGAATTGTATTCTCTTGTTCTCCAGGTCGGCGCCAGATTGCCAAAACTTGAAGTGTATTCCCTTGTTCTCCAGGTCAGAGCCTGATTGCCAAAACTTGAACTGTATTCCCTTGTTCTCCAGGTGGGCGCCTGATTGCCAATTGTATTCCCTTGTTCTCCGGGTGGGCGCCTGATTT
>NC_031989.1:65232204-65242472 GCF_001879085.1 Nicotiana attenuata
TCATGAGGTCCTGCAAATCGAACAATTTTCTACCCCTTCTCAAACCGCTTTTGTGCTGACAAAATTTGGGCACGACACTTGAAAAAAATTCAAACTTCCAAGCTTTGATTTGGACATAATTTTCGTCCCTGTTTCAAACAAAGAAAAACTTCTGAGTTTAAACATGGTGGCTGGTTTGTGACCTTGGCCTTGAGGTCTATCGCTCTTTCACTTGCCATGATAACTTTGATTTCCACTTGGAAACCTTGCTTGTTATTGGTTAACCACTTTCTCTGTCTACCTTATCACATAAAATACCTTTGATCCGTTCAAACCCAACACCCTCTATCTGTTGCATTGTTCATGAATTGACATATACCGAACCTTTGTATTTTACATGAATCCCAAAGCACGTTGATTGTTACCAACTCAGTGTGCCTCCTGTTCTTACTGGCCTTGGCCTTGAGGTCTGTTGCTCCCTCACTTGCCATGATAATCTTTGATTCCCATTTGGAAAACCTTGCTTGTTATTGGTTAACCACTTTCTCTGTCAACCTTATCACAAGAAATACCTTTGATCCGTTCAAACCCAACACCCTCTATCTGTTGCATTGTTCATGAATTGACATATACCGAACCTTTGTATTTCACATGAATCCCAAAGCACGTTGATTGTTACCGACTCAGTGCGCATGCTGTTCTTTCCTGACTTATGCCACTTTGATGTGCTAGCCAGATCCCGTTTTGTGCAATTAGAAAGCTGGTGGCAAATTTTGAAGTCATTTCTCACTTGTTCTAACTAAACAGACTTAGGAAGAGGAAGTAAACAAGACAAAAGGAACAGAGTAAAGGACAATGGGAAGAGATGATTCGTAACAAGAAAACTACAAAGTAGAAACTTATCAGATGTGAATACCAACTCTAATGACCATGACATGCACCCTTTGGATTAAGTGGCCTAATTTGTCAAGCAAGTCTAATGTTCAACTCTTGTTGCATCTGTAAGTCGTGAAACTGGGCTTTAGTGCTCCGATTATCCAATCTGATTCGCGATCCTTATTCGACTTGTAGTGCCCGAAAGGTTTTCACCATCAAGCCTCTCTCATTTTGTTCTTTCTCTCTACTCACCGTTGCCTTATGGTGCCTGTGAAGGTTTTCACCAATAAGACTCTCTCATGTTGTTCTTTTCTTCTTATTTCCTCAAATTCTGCGGATGACAAGGCATTAACCATGGTAAAAACATCATATACTCTTGGCATGTCTAAACTCAGCACTCTCAAAGATTATCTGGAGGTCTTTTTTCGACTGTAATGTGGCTTTTGGACAGGGTTAGAAAGAAAGGATATCATAGAGGCTCAAAATAATTAAGACAACAGGGTTAATTTATTTACAACTTTTGGAATCCATTCTAAAAACTTTGGCCCAATTTCTAAAACAAGGGAATTTGATTCTTCTTTTTTTTTCTTTTTCTTTTGATGGAGTTACTACGAAAGACTGCCCCACTTTCGACTTCGTGGGATTATGAAATATTTTATTTGGTAGGACCGAACTGTAAGGCTGCCTACGTATCTTGTGGTGACAAGAATCTGGTCAAACGTAGTTCACAACTAATTCTTGTTTGTTTTTTGTTTCTCTTTTTCTTTTCCTTCATTTTTCCTTTTTTTCTTTTCTTTCTTTTTTTTTCTTTTTTTGTCTTTTTTTGTCTTTTTTTCGTTTGGAATGAACTTTCTAAAACAAACCTATGGGGACATGAATATTTTTCTTTTTATGACTCTAACTTGATTCCAAAAGAGGGGAGGTCAAAGAAATCAGCACATGCTCAAAGGGGTATCAAAGGGAATAAAGTGTTTGGATAGCTGAAAGAGGGCCTCCCAATCTCTAAGAATACCAAGTATAACACATGCAACTTGAAGATGGAAAATGAAGATCATGCATAGCATTGCTTTTGCAGCATTGGCATTGGTTTCATAGATATTCCTTCCACCTTTCTTTAGGCCCTTGTCAAGTACAGAGCTGTTCTTGGGTGATTTATTCTTCAAAATGGATGTGCTCCGTCAGTTTGGAGCAAACTCCCTAGGCTTTATGTTGTAACTTGAGCTGCACTTGAACTCAAAGTTGCTTGCTTCAAATTGTCTGGGAAGCACTCTCTTGTAATAAATTCTTGTCGTCCCTATTAACTTCCCCAAATTATCTACCCCAGTTTCACATAGTTCGGGCTTCAAATGATCTCAAAATGTCCGAATATGTACTTATTTCCCTCAAATGTCTATATCATCTTCAAAATTATTTCATTGCTTCATGATTACACTAACTTGTAAGACCAGGCTGAGAATTACGCATGTATGTCATGTCACTAGAGCCAGCATGAAAAGAACTATCAAAGGAAAAGAGAACTAAACAAAAAAGGACTAGAAATAACAAAAACAGGAGATTGCATTAAACAAACGGTAAAAAGGTTCGAACAACAAAACAAGCAAACTAGACTGGGGTTACAACCCTGGAACAAACCTAGACAACACTAAATGAGTTACTACGACTAAGCGAACCAGGCAAAATAAAAGGATAGAAGGGTTTGAGTCACAAGACAATATTCGGATTACAACCCTGAAATAACCCTGACAAAAGAAATGACAACAAAATGAACCACCAAGACTCCTCCCTGGCTAACCAAGAAAGGAGCATCTTTCCAATTACCTAGCTTGGCATCTTAGCCACTGAGTTCCACATCAATATCACTGGGACCTTCACCAACTTCAATCACATTGTCTTCACCAAGTGGCTCATTCGTTCCGTTGACCAACCCTTCATCATTGCAAACCATCCCAACAATTTGTGCGTTGTCACGTACCTGTAGAGGATTATGTGTGACACTTGGGGTATTACTACCTTGGACCACAATTATTCCTTCTTGAATCATTCTTTCTATTTCCCTTTTGAAAGCACGACAATCTTCAACATTGTGCCCCTGGGCATTGGAATGGTTTTCACACCTTTTAGCAGGGTCAAAGCTTCTTGCACGTGGGTCTATATAATTTAGAGGAATAGGTGCAATCATGTCGTAATGCTTTAATTTCTCAAACAAGCTTGCATAAGACTCTCCTATTGGTGTAAAATTATCTTTCAGCCTTTGATCCCATCTACACCCTTGGCTTGAATGTGGGTTATAAGGCACTTGAAAATTTTGTGGAGGCTGGTGGGGATTCTGCTATGCTCGTGCTTGCCTTTTGTAGTGACCCAGTGGCTAGACAGATGGCCGGACGTTGTTCGGAGGATAATACTGGGGTGGATTATGTGGAGCTCGGGGATATTCATGGGGTCGGTATTGAGGATGAAAGCGTTTAGCAGGAATGCCACTGGATCCTGTCGTTGGCGGGGCTCAGCACATCTTTTCTATCAATCGCGGGACTGACCCGAGCAACTTGTTCGTTCCATCTGAACAAAAGTTCCCTAAAACTTTCCTTGGGTTTCTTTTCCATCTGAGATAGGGAGGAGCGGTCTGGGACAATGTCTATATTGTACTGAAAGTGTCGCACAAAATCTTGGGCCATGTCCTCCCATGTATGCCACTTACCGACATCTTGACGAGTATGCCATTCCAAAGCTTCCCCAGTCAGGCTCTCATTGAAATACGCCATCAGCAGCTCACCTTTCCCGCCAACACTTCTCATTTCACTGCAATAACCCCTCAGATGGGCTATTGGATCTCCACGCCCATCATACAAGTTAAAGTTTAGTATTTTAAAGCCTGCGGGCAAGTGAACGTCAGGGAACATACACAGATCCTCTAAGGCAATACTCTTCTCACCTGCCAACCCTCGCATGATTCTTAAAGACTGCTCAAAGATTTTCACCTTCCTGGATATCTCATCTTGCTCCACTATCTTAGCGGGTTTTTCAGTTTCATCTGGAGGCTCAAAATGAGAAGCGTGAGAGCATGGATCTGAGACCTTGAAAGTTGGTTCTGGAGCACAGTGTTGGCATCAGGGATTTTGAACACAGTCTCGCTAGAGAATCAAGGAAAAACATGAGTGGTCAAAGGAGCGGGATATGAGGTGGTTCTGGGGGGGGGTGGATTGTGAAGAGGTTGTGGGGAGATATCTTGGACTTGTGACAGTGGCGGAATGGTGACAAAGCTTTTAGTGTAATTAGCAGGGACTGATGGTGGANTACTGCTGGGGGCTCGGGCTGCTGCGCGGTAGAAAAGGAAGTACGTGTCCTCACCATCTGCAAAAGAACAGAGTAGGAAGATAATCAGTATTTTGAGAAACAGTATCGCACGACAGGAAAGAACAAAAGTGAAACTTTTCCTAACTCCGTAGCCTCTGGGGGATAAATACAGACGTCTCCGTACCGATCCCTCAGACTCTACCAAGTTTGTCCGTGAGTAGCGAGACCTATGCAACCTAGAGCTCTGATACCAACTTGTCACGACCCGGATTTCCCACCCTCGGGAGTCGTGATGGCGCCTACTAATAGGAGCTAGGCAAGCCAATTAATTTAACACTTCTCTCAACATCATTAACAGTATAAAGAAGAACGAGGCAATTAATATAAAAAGCGGAAGTCTCGAAACATAAATAACAGAAACCAAGTGCGGAAATTCAAATACACCTCTACTCAGATCTGGTGTCACTAACTCACGAACTTCTATTGAATGCTAAATACAAAGTCTGAATAAGAATACAGTACTGTCTGATCCGATACAAGGGAAGTCAAACGAAAGACAGAGATAAGAGAGACTCCGGGCCATGCGGACGCCAGCAAGGCTACCTCGGAAATCTCCGGACTGAAGTAAGCTCCCAACGCTCCTACTGCTGTCCAAAAGCTCCTGCTCCGGTACTATGATCTGTGCAAAAAGCACAGAAGTGTAGCATCAGCACAACCGACCCTATGTGCTGGTAAGTGCCTGGCCTAACCCCGGCGAAGTAGTGACGAGGCTAGACAGGACCTACCAAAAACAACCTGTGCAGATATATATATAAAAAGGCAACAGAAATAACAACAGAGAACATCAACTAAAAAGGGTAAGGGGGCATGCTCGGGGAAAATACAGTGAATACAGATCAACAGATATAACGACGAAACTATCTCAATACCATAGCTCATATATAAGTGGTCGGCGCGCCACACGATCCCATTTCTTAATTCATAAGTGGATGGCGTGCCACACGATCCCATTTCATAATATATAAGTGGTTGGCGTGCCACACGATCCCATTTCATAATATATATATAAGTGGTCGGCGTGCCACACGATCCCATTTCATAATATATAAGTGGTCGGCGTGCCACACGATCCCATTTCATAATAAATATACATATAATCTTTCTAAAGGAGGCCCCATTAGGGGGAATTCAACAACATAACGGTTTAACCCAGCAAGGGTACAACTAACAGCCCAAATATCCCGGCAAGGGAGCAACAACAATAATAGACTACGTGTCCCGGCAAGGGAAAAGTCACAACACTTTCTCTTTTAATCACTTCTTTCTCAATTATCAAATTCTAGTTCGAGACAACGATCCAATAATATACCAATCGCAATTCCTCCTCAACCCTTCACATTATAGGAAACGTAGCAATTAAACTAGAAAGATGTTTCACAAAGTCCGGTTCAAACACAGTTAAGACCCACGGTCATGCTAGACTCCGGTGTATAGATAACCGTCACCATACCTATACATCGTACTCTTCATTTAGCAATTAGCAAATAATATCCTAATCCTATTCCCTCTAATCAAAGTTAGAACAAACACTTACCTCGGTCCAAGAATAGCAATCAACTCTCCAATACCGCCTTTCCTCTACAATCCGACTCCGAAACAACGATATCTAGGCATAATCAATTCAATAATATCAAATAAGACTCAAAAACAAAATCCCATAGCCTAGAAATGAAGTCCCTAGCATTCTTCCAAAAATACCAAAATTCGACACCGGTCCCACATGGTCCAAACATGAGGCTCGGACCAAAACCCAATCACCCATAACCCCAGGAGTTCAAATATATAATTTGTTTTAAGATTCGACCCCAAATTGAGGTTGAATCACCCAAAATTCTCAAAACCCTAACTCTACCCAAAACCCCTAATTTCTACTTTGATTTCATGATTTAGGGCTAGGAATTTAGTAATTAATAGAGGAAATTGAAGAAAACAAGTTGAACAATGCTTACCCAAGAAGTTTTGATGAAAGGGAGCTTCAATGGACGCCTAAGTGCTTGGAGAAGAAAGGAGTTCGTGTATTTTATGAAAATCCCGAGCTACTGTTCTGTTTTTAACTTAAAAATTCGCTGGGCAAAATTGCCCTTCGCGTTCACGGGAGAGGGGCCGCGTTCGCGAAGGGTAAACTGGGTAAGCTACCGCGATCGCGTGGAGACAGACGCGAATGCGTAGAAGGAATTTGCTGGGGTCCAGGAACTGTTCTATGCGAACGCGTGGGACTTCACGCGAACGCGAAGGGGAAAAGGAGACTCACCCCTCAGGTTCAAATAACCCTATTCGAACGCGGGGCTGGAACGCGATCGCGAAGAAAGAGGGAGTAAGGCATCGCGAAAGCGGGATGAAGAACGCGATCGCGAAGAGGAAATGGGCTCTGCAACAGCTGAAGCAAAATCTGCTATTTTTCTAAGTGTATAAACACCCGGAACCACCTCCAATTCACTCCCGAGCCCTCGGGGCTCCTAACCAATCACACACACTAACCCAATAACATCCTACGAACTTACTCGAGCGATCAAATCGCAAAATAACATCAAAAATCATTGAATCACGCCTCAAGATCATCATTTTCATTTCAACTTCATAACTTCAAATTTTAGATATTTAGGTCCGAAACACGTCAAACGACGTCCGATTTCGACCAAACTTTAGAGAAAGCGCTTAACACATATTTAAGACTTGTACCGGGCGTCGGAACCAAAATACGAGCCCGATACCATAGTCTTTTAATCAATTTTCATTTCCATTTTCCTTAATAATTTCAGAAAAATAATTTCACAGAAAAATTCATTTGTCGGGCTCTCGACCTCGGAATTCGACTCCGGGCATATGCCCGAGTATCATATTTTCCTATGGACCCTCCGGGGCCGTCAAATCACGGGTCCGGGTCCGTTTACCAAAAATGTTGACCAAAGTCAACTTTAATCATTTTAAAGCCACATTTTGAAATTTTTCACAGAACTTAACATATAAGCTTTCCGGCTACGCGCCCAGACTGCGCAAGCAAATCGAGGCAAGCAAAAATGAGGTTTTCAAGGCCTCGGAAGCACGGAAAAAGAGAGAAATCCGGTGATGACCCCTTTGGGTCGTCACATTCTCCACCTCTAAAACAACCGTTCGTCCTCGAACGGACAAAAGAAAGAAGTACCTGAGTCGGGAAATGGATGAGGATAACGGCTCCGCATATCAGACTCGGACTCCCAGGTCGATGCCTCCGGAGGCTGACCTCTCCACTGGACACGCACTGAAGGAAAACTTTTTGACCTCAACTGTCGAACCTGCCGCTCTAGAATAGCTACCGGCTCCTCCTCGTAAGACAGATCCTTGTCCAACTGGACAGTGCTGAAATCTAACACGTGGGCTGGATCGTCGTGATACCTCCGAAGCATGGACAAATGAAACACTGGATGCACGGCTGATAAGCTGGGTTGCAAGGCAAGTCTGTAAGCCACCTCTCCCACTCGATCGAGAATCTCAAATGGGCCAATGAACCTAGGGCTAAGCTTGCCCTTCTTCCCAAATCTCATCACGCCCTTCATAGGCGACACTCGGAGCAAGACCCGCTCACCAATCATGAAAGCTACTTCTCGAACCTTATGATCCGCATAACTCTTTTGCCGCGACTGAGCCAAACGAAGCCTGTCCTGAATGATCTTGACCTTATCCAAGGCCTCCTGAACTAAATCTGTACCCAATAACCGAGCCTCCCCCGGCTCAAACCATCCGACTGGAGACCGACATCGCCTACCATACAACGCCTCATATGGAGCCATCTGAATGCTGGACTGGTAGCTGTTGTTGTAGGCGAACTCTGCTAAAGGCAAAAATTGGTCCCACGAGCCTCCAAAATCAATGACACAAGCTCGGAGCATATCCTCCAATATCTGAATAGTCCTCTCGGACTGGCCGTCCGTCTGAGGATGGAACGCTATGCTCAACTGAACCTGGGTGCCCAACTCCTGCTAAACTGCTCTCCAGAAGCGCAAGGTAAACTGCGTACCCCGATCCGAAATAATAGATACCGGCACCCTATGAAGGCGAACAATCTCTCGAATGTAGATCTCAGCTAACCTCTCCGATGAGTAAATGGCTGCAACAGGAATAAAATGCGCTGACTTGGTCAGCCTATCAACAATGACCCAAATAGCATCAAACTTCTTCCGAGTCATCGGAAGTCCAGTAACGAAATCCATGGTAATCCTCTCCCACTTCCACTCGGGAAGCTCAATCCTCTGAAACAAACCACCAGGCCTCTGATGCTCATACTTAACCTGCTGACAGTTCAAACATCGAGCCACATATGCAACAATATCTTTCTTCATCCTACGCCACCAATAAAGTTGCCGCAAGTCCTGATACATCTTCGCGGCGCCCGGGTGAATAGAATACTGAGAACTATGGGCCTCCGCTAAGATCAACTCTCGAATCCCATCGACATTGGGCACACAAACTCGCCCCTGCAACCTCAAAACACCATCATCATCTAAGGTCACCTTCGTGGCACCTCCACGCTGCAGCGTGTCTCTCAGGACACACAAATGGGGATCGCCAAACTGTCGATCACGGATACGCTCCAATAATGAAGAACGAGCGACCGTACAAGCTAACACTCTGCTAGGCTCAGAAATGTCCAACCTCACAAATCGATTGGCCAGGGCCTGAATATCCAAAGCAAGCGGTCTCTGGCTGACCGGAACTTAAGCAAGACTACCCATGCTGGCGGACTTCCTACTCAATGCATCGGCCACCACATTGGCTCTCCCCGGGTGGTGCAAAATAGTAACATCATAATCCTTCAATAGCTCCAACCACCTCCGCTGCCTCAAGTTCAAGTCCTTTTGCTTGAACAAGTATTGCAGACTCTTGTGATCCGTGTACACCTCACACGTCACACCATATAGGTAATGCCTCCAAATCTTCAGAGCATGAACAATGGCTGCCAACTCGAGATCATGAACCGGATAATTCTTCTCGTGGATCTTCAACTGCCTCGAAGCATAAGCAATGACTCTGCCATCCTGCATCAATACCGCACCAAGCCCAATACGGAAAGCATCACAATAAACTGTATAAGGCCCTGAGCCCGTGGGCAAAACCAATATCGGTGCCGTAGTCAGAGCTGTCTTGAGTTTCTGAAAGTTCGCCTCACACTCATCCGACCATCTGAACAGGGCACCCTTCTGGGTCAATCTGGTCATCGGGGCTGCTATGGATGAAAATCCCTCCACGAACCGGCGGTAATAACCTGCTAACCCCAAGAAACTCCGAATCTCTGTAGCTGATGCTGGTCGAGGCCAGTTCTTGACTGCCTCAATCTTCTTCGAGTCCACCTGAATACCCTCTGCTGATAACACATCACCCAGAAATGCAACCGAACTCAACCAGAATTCGCACTTCGAGAACTTAGCATACAACTGACTATCCTTCAGAGTCTGAAGAACCACTCTGAGGTGCTGCTCGTGCTCCTCCTGGCTGCGGGAGTACACCAGAATATCATCAATAAAGACTATCACGAACATGTCCAAATATGGCCTGAACACTCGGTTCATCAACTCCATGAATGCTGCTGGGGCATTGGTCAACCCAAACGACATGACCAGGAACTCATAATGCCCGTACCGAGTGCGGAATGCTGTCTTAGGGACATCAGATGCTCTAATCCTCAACTGATGGTAGCCAGATCTCAAGTGTATCTTTGAAAACACCTTTGCACCCTGAAGCTGGTCAAACAAATCATCAATCCTCGGCAGTGGATACTTGTTCTTTATCGTCACCTTGTTCAATTGCTGGTAATCAATGCACATCCTCATCGATCCATCCTTTTTCTTCACAAATAACACTGGCGCACCCCAAGGAGAAACACTAGGCCTGATAAAACCTTTCTCTAGCAAATCTTGCAACTGGTCCTTTAACTCCTTCAACTCTAGCGGGGCCATGCGATACGGCGGAATAGAAATGGGCTGCGTGCCTGGGGCCAGATCAATACAGAAATCAATATCCCTATCGGGCGGCATACCCGGCAGGTCCGAAGGGAAAACCTCGGGGAACTCCCGAAGAATAGGAACAGA
>NC_031989.1:65242607-65248936 GCF_001879085.1 Nicotiana attenuata
AGAGAGAGAGAGAGAGAGAGAGAGAGAGAAAGAGAGAGAGAGAGAGATAGTATAGTGTATTATATTCACTAAGTGTATTATATATACTAAATGTATAGTATAGTGTATTATATAATACACTATACTATATATGCAATTAAGGGAAGAATAGACTAAAATATACACTAACATACTATATATATATATAAGAACATGAAGCGCTCGGAACACAGGGCCGGGTTCATTTAGGTATTGATACACTTGTAAATTGAATTAAAATCCTAAATTTATATATATATATATATATATATATATATATGTAAGCTATATTCGATATAATATTAGCTAATATATCTATATATCATATACTAAGTGTATAGTATATATATGTCACGACCCAATTTCCAAACCCGATGGTGCCTCTCGTGAAGACAAGGCCAGCCAACTAACCCAATTCGTCTCTTTCAAAATAATTTTTAACATAAATGAATAGCAAAAACACGACTTAATGTCATTAAGTAACAATATGTACAACCCAACACAGCCCGACCGAGGTGTCACAAGTCACGAGCATCTAGAAGGATTTTGGTACAATTACAAAGCCTGTAATACATAGATAAAAATCTGGAATAAAAAGGAAGAAATCCGGTGCCGCGAACGCTAGCGGTCACCTTTCTCGGCTACGATAGTAAATCCTCATCCAGCTCAAACCCGCTACCGGGTAAACCAATGCCTGCATCTGCACGCAAGGTGCAGGGAGTAAAGTGAGTACTCCAACTCAGTGAATAACAAAGGTAAATAATAACTGAGCAGCAAGAAACTACGTAAAGCAAGCCATCATGCTACATAGGACAGTGTAACCCTTTGAGAAAACAGTGAAACCGTGAAATCCTTAGAAATATCTGGACTCAGTTTAAAATCTCTTTTGAAAATATCTTTCAGCACAAAAGTCAGCCCCTCGGGCACAGCACTCCATCAACAAATAACACCAGGGTATCAGGTAAGCAGTGCAAGAAGTAGCATAGAAGCCAATGAAATGCGAGTGCTGGAATGTCATGACAAATAATACAAATAGGAACAAATGCATGAGTGCAATGCAATGCATATGACGGTACACTCTGGTACCCACTGCGGCGTGCAGCCCGAGCCATCCATATATTTAACGTCGACGGCGCTCACTGGGGGTGTGTACAGACTCCGGAGGGGCTCCTACAGCCCAAGCGCAAATAATCAAGCCATCTCGTGGCACCAACCAGGCCCTCGGCCTCAATATCAATATAATACCGCTGCGGCACGCAGCCCAAGCCATCCATATATCCAGAAATCGTTATAACACTGCTGCGGCGCGCAGCCCGATCCATGCTCAGTCCAGAAATGCACATAAGCCACTTGGGCAATATAAAAATAATAGTTCTCAGCTCAAAACGTCAATAAAATATTGTTTGAGTTTTCAAATCTTAGAAAAAAAACGGCTGAGTTTGCAAAACAGTATTAAAACCTTGGACCGAGATCAAATGATATGCAAAGTAATGCGAAAACAGTGATATCAATCCCTGAAGGATTCAAATAATCGGCACGAAGCCCAAATACGGCAATCAGCCTAAATCATGAAAATATCAAATAAGTTTCAGTCAATTACGCGGTAAAATCAACAACCGGGACGGACCAAGCACAATCCCCCAACGGTGCTCTACCCCACGCTCTCTATCCGGCGTGCAAGTCACCTCAATATAGCACTATGGGTGCAAATTCGGGATTTCAAACCCTCAGGATATCATTTACAATCATTACTCACCTCGAACCGGTGAAATTTCTAGCTCGCGACGCCTTTGCCCCTCAAATCGGCCTCCACGTACGTCGAATCTAACCAAAATCAGAGCGAATACATCACAATATGCTAAAGGAACAATACTCAATCGAAAACAATCGAAAATTAGCAAAAATCTTGAAACTAGCAAAATCCGAGCTCCGGGCCCGCTTCTCGAAAAATTATAAATTCACATCAACGGATTCCTCATCTCGCCACGAGTCTATACATACCAAATTTACCAAAATCGGAGTCCATTTGACCCTTCAAATCCCAAATTTTCATTTCAAAAGTCAAGCCCTAGTTCTTCCAATTTTACTCAAATTTCCATGAATTTAAAGGTTGATTCTTCAATAAAATGATGTTTCTAGGCCATAGGACTTACCTCCAATCAATTCCCGTCGAAACCCTCTTCAATTTCTCCCAAAAAGCTCTCAAGGTGCCCAACAATGGAGGAAAATGGACCAAGCTTCGCGGATGAAATAATATAAAAAAACCCTTCTGCCCAGGTAAATTTTACTCTATGCGAACGCGGTCAACACCCCGCGTTCGCGATGAACAGAAAATCATTGACCAATATTAACTCTTCGCGAACGCGGTGACCAACCCGCGAACGCGAACCTTCAGGAGCCTCAACTACGCGAACGCGTCCCCAAGCACGCGAACGCGATGAACAAAAACTCAGGGCCCAACTTCCTTCTACGCGATCGCGGAAACAACCTCGCGATCGCGATGCTTCGCCTTTCAGAACTACGCGAACGCGACCCTACGCCACGCGAACGCGAAGACCAAATTTTCATGCCCTCAAATTCCCTCTACGCGTTCACGACATCACCCATGCGAACGCGAAGAGCAATTTTCTTCTGCAACACAAATAGCTGAACCTGCAATCTTTAAGTCCAAAAATGGTCCGGTTGACCATCCGAAACCACCCCGAGGCCCCCAGGACCTCAACCAATGGTACCAACACATCTTAAAATATTATTCAAACTTGTTCCAATCTTCAAAACACACCACTCAACGCTAAAACCATTAAATCACATCGGATTCAAGCCTAAGTTTCTTAAAAACTTCCGAAATACGCATTCGATCAAAAACCCAACCAAACGGCGTCCGAATGACATGAAATTTTGCACACACATCACAAATCACATATCGAAGCTACAGAAACTCTCGAAATTCCATTCCGACCCTCGGATCAAAATCTCACCTATCAACCGGAATCCGCCAAAATACCAACTTCGCCAATTCGAGCCTAATTCTACATCGGACCTCCAAAATCAATTCCGATCGCACTCCTAAGTCACAAATCATCCCCCGAAGCTAACCGAATCACCGGAAATCACATTCGAGACCTATAACTCATAAGTCAATGTCCGGTTGACTTTTCCAACTTAAGTCTTCCTTAAAGAGACTAAGTGTCTCATTTCTTATCAAAGCCAATCCAAATCAACTCTCACACACCACATACCAATAACAAAACATGAAGAAGCATAAATGTTGTAACAGATGCCTTAAGTCGTCGATCTATGGGTAGCTTAGCACATGTAGAGGCCGAGAAAAGACAATTAACCAGAGAGACTCATCAATTGGCTTATTTGGGGGTTCAGTTAGTAGACTCTAGCAATGGAGGAGTTGTACTCCAAAATACTGCAAAATCATCCCTCATAGCTGAAGTAAAAAGAGAGGCAGTACGAGGATCTAGAGTTAGTCAAGTTGAGAGAGCGGGTTCCACAACAGAAGAAGCCGCTGTTAGAACNAGTGTGTGTGTTACATATATACACACACTAACATATACTATAACAAGTTATATATACGTTATAGTATTACAGTGAATTGAAGTGTATGTGTGTGTGTATGTGTGTGTGTGTGTGTCTATATATATACACACACTATACTATACTGTATATATCAAATATACCTTGTATACTATGCACTTAGAATATAATACACTATATATATATATATATATATATATATATATATATATATATATATATATATATATATATATATGTGTGTGTGTGTGTATGTGTGTGTGTGTGTGTGTGTGTGTATAATATTTTTTAAAAATATTATATATTTTTATATATATATATATATATATATATATATATATAAATTAAAAGTAATTTAATTTTGTTTTAGAAATAGCGACCAACTTTGGTCGCTATTTTGGTCAAACGGTCAAAAATTAGCGATCGACTTTGGTCGCTATTTTGGTCAAAAAGTCAAAACTTATTTGGCTACCAAAATAGCGACCAAAGTTGGTCGCTATTTTTAATTCCAGTAGCAAAACCGGGTTTCCCCTCCCATTCTTTCAAAAAAATTCCCCAAAATCTTTCTTCTCTCTCTCACACTCAAACCCACCCCCCGACTCCCAGCAGCAGCGACGCCCCCCCGCCACCGGCGACCACTGACGGCAGCAGCACCACCTCCGGCGACCTCCACTCCCAAGGTTAGTTTCTCTCTCCTTTCTTTGTTTTTTCCGAAAAATAGTGATTTTTATTAATTCCTCCATGTTAGGGTTCAAAGTTATATATTATTTGTTCAACCATGTTTAGTTCAAAGTTAATTCTCCATGTTAGGGTTTAATTTCTCCATGTTAGGGTTCAATTTCTCCATGTTATATATTATTTGTAATTTTTAGGGTTCTTATTAATACTTTTAGGGTTCAAATAAATTAACTATTTAGGTAGACTAATTTATATATGGGGTTAAATTTCAATTTATGAAGCAACAACAAGAAGCATGGAGAAAGAACATTAAAAATTCTAAATTTAAGCCTTCAAAGGACATGAAACATTTAAATTAGGATATGAATTGGCCTTCAAAGGCCTTTAGCGAAATGATATACAAAAAGAAATAAAAGGTTATATTAATGAATTTTAGGATATTAATTGGACTTTTAGTTAACTAAAAAAAGATTAGGATATGAATTAACTAAATTAATTTCCTCTTGTTTTATTTGTATATATGGAACATCGTACTTGCATGTACAATAGGAATTATCCTAATCGACAGGGATTGAGGGAGGATTTTGTAGAAGGGGTGGATGACTTTATTAGACATGCAATGTTACTTCCACCATACCTAACTGAAGGAGTAATTATGTGCCCTTGTGTTAGGTGCGACTGTATGAAGTTTGGACAACCGGCGGAAGTTAAGCATCATCTTTATAGAAGGGGGTTTATAAAAAATTACTTTGTGTGGACTAATCATGGAGAGATCGATGGTAGCCATGGGATATTTCATAACATGGTTGTGGGTGAAAGTAGTAGGTCGGTGGAGAATACAAATCGTGATTCTAGAATTCATGATATGGTTGCAGATGCTTTTGGGATGCACTTAGGGGGTGAGCCTAATGAAAATGTTGAACAAACTCCTAATGATGACGCAAAAAGTTTTTATGAAGCTTTAGAGGAAGCTAGTCGTCCACTATGTAACGGAAGTCCGCACTCTGAGTTGTCTGTTGCAGTTAGATTACTAAGTATGAAATCCGATTGAAATATTTCTCAAGGAGCCATGGACTCTTTCATTGACCTTATGCGTGAACTAGTTGACCCTGATATCGAATTACCTGGTGATTTCTACAAGGCAAAGAGATTAGTTTCTAAGTTAGGACTTTCGTCAATGAGAATTGATTGTTGTGAAGATGGTTGCATGTTATATTATAAAGATGATGCAGTTTTGGACAGTTGTAAATTTTGCGAAAAGCCTCGTTTCAAGAGGCTTTCCAGTGGGAATATGGTCGCTATCAAGTCGATGCATTATTTACCTCTTATACCTAGGTTAAAGAGGTTATATGCGTCGATGAGTTCTGCTCCTCATATGAGATGGCACTTTGAAAATAGAAGACCACCTGGTGTTATGTGTCATCCTTCAGATGGAGAAGCTTGGAAGCACTTTGATAGGACATATCCAGATTTTGCTAGTGAACCAAGGAATGTTCGATTAGGTCTGTGTGCGGATGGCTTCACGCCTTTTTCTGTATCTGCGACACCATATTCATGTTGGCCTGTCTTTCTTACACCTTATAATCTACCACCCGAGTTGTGCATGACTAGTCCATATATATTCTTAAATTGTATTATCCCCGGTCCACGTAATCCGAAAAGTTTGATTGATGTATATTTGCAACCTTTGATTGATGAGCTAAAACAATTGTGGTACGATGGTGTTGAAACATATGACATATCAACCAAGCAGAATTTCATTTTGCGTGCTAATTTAATGTGGACAATTAATGATTTTCCTGCGTATGGAATGTTGTCTGGGTGGATGACTGCTGGTAAGCTAGCTTGTCCTTACTGCATGGAAAATAGTAAAGCGTTCACTTTGAAATATGGCCGAAAGCAATCATGGTTTGATTGTCATCGTCAATTCTTACCTCCTGATCATGAGTTTAGAAGGATGAAAAATGCATTCAAAAGGAATAAATTCGAATGTGATTTCCCTCCTCTGATACTTTCAGGTGAGGAAATTTGGGAGAGGGTCCAGAACTTCAGTAAAGTTACTGAAGTTCCACCTTATAGATTCCCCG
>NC_031989.1:65249620-65253885 GCF_001879085.1 Nicotiana attenuata
CTTAACGGGTCCGGAAATCCCTTCATCGGCCGCTCCCCCTTTTTTTTCATAAGGCGTGGTCTGACTCTGAGAAAAAAATTCATGTGTTTAGTTCCCTACTAACAGAATTCGTAAACTATACAAAAGCTCTTTGAATACTTTTGAAAAAGTTTTTAGCAAAATAAGCAAAAACAATTCTTAACACCCTTACGAGGTAGTGATGAGTTAAACTACTTGTGTTGGCATGGAAGTCAGCCCGGTATCCTCACCTCACACTTAAAATTTTGTAATGTCCTCAATTCACACTCTAAATAACAAGAGGGTAAAAGAGACTCCCCGGCAGGCCAAAGGCCGAAGAATTAGAAGCTCACGGGATACTCAGACTTCTCCCGATTGTTATCCTTTGTGAGGATATCTCATACTTAGTTTCAACCACCTGCTCGATTTTGCACATGCCTATTGTCTTTAACTCCATACTCCTACAAAACATAAAAATAACACTACAAAAAATAACATAAATAAAAAAAATAAAAACGAAAAAGAAAAAAAAATAGAATTAGGTTGCCCCCCCAACAAGGTCCTTATTTATAGTCGTGGCACGACACTATCACTTTCACCACTTTTTCCTTTACTTTGTAGGATATAAATTGTGCCCCTAATTTTGAATCAATTTTTCTGTCACGTTCCTGGGGCGGTGGTGTAAGAATAAAGGAACCAAGCAATATATATCGCATCTTGCACTTCTTGGCCTTTAAGTGAGGGATGTCATTTTGTCTCCTTGGCATGGCAAATTTCAGAATATAAGCACTTTGTTCCCCATTCATTGACTCCTTCACAGGCTCGAATGGATCAATTCTCGTTTCACAAACCAAGCACAATATTGAAAAATGGTTAGAACGAGATCCGATGCGCTCCATCTCTAAATTCGCTTCACTTTTGACATCTTCACTTGTGCACACTTCGTCAACCTTAGCATCATTAATATTATTTTGTTCGAATAGTTGGTATTCCTCTTTCTGCTCCACAAGCTGGCCAGTATCCACAATAATTGGTTGGAGGGCGTCAGACACCTTAACCTTTTTATTCAATTTAGCCTGTAGGTCATGGATATCTGACCAAATTGGTCTATCTCTTGCCTGAGCTCGGTTCTTCCTTCTATCAGTTGTTATGTCATATTTGAAAGACCATTACGTAGAACCCCATGAAATTTTACAAGTTGAGCTTGTTCCTCTAGCCAAGATTGGCTCATGATATTTGCTTATTCAAAAGTATCTTCTTGTGGGAACTAGCTCTCTTCGTCGACTTGAGGTTCTTCTTGAAAATTGGCCATTAATTCGCCCATTATAGCCTGCAGTCCTTTGATCACTAAAGTAGTCTTTTTGTGAAATTCATCTTGTTGCTCGGCTACTGTTGCTCGGCTACTTGCCTCATCATGTCCATAATACTAGCAATGCGTTCCATATCCCCCACTTCATTGCTCCTATTAAACTCATAAACATTATTAGAAATATCATAATAAGAGCTCTGAGAAGGGTAGTAAGAATTAGGACAACCATTCCAATGGCCACCTTAACAACCATACACATTACAAAAATTCTACACATAAGATTGAGATTCACAATTTTTTCACAAGTATGATCTTCCACAATATGGACAAGGATCACCATAATAAAAATAACCAATATTCGACCAATTCTCATTCTACGATGCCATGTCAACAAAGATAATAAAATATTAACTAAGACAAAACTAAAAATCTTGAATAGACAAAAACTAAAAATCCAATCTAGTAGAATAGTTAATTTCTAAGTCCCCGACAACGGCACCAAAAACTTGTTGCTCCCAAATGCACACGCAAGTATACGTGGTCGATAAGTAATAAGATTGTAAGTCCAGATATCGTACCCACAGGGACTTGTGATTAACTTTCAACTAAATTAAAACAAATAATTAATTTATTCAAGTGAATCCTAAAGTATGCATATTTAACCAAAATTAATCTAGAGTAACAAATTAAGTGATTAATGAAAACAACGACAAGCTTAAAGATGAATTCAATGGGAGAGAATATTCTAGAGCTATGGGCTAGCTAACAATCCCGTTGAGTTTTTCCTACCTAAATTGTCTAATTAATTTATCTATTTTATTGATTGAAGGGGTTAATATTGCTCGTAGTCTTCTCCTGAAGTACAACTCGCCTATTCAAGCTAACCTAATGACTATATTCCTATAGAATTAGGATTAACAAGAATGCATTTATAATTTTTGTATAATAACTAAGAAAGGTGATTAGGTATATTCCTATCAAAACCGCAAATCCGTTCCCGATACTCGAGTTCAAGATCTTACTCTACTCAATCTTATATGCAATATAGAATTCCCTCACCCGAGTTCAATCCTAGATTCATATATAGTATTCAATTGGTGATCAAGCATGCAAATAATTAAGCGGAAGATTGAATAAATAAACCAATATGATAAAAATAATAAGAAAAATTCAAGCTTCAAACTACAACGTTCATGGAGCATGCACAACTCTAGAACTAATTAACTATGAAACTAAGAGAAGAGAAGAGAAGAAAAAATAGTTAGAAGCCTCCTCAAAGCATGATGTGTTCTCCTTAGGTCTAAAAGGATGTCAAAAGTCTAGAAAATAACGTTTTCCATGTATTTATACCAAGTAGGGTCGGACCTAGACGAAATCTCCCTTTCCTAGCCGAAATAGGAAAACTTGCAAACTTAATGCTTTCCATGCGTCGTACTGTGTGTCGCCCAGTCATCGCACTATTGCTTTTTCCTGTCGGACCACAAAAAACCCAGTCTCTAAACTTTGGAAATTTCTGACAAAAATTTACACTAATGCATCGCATAGTGCCTCACACTAGTGCATTTCTTTAGCAGTTGCTTCTTCCTTGAATTTTGACGTCCAGAATTGATCCTCGACCCCTGAACACGATCCTGGCTTAATCCCTTGGGCTTCTACTTAGACTTCAAAGCTCCAAATAGTTTGAATTAGTTCCTAAACATCGACATAACTCATAATCGCTCCTACAAGGCATAAAACACACAATAAGTACAAAATACTAGCGATTAAAACTCAAACACAATAAAAGTGCAGTAAATTAGAGTGCGATAAGCGACTAAAATACGTAATTATAGCCAACCATCAATAGCTAACTTTTGGCTGAATTTTTAGAGAGGTCTAGGTACTCAAGTTAACCTTAGCACAGCTTTCCATCTCCAGACTGACGGCTAAGCCAAGCAGACAATTTAAACGCTCGAGGACATGTTGAGGGCACTGCTTTTGACTTTAAAGAAAATTGGGATGATCACTTACTTCACATTGACTTCGCTTACAACAACTATCACACTAGCATTCAGATGGCTTCATTTGAATTTTATTACAAAAGGAGATATAAATATCCTTTTGGGTGGTTTGAGGTTGGTGAAGAAGAACTGATAGGTCCAAGGCCTTGTTCACCAAGCTATAGAAAAAGTTAAAATAATTAAGAATCGATTGAAGACCTCTCAAAGTTGTCACAGGTCCTATTCAGATGTTGACGAAGATATTTGGACTTCCAAGAAGAGGACTGGTGTTCTTGAATGTTTGTCCCATGAAGGAAGTAATAAGATTCGGGGAAAAAGAGAAATTAAGGCCAAGGTAGATAAGAACTTAAAGAATTCTGAAAAAAAAATTTGCCAAATAGCCTATAGATTTGAATTGCTTCACAAGTTACTTCTATACACCCCGCGTTCCATGTGTTTATGTTGAAGAAACGCAAAGGTCACCCATCGCTCATTGTTCTCTCAGAGTCTATTAAGGTCAATGAAGGATTGACTTATGAAAAACCTAAGTTCCTATTTCAATTCTCGATAGGCAGGTTCAAAAGTTTAGAACTTAGGAAATTGCATTCATTAAGGTGTTATGGAGTGAACTTACTGTTTAATGAACAAGATAGGAATGAAGTGAACTGAAGAATACAAGTTTATTGGACCCGAAATGGCTGTAGTTATATATTTCTTTGGGATTGGCATGTGCGACCGATTTCAAACTTTTTTGGTATATGGCAAAAACTATGTTTTGACATTCGGGGACAAATGTTCCTAAGTGGAGAATGTAAGACCTCGGAAGATCCTAACCACTACTTAAATCGACAACAGCTCAGAAGTCGGGTTAGAGTATGGGAAGGCACCAAAGGATACACCTATTACACGGGTGAGAGGATATTCAGAGTAAATCTTGAGTATCAAGAGCACCAAATGAGCATTTGGTTCAATCCAAAAAT
>NC_031989.1:65253985-65300159 GCF_001879085.1 Nicotiana attenuata
AATGACTTAAAACAAAGCTAAAAAACCTAATTAAACTATTGAACTCCCAAAATTATTTTAAAACTCTATTTAAAGATAAATGCCATAATTAACGATGCAAAGAACTATTTTCGTGCAATTTTCTTTAAATGTTGTTCTAAAACTAAATAATCCCTAACTAATACTAACCATGAGATTAAAACCTAAGTATAAATGCATATTTTTGTATTTTACATGAATTAAAATGCACAAATAAAATGCAACAATTTACCAAAAATGCCACAAAATTCACAAAATTTTATAAAATACTAGAAAAAATTGTTTTGTTTGAAATTTTGGGAACCATTACTTAGGGCAAAAATCACGTGCTCACAGTGTCATTGCATGTCACAGTCATTGGTTCATCAAGATAAGTAATAGTAATGTTGTATAAATGAGGTAAATGAGAGAAAAATAGTAATATGCCGATTCATAAGACCAATTCTTGAGATATGCCCCTCTGGATCTTGTGATGTAAGATGATGTTGCCAGAGTGCACGAACTAACCTTCGGGGAGGGGAATAACAAAACAAAAAGGTAAACAAGTTAGTAAGGATCAGAAAAAAAATTTGCAATATTTAAACACATAGTGTCGGAATATAAAGTGTGTCCTAATTTGGGAGCCTCGTTGTGCCCGAGGTAGGCCTAGCGACAAATTGATTTGGAAAACTTAGGATGCTAAATGCCTTATTTTATTGATAGAAAATAAGACGAATCCCAAATCGACAATAAATAACAGGAAATAAAAGTCACTAATGGCCATTGGCCTTATTACATATTATATAGCGAAAAGATAAAATCCTATCTACTTGGTCCCTGAAGGACCTTCCCCAGATTCGACATCCTTGGATCCGTCGAACAGCTTCCCCAGCTCGCGAAGTCCCAGCAATAGGTAGGCCCTGGCTAGATGTCCGCCTTCGTTCCCCTCAGCATTCTGACAGTCTTCGACCCTTTTGAGAACTAGAGTGTAAATCTTTCCACCAGCTTAGCAACCTTGGGTGGATGTTGGTGACCATGCCGAATCTGGGGACTTCGTGCCTTATATTTCTGCAAGGCAAATAAGGCTAGACCCTTACCCCCACCAGACTCGACTATTTAATATCAATAATTAGCATGAAGCATCTAGTTCTCCAAATAAATGCACAGACCGTGACGATGTCCTTTTGGGTTTAGGGCAACCCAGTAGACTTTTGGACAAGGCTATCTTAAAGGAACATTATGTGGACAACATAACTGGCCCGGCTAGGTTTGACCATGATGCATGTACAATTTAAACGGAGTAAGGTTTCTATGGGGTTTTAGATTGGTACCCTTGAGCGGACAACTCAAGGGGGAAAGGCATGGAACCGTCGACTACACCGTTGATCGACTGGTTTTACCACAAATATGCCTTTTCGAATTTAGGGGGTAATAATATAGGAAGAGCGCAACCACTCATTATAAGCGTTGCTATGGGATTTGTTTGGCACGAGTGGAATATGATGTTGAGCATGATTATGCAATAAAAAAAAACATGTTGTCACGTATTTGCATGTTTAAGAAAGCAGTAAATACAGTAGTTTTTTAACAGTAAAGCAGTAATGAAGAAAGGGAAAGAAGAAGATAAGTCAGTTTCGCTTTGTAAAAGAAATTAAATGCTTAAAGGAATTAAACAAGTAGTTTCACATAAATAGATATAAATTCACAATAACAGTTTGAAATGGTAAAAAGCCTAAATCCCCAGCAGAGTTGCCATGCTGTCGCGCCCCCCTTTTTCTCGCGAAATCGGGTTCATGACATTTGGAGGGATAACTCGTTCCTTTTGGGAACTGGGTTTTGAAGAGTCGCCACCTAATGATTTATGGTGCATTAGGACACCTTACAGGGTTCAATTATAACTAAACTTGGATAACCAGAGATAGGGTAAGGGCTTTGAAATTATCATAAGGGGAAGGTGTTAGGCACCCCTCAGGATCCACTTAGTGTGGTTCCCGACCAAACAGTTATTATGAATTTGGGGTACAATTAACATGTAAGCAGATAAGGCTCAAGTAAGAGGGGATTTCAATTCATAATGGTTTGAAAGTAAATATATCTGAAAGAACAATCAAAGAGTTGATTTTAAAAATAAGGAGTTACAATGCTAAAAAAAGAGTAAAGAATGAATGGGGGGGGGTCCTAGGTTTATTAAAAATATGGATCACCCCACACAATATCCGGTAATCACTCTTCAATGAGGGGCTACACGTGACATTACCGCGTGGTCATCATATCCATATCTACCCTTCTCACCCCGTTAAGGTATTAAAGCGCAGATTGGTCTCGATTACTTATTGCATGCTATTACCCGTCCCATTCTTATCAGTCCCGGAGGTACTTAGGACTACTAATCCTAAAGGGAGGGATATTAGGCTTATTTGAAGTTTCAAAGGTAAAAATTCTAAGGCGACATACAAAACATATAAAGACTGCACATTAAAGGGGGAAACACATAAGCATATAAGGCTCAAGTATACCTCCTCAAACAAAAGCACATAAATAGCATGACTTGCACATACTTTTTAGGTCTAATTTAAAGCACATAAAGACGAGGGAAGTTAATTGTTGAGGCAGCTTAGTTTATTACATAACTCAGATAAGAAGTCCGAATTAGGCCTGCCTGCTGGTTGTAGCAATTAATGAAGCGGATTTAGTTTTACAATTATTATCCTAAGGCTTGCCTGAGTGCTTGGACGGAGTCCTATAGGCATGATGTCTATTCAACTCAGAAAGGGATGAGACGGTAAAACTCGAAATAGACTGTTTGAAATCCTATAGGCATGCTTGCTAAACCTTGTTAAGTAAGGGGATTAGATTTAAAAGAAGTTCAGAAGGGACAAAAATAAGTTAGACTTGTTACAGGTCCTGCAGGTGATAGTATCTAATATTACAGATTTTTAATCCCTATGAACAGGATATCTAATATTGAATGGGAATGAAACAAGTCAGATTTTATTTAAGAATCCGTGCATGCATGATTTCTATATGTTACTGATTTCAAAATTACGAATGTGATACTTATTTATAGCCGTTTAGAACCTAAAGCATGATATCTAAGTGGCATGCAGAATTCGAATACGACCTATAGGCAGGTTATCTAGGTGTGAAACTGAACAAGCAAGATTTAGTATAAGTCATAGAGACATGATTTGAAAGTGCAGAATTAAAAGAAGTCCTATAGACATGATTTCTAATGCAGTTTGAAAGTGCAGAATTAAAAGAAGTCCTATAGACAGATTTTCTAATGCAGTTTGAAAGTGCAGAATTAAAAGAAGCCCTATAGACATATTTTCTAATGCAGTTTGCAAATGTAGAACTAAAAGAAATCCTATAGGCATGTTTTCTAATGCAGTTTGCAAGTGCAGAATTAAAAGAAGTCCTATAGGCATATTTTCTACCCTTGCATGCATAATTACCCAACCCTTTTTCACTAGCCATCCCCAAATGTTCATTACAAATTATTACAAACCAGGAATAATAAATTACATCAGAAAAGTACAAAGAAAATTACAACCAGAGGAAGCCTGATTCTTGACTTCCTCTCTGAGTTATGAGATAAACCACCTCAAAAACCACTGATCCAAAGCCTTTCTCAGACTTGAGTGTGTCAGAGTTCCCTAAAGGCCTCAATAGGACCCCGGGCAGTGCTCACACCCAAGTTTCATAACCAGAATAGGGACAAGTGCAGTGTGGAAGTGCCAACCCTCATGTGTCCAAGTTCAGAGGGAGCTCATGGGTCCCAAGAAAAGGCTCACACGAGGGGGGCAGAACATAAGTCTAAGAAGATAGTGCAAGTGCGGAAACAGAGGAATAAAGGAGAGGGGTAAAGGGTGGCAGGGAAACAGTTACAGAGTTGACAACTTCATACAAAAGGGGTTCAGAGGCCGGGAATTGCAAAGAGCCTATGCATTTAGGCATGAGTCAATTCTAGGCATGCACAGCAACAGGGGTGCTGTCATGCCTGTAAATCAACTAGAACACACACATATAATGGTAACATAGAGGTAATGATCCTAGGAGGACCAAGTTTGAGTCATGTTCAGCAATATTCGATGCTGTCATGCCCCAAATCACCCATAAGCATCAAACAGATTGGGGTAGGGATTTAGGATTCATACTGCACTCATTCAGAACAAGGGAAAAGAAAGTACAGCATGCTAAATAAAGATACTGAAATAGATACAAGCAGCAGGCAGACTAGATTGCAAAAAAACATTAGGTGACCAAGTTGTTGTTGATGCTGAAAACTTAATTAGAACATACCAGTTTAAAGAAGCAAAATGTAGTAAAGAAAAGCTGCAGGACTTTGAAATATAGCTTTGGCTTTCAAACAGGTCACAGTGCAAGTAGTAAAGCAAGAGAGAGTCTTTTTAGTGTAAGTGTGAGTTTTTTGAATCAAAAGTGTTCGTGTCTGTGCTAATGAGAGAGCAAGGTACTTATAGTTTGAAAACAGGTAGAAAATAAGGCAAGAATCATAGTTTAGCAGTAATTATGGAACTATGTGCTAATTGAAATCAAATCAGTATAAGTACTTCCTTTAATTAAGGAGTTAACTTTAAACGATAACATGCAAATACTAAGTAAGGAAAGAAATCACACAAGGCTGAATATAATAAATAAGGAAATTTCTTCAGCATAGTACAAGTACACAATATGTAATAGAGACTAGGTTCATCAGATTCTAAACAAGGAAAGGTCGGAAAGAATCAAATACCCATGTAACAAAGGTAAGGGAATTAATCAAATGAAGTAGAAAAGTAGGGATCGAGGGTTCACAGGAAAGTGTTCAAATTAGACCAAGAAACAGGGAAATCAATAAGGCGAAACAAGGAAAGAATCAATTACTTAACATACAAGTGCAATCAAAAATTCACAAGGGGATGGTTTGAAATCAGTCCAAAATTGAAGGTCATTTAAGAGGGGAATTCAGCATATAAATAGAGTGCATAAACATTAGGCATGTGAGGCCAAACTATGGCAAAGAGAAACAACATGCAATAACAATCACATAGTCAGTAGATAGTGAACTATCGAAACATGGTAGTCACCTAGGTCAATTTCATTAACTTAGTAACAGAGAGAAGAGAGAGTATTAGAAGCATGCAAAGGGTTAAGTAAAAAGGCCCTTCTGAAAAAGTATAGTCGAGTTTCAATGATAGCAGGAAATCAAAATCACATAAAGAAACAAATGCTGAAACAAAAAGGTTTCAAATCCAGTCAAGCAACTTTGAACACATGATTTGCACAAGCAGCTTCAGAAGTTTGAATAGGCCCCCAAAGAAATTAGGGTTTTTGAAACCAATCGAACTCAAAGATGACGAACAAGTAAATCACACAACAAATAGTCTCAGAAACTCGAATGAACCCAAACTTAGGTTTTTTTAACACCAATCGAGTCTAGGGATGAAAAACAGATAAATCAAACACATGTTAACAAAAAATAGATTCAAAAACCTCAAAAGAAATTAAGGCTTTTAACATGCAAACTCTAGTAGAAGAACGACATAAGGAAACACAGTAGAACATGTCAAAAATCAGAGAAAGCTTCGAGATAACTTAGCAAGAACCCTAATCGGAAAAGATAAAGGGTTTTGAAGGTAGAGCTTTAGGAGAAACTTTTTAAAAAAACGTTTAGAAGTTTAGAGCAAACATAGATCTAAAATAAATCGGAAGAACCTTGAAGGTTAGGGTTTCAGAAGAAACCCAGATGGTGAGAAAGGCTTTGAAAAATCATCGATCTAAGCAGGAGAGTCAAGAATCAGACTCGAATAACCATGGCTGGCCGGAGAAAGGTCAGAGACGACCGGAGAACAGTCATAAACTGAAAACGACCAAGGTCTGGACCAAACTTTCCAGGATCTAGCCTTGAAACCAGGATAACTGGACATGTAGAAGCTATAGGAGGTGGATACATGCCTCCGATGGCCTTGGAAGCCATGGATTTGGGAGGTTTCAGGGTTGGAGTTTGATGGCGGTGGCTGGGTTTGAGAGGTGTTTGAGAGAGAAAGGGATTCAGAGGCGGCGGAGTGTGTGAAATGGTTAGGGTTAGGGGGTAGTTTGAGATTAAAAAAGGTAAGGGCCATATTGACCGTTGATCATTTAGATCAACGGCTAGGATTAGGTAAGGGATCCGGGTTGGGTTATGAAGATGGGTTTGGGTCGGATTAATTTGGAATTGGTCGGGGTAATTGGGCCTCGGATTGGGTTTAATTGGGATGCCAAATCAGGAAAATGGGCTAACATTTAAATAGCCACTTTTCCCTATTTGATTTATAAAAATAGTAAAGTAATTTTTGGAAATAAATTAAAGGTACTAAAATGACTAACAGTACATAATTTATCAAATTAAAAATACTGGACTTAAATTTTGTAGACATAAACGCAATTAAATCTAAAAGAGGCTAATGTTGCAATTATATGCAATTTAGCTTTAAAAATACTAAATAAATTTGTAAAAATATGTAAAAATTATATTAGCCACATTTTAATATAAATATAAAAATCCAATAAATGAATCCCCAAAAATGATAATTTTGGGAATAATTATTTGGTTTTTCTGGATAAAATAGGGCAATAAATTGACTTAAAAATCCTTACAAATTAAGAAAAAATAGTAAAACATTTGGGCATACTTATATAGGCCGCTCATGCTATTTTGAATGTAGTTTGCATGTTTTAAAATATATAGGGAAAAATTGGGTATCAACATTGATGATCCTTGAAAGTAAAGAATGAAAGTGTGAAATGAGAAATAAGGCCATCGTGCCATGAAAGAAGAATCTTACGTATGGCCAATAGAACCAAGGAAATAGTTGTCACGCCCCAACCTCGGGGAGCGCGACCGACGCTCAACCGAGTGGACCCGATTGAGCAAGCTTGTTAGACACTTTCTACCCAACTCGCTTATGCTCAAAAGAAGGCACGTTTCCATTAGTTCATAGTAGAAGGATCATAGATATATAAACATTAGTAATTCATTTCATTTTGCTACATCATGGTTAAGTTCCAAATACATACACTTTACGATACAGTGGGACAAGAGTCCAAAACATGACATAATTTGTCTGGCCTTTCTTGCACCCATACACTACCCACATAATGTCTACGGAGCCTCTAAATATACAAGAAGAGCGTAAAGATAGTGTCGGCGACAAGGCCCCAGCTATACCTCAAAAGTGACTACAACATAGCAAAAGATATAGTACAAGACCCCAGAATAAAGTGGGGCTCACCGAGTCTGCCAGGAAGAGGATGCACCACTAGCCGCGATCAACACTGTCTGCTATGGAACCACCTACATCCATTTTAAGATGTAGCGCCCCCGACAAAAGGGACTTTAGTATTGTCGAATAGTACTAGTATATATAACTAAACACCATCTCAATAGAATGAACAATAATACAGGAAGGAAGTAATAATAAAATCAATAAAAGCCTTAAACAACACCACAACATCAAGTTAAGAATCACATAAGCTTTCAAGTAAATTCCCATAACTTTAGGTTGGGACATCTTTAATACTGTTACACCATCATCCACAATACCACCGCATTCTTACGCAGAATCCGATCACGAGCCGATCAGCTAGATCATCTCATTTGAGACATCAGCCGTGATCATAATTTCATTCTCAATTTTCAATTTCAATTTCCAGCACAATTACCACCATGTGTGCGGCATGGTGTCCGATCACGGCCCCATCGGCTAGGACATCTCGCCCGAGACATTACCATTTTCTATCAATCATCTCTTTTCATACTTCTTTCACGTTTTTCAGTTCATAGGCACTAGTGGCCACAATTGTTATATCATACTTGACACTTGGCCACATTTCATGATTCATGTTCTTTTCCACATTTCCACTTTGTTATCATGTCAACCGCAACAAGGCTTTTCATTCAAGACCTTATTACACACGTGAGCAAATTAAAGACTAAGGCACACAGAGGCTTTTCACACCATTTGGCATAATAATCTTTATTCAAATTTGACATGAAGTCTAGGCATTTGTAGCACATATTCCATATTTTTAACACATCTTCAAATGATAAGATAACATTATGAAAGAATTGGGACACATATATTGCATATATGTCTTTCAACGGAAGTACATTTCGGAAGAGTAATTTCTACAACGATCAATTTGGGACTTATAGCGAATCTATGAACACCAAGGGGTTCAATTCTAAGAAGAGGGGTTTTTAGTCATACATATCTTATAGAGCTTCCTTAAACTCTACAATATTCCGGATCTCTTATCAACTTCAATCTATTTTAGGAATATAACAAGTTGAACCAAAAATTAGGAAGGTGGTCATGATTCTAGCTCATTTGAGCACATTATCATACACTAGGTGTGCATTAATGTTTTTAAGGCCTTTTATGAAAGATTATACCATTCCTCAACTCATTCTTAGCTCACAACCTCCCCACATACTTTAAGAATACATGCATGCAATATATCCACCCCCACACCCAACATTTGTCTTCCTAATTATCCCCATTTTTACCAAATTTTCGAATTTAAAAGCTAGGGTATTGATTCTTACCTTCAATGTAAGGACCTTCTAGATAATCTTCAAGGATTTAGCAATAATTGTTGGATGTTAGTGTGAAGGTTATTTTCTCACTCTAAGAACTCTCCCTCTTACTCTAAAATTATTAGGATTGAGCTCAAAATGGTCTATGGTATGTGTTTTAACGAAATAGGGTCGGGTTTAAAAGTTAGAAAATAGAAGCCCCGACACAGGATCAGCGGTCGCATATGCGATCGCATAATGGTTAAGCGGTCCGCAAAATGACCGTGAAAAGTGGCCCTGGGAACTGGGCTGGTCTGCTTCACTCTACGGGCGTTATGCGGCCCGCAGACCTGTTCTACGATCGCATAATGCGCCGCAGAACCTCCCTCCACAAAATTCCAAGAACGATTATGCACCAAAGTGCGGCCCGCGAAGTGATTATGCAGTCGCATAATTGGCCGCGAAACTGACCTCAAAATTGGCCAAAAAGACTACTTCACTCTGCGGCCATTCTGCGGCCCGCAGAGTGATTATGCGGCCGCATAATGGGCCGCAGAAATGCCTTCTTCTGTAAAAATATTTCCTTCAATTCCCCAGCGTACTGTTCAATCCAAAAAGTCCGAACCGCGGATCTCTACTATTTTAGCACATAAGCCTAACTCGACACCACAAAATTCTGGGGTTTTAGGTAGAATTTTACGGGGCCTTACAATAATAATGTTGTGAATGATTGAAAGTACTAATGGAACTATATATGGTGTGAAAGGTTATGAGGTGAATAAAAGAGAATATATATATATATATATATATATATATACATATAGAGATAGATAGATAGATAGATAGATCTTAAATACTCTTGCCTTATGTTTTGATGATCTAACAAACTTACTGTTGAGAAACAGATAGGGAACCTGACCTACTTGAATCGCTGTAAGCTTTAACGGATTCCAGCTAAAGGTGAACTGTACAGCTTCAGGAGCTGGGAACCAAAACAAGGACCTGATGCTCTTGTGGTTTCCTCATAGCAGTACAACGTCATTGGGACACAGCTAGAAATGAAGTGACTGACGGTACTGTTTTTGCCCCACTGGACTGCACTGTCCGCCCACTCATTCTCTAACCAAACAAAGTACTCACATCACTTCAAGTATGTGATCAAGATGTACCCACAAGGAGCTTTATACAAAACATGACTGGAAGGCTTCTGTTTCTCATTCAAGTCTCTTGCAAAAAACAGAAAAATCAATCCTCACATGCTTGAAGAACAAGGTTGAACACTACTACGAACCAGTTCCTAAAAAGATAGATTGTTGTTGTCCTAGTTGAGTTGTAACCTTGTTATTGTACTTACTGTATCTCCTAAACTGCTTACCTAGAAGCATTTTGATTAGGAATCCTCTTGTAAATCCGTAAACTCCTTGAGTTTATGTTGTGACTAGATTTAGTCATAAGGAAAAGTCTTTGTAATCAAAGAGTTACAAAATGGCTTTTGGTGATAGCATCACAAGTTAGAAAAAGCCTTTGTAACTAGGATAGTCACAAAGTGGCTTGTGGTAAAGGTACCACAGGTTAGTTGAGTAAATCCTTTGCAATAAGAAGTATTGCAAAGTGGCTTGTAATAGGTAGATTACAAGTTAGTGAAGTTAAAAGCCTACAGGTGTAGGTCGTGGTTTTTTGATCCCCTTGTGTGGGATTTTTCCACGTAAAAATCTTCTGCCTCATTTACATACTGTTTTATTAAGTACTCTCAGTAGAACCTTGTAGAGGAACAGGTACTCTACGATTTGGTGGACCCATACAAACTAACATTAGATTTTAAAGCATGTGTTGCACTCTTTTTCTCTTAGATCGGATTTTATCCCACATGGGTGTTTCCGGCGAGGTTTTTAACGAGGCAACAACTATGTGCTACCTAAAGAGAATTCAACAGTATCCAAGGCTTCTTTTCAATCAACCTCGAATACTGGGGGGCATCACCTTCGGAGGTTATATTTTTGAGAAAAATACTTCACGCCATAGAGGGCCTCGATAGGAAAACTTTGTAATGGGCCAAACAGTCAGATGAACCGTGTCCATGTAGAATAGTCAAGCCCCGATGGCAAAACATATACGCATGTATGAATTATTCAAAGAAGCATTCTTTCTATATCAAACACTTTGTGTCTCAAAGAAATTTGCTATTATACGAGCTCCATACTTGTGATTCTGTGAGAAATGGCTCAAGGGCTAGAACGCAAATACATCTCGAATACTCGGGGACTGTAACACATTCGAGTTGTCTAAACTTGAATTCATAAGACATCAAAGAGGCACCCCTCGACGCAAAGGCCAAGGCCATCATACTCGGGGACTAACATTTCGAACAAGTTCGAGACCCGAAGGCTACGACCATAATAAAGGTTACGACCGAAATAAAGGCTATGGCTGAAATAAACGCTACGTCCGAAATAAAGGCTACGGCCGAAATAACACGGCTCGGAGACGTCCGAATCCCGCAATAAAAATAGGCCTTCGAACTCTCTGAAAACCGGTTAATAAAGGGTATCCTCGGCAAAATAATCAAAGGGCTTCGATAAAATCAGACCTCGAAAAACCTTAAGAGGTACCAAAATATTCAAATACAAACTTGTGCTAAGGCACAAAAAACAAAAGGGTTCCGATCGACATTAAACCCTCAAAAAACCCAATAGGTAAAAAACGCATGTCAAGGCGTAAATAAATTTTTACTAAGTCTTCTAAGCCGAAAAGGGAAAATAATAGCCATCTCTTAGAGGCCATAATGGCCCGATCTAAAAGAGCCTAAGGGACGATACACTTAGGGTTCGAGATCTTTTTCTCGCCCGATCCAAATCCAAGGGTTCGATTATCCCGAGCCTAAATAAATAATAACTTGATTATGGCTCGGGGATTCACCATTATCCGGCACGAGCCCTTAAGGGTCTATGCCCCAAAGTTCGAACCTTATTCGAACTCGACCACGGCAACTTCAAAGATATCGTCCAAGATAAAATCTCGAACATACCGTTCAAAGAATGAAATTATTACAAGAATTTTGTAAGGCAAGAAACATTGAGAAAACGTTCAAGGAAATTCTTCTTTTAATATACTTGAAAAAGGATATGTACAAGAGACCGACAAAAGGTCTTACAAAAGAAAAATACAAAAAGAGAAAGGAAAATCCTAATCTAATGCCCAGGGCTGGTCTCTCCCTCGGGAGAAGCTTCCTCTTCGGGCCCATCTTCATTATCGGACCCGCCTGGGCTGCATTCGTCATCATCGTCGTCGTCGGAGGAGACGAGAAACTTGGCATCGACTTCGAGCGCCTTTGCTTGAGCTATCTCTTCGGTGAGGTCGAAACCTTGAGCATGGATTTCTTCGAGGGTCTCCCTCCGGGATTGGCACTTGGCCGAATCATTGCTCCGTTTCTCCCAGTCGGAGGCCTCCCTTAGCTCCATTTGAGCAGCCTCGGCATCTCTTAAGTACACAACAACGGTTTTATCAGTCGTGGCCTTTGTATTTTCGACCTCAGCCTTGGCTTCGGCAACCTAAGACCCGGTTGCGGCAAGTTTGACCTCGAGCTCGTCGATCCTTTTGGCCTGGGCCAAAATTTTCTCTTTAGCACCCCGGACCTGGGTGTCAACCGAGGACAGTTTGGCTAGAGCAGCCTCTTTCTCCGCAGCAAGCCGATCCATATTTTCCTTCCACTTATTACAGTCGCCCTTAACCTGATCGACTTCCCCTCGAAGCAGCCCGGTCATCTCTAGTTTTTGTTACAGCTGAGACACTGAAGTATTAGCCTCTATATTTGGGTCGAGTAGACCATGCTCTTTCAAAATGACAGTTACTTGCTTGTCTAGCTCGGCCTCATTTTTACGAGCTTTGGCAAGTCAGCCCGAAGGTCCTTGAGCTCCTCCTCCTTTTGACTGCAAAAGAGCTTCAGGGTCTTCCCTTCATCCGAGGTCTTCTTGAGCTCGGCCTCACATTGGCTCAGGTCGGCCCTAAACTTGGTAAAGACCTATGCAGAAAAAAGAGATGTCAGTTAGGATAAGGGGAGAAGAAGAAATTGCAACGATAGGAATTAATACTTACTTGAGAGTAAAGACGTTAAGCCTCTTCGAAGAGATTAGATGCATTGTTGAGATCAGCGGCATCATCGACCCAATGAAGCAATCACAGAAAGGATCATCTTCACTAGGGACTCCGCTTAAGTCAGGCATTCGCAAAGCTCGGGCTTCCCTTATTGCCTCCTCAGAATAAGCCGGTAGAGGAGGAGAGTGACCTATTGTCATGGCCCCGAGCAAATCGCTCGGGGCGCTCTGTATGGCTATGGGGGTTTCGGAACCTGCCCCCTTTGGTGTGTTTGTTGATGGTCGAGGAATAACCTCGAACTCGGATGATTCACGGGCTTTGCCTGCGTCTTTCTCTGGAGTCTCCTCACCATGAGGCAGGGTCTCCGGTTCGGAGGGCTTGACGGCTTGTTTGGTTTTCTGGTTCGGGTCACCAGTGCCGATTCTTCGCCCTAGTCTTCTTCTTCATCGTTCAGCTAGTGGACTAAGTCTATGTCCACATGGATAAGATTCTTCCTGCGTCTTCGAGTAGGACCCCTTCCATCTTGGGGGTCTTCGGGCTTCGAAACCCTTTTCTCTTATTATCCTTCCCCGATTTCGGAATCAGGGACTCGGACTCCTCCCCTAGTGGGGCTGGCATCATTTCAGAGACATCTCCAATGCCGATATGAATGAAAATAGGTATGAAAAAAGTAATGTATCCAGCAAAAGGGAAAGCATTGAAAACTTGTGAGAAGAACTTACCGTGGTGTTTGGCTTCCCATCTGCCCCTCGCCAAGTCACGCCATCATCACTCATCATACGAGGAGGTCGCAGCTAATTTACTGACCCAGTCCTCGAGGTCGGCAATTGCATGAGGCATCCAAGCAACCGCTGAAAAAAAGATGAAGGCATCACACAATGCGAAAATGGAATACCAGAAGCTACTAGGGAAAAAACTTCACTTACAATCAGGGTTCCACTTCTCCGAGAACGGCATTTTCCCCTCCAGGGTGACTTCAGAGGTCCTCACTCGTACGAACCGGCTCATCCAGCCCCGGTCCTTATCCTCATCATTGCTAGCTAAGAAGGCCTTGTGATACGCTCAAATTACACTTTAATAAATAGTGTATGGCGGTCGGTGTCAAATATAATAACCCAACAAGGTTGGGGTCGAATCCCACAGGGAATAGGTGTGAAAAGCTACTTGATTAGTGTATCACTTGACTTAAATCTTAATTCTATCCGGTTAATTGTAACAAGAGCATGGTATAATTGTGATTTGAAGAAGTAATTAATGTTGAGATTTAGAATGTAATTAATTGGATTAAAGAAACCACGGTTGTGTCCCCTTCAATAAAATATAATGCTACCGGTGTTAATATGATATATTTCTAATGGAAGGTCCTTTTTTTATGTGCAAATGATTTCTAAATGACTACCCAATATTTTCCAATAGTTGGGTAGTATTTACTCTTTATGATTCTTCCAAATATAAAAGAGTTGCAATTAAGATCAATCAATATATGCCAAATAAAACCCACTTATTCCTAAGCGATTCTATTAAACAAGGGTTAACTCCTTGAGTCTTTGATATTACTCCTACCAAATTCTAACCCACTTTCCCAAGCAAAGCAAGAATTTAATGGCACTTGTTAGTATTTGCAACCACCAACAATAAATGAAGAATGAGAAGTAAATGAACATCAACCAACCATTATATATATATTCAAAATGGTAAACACCCATTAACATTACACCCAGTTAGGGTCCACAACATTAGTATTTAAAGTTAGCTACTCATAATAAGATACAAAATGAAGAGAATATTTAATGCCATAAAGCTTACAAAGTGAAAGATTCTTGACCAAAAGCTTCCAAAAAGAGAAGAATATTAAAAACCTTGNGTGAAGTTAAAAGCCTACAGGTGTAGGTCGTGGTTTTTTGATCCCCTTGTGTGGGATTTTTCCACGTAAAAATCCTCTGCCTCATTTACATACTGTTTTATTAAGTACTCTCTGTAGAACCTTGTATAGGAACAGGTACTCTATGATTTGGTGGACCCATACAAACTAACATATATATATATATATATATATATATTCATATTTTTTTTCCCTTGTGTGCATAACAAAAATGTTTTTGGGAGTATCATTAGCAAACCGGGGAAGGGTGGGTCATAAGGCTCACACCTGAAACTACACGTGTCGGTGTAGGGATGGATTGCGATTATTCCCCTTATTTGGGATGAGATTGATGTTAGTTGTGAATTGGAGAGTCAACCCACACGGCATATATGGGAAGGCGGCCTAGCCGATCGGGTGGAGATCGGACGCCATGTTGCGCACATGGTGGTACTACTCTTGGTAACACCTTTTTTCGCATCACATGTCAAACCACATTGTCCGTGGGGAGATGGCCTAGACATTCGGGTGTGACCGGACACCGTGCTAAAAATACGGTGGTGTATCGGTGCTAATGATATCCCAACCAAAAATATACATTATTTTCGTATTTTAAAAATTGTTATGTTTTAACTTGGCATTTGGATATCATTGATTGTTACTTGTTGCTTCCATGGTGTTTCCCCTTCTGATATTGGCGTTCTATTTCGAAAGAGGACATTTAGCTTACATACTAGTACTATTCTATTTGTACTAACGTCCCTTTTTGCCCGGGGCGCTGCATCTTTAATGGATGCAGGTGGTTCATCAGCGAGCAGCTTTGGTCTTCGTTAGCAGTTACTCTCTACTCAGCAGGTTTTGGTGAGCCCTACTCTGTTCCGAGCCTTATGTCATGTGACGTTGTATTTCGTGTTTTGAGGTATAGTTAGGGCCTTGTCACCGGCACTTCCATTCTACTCTTCTGTTGTACTTAAAGGCTCCGCAGACAGGTTGTGGGTGGTGTTTGATGTTGGGGATTGAACTAGAAGTGTTAATACTTTAGCAAACATGTTTTTCATCGTATCTATAAACTTGTAATATTTTGGAAATCGTAAATGAATATCTTTTGAGTAACGGAAAAAGAATATGGAACACTTGACTCTTCTTATGTCTATCAATTGCACTGATCCTTATATTGTTAATGGGCAAGTTGGGTAGAAGGCATCTAGTATGCTTGCTTGACTGGGGCATCTCGGTTGAGCGCCGGTTGCGCTCCCCGAGGTCGGGGCATGATAGAAAGCCTGGAAACTTCATCAAAGACTGTCCTCTTCATAAGCAGGATCATTACAAAACCAACACTGAAAAGGCGGCTAAGAGGAACCAGGTCCCTGATAGAATGTTCAAAAGAAGAGATGCTGCTGACAATATGGTAAAGCAAGCCCTAGCTGATTGGGGAGATTCCTCCAGTGAATCTGAAGGTGAAGATGACCAAGGGATACATCTTTGATGGTTGCTGACAATGGATCTTCAGAATATGAGTCAATCTTTGCACTCATGGCCAAATCTGATGATGATGAGGACAAGGATGAAGATGAAGTAAGTTTTCATGATGTTCAACGAAATTTGAAAACTTACTCTAAGAAAAATTGATGTCCTTAGCAAATGTGTTTATTGATGCCTATCATAGCCTCATTAATGAGAAAAATGCTTTAATTGAATAAATTGGTGACGTAGAACAAGAGAGAGATGATATGGTAGTTTCCATTATAGACTTAAAGGAACAAGTGGAAGAAGTAACTAGAGAAAATACCTTGATGAAAAACCAAATAAAAAAATGGCTGGACATCCCTAAGGGTAAAGAAGTAGCTAGTGAGGCTCAACTTGAGCTTGAGAGTGAGCTTAAGAAAGTTACAAGAAGTCTTGTTGTTGAGATTGAAAAGAATAGACAACTTCAGGAGGATCTGAAAAGGGTTAAAATGATCTTGATAAGTCACTTAAATAGACATGGTCCTCTGATGTAATAACATCTATGTACAAAAGTAATGGTGGAAACATGCAAGGAATCGGGTTCCAAAAGGCTAAAACCTCTTATAATCCCCATAGCAAGTATGTAACTGTGGTTGATAATTGGTTGTGCACTCAATGTGGCCAATCTAGTCAATACAAGGACTTTTGTAAAGTTAAAATTCAGTCTCTACAGAAAAACAAAATTTTTTTGTTGAAAAGAAGCATACCGTTGAGGAACCTTTTCTTCTAAGAGGAAAATATATATTGCCTGCATGGGTGAAAAGAAGATTGATCCGCCCGTTCTATCACTATAAGAAACCCAAGCTGGCTTGGGTTCCTAAGTCTAATCAGTGATTTCATGTGTAGGCTGGAGTGAGAGGTAGCAGTCAAAAAATGGTACATGGATAGCGGCTGCTCTAAGCATATGACTGGAAGAATGGATGATTTTCTCTCACTCTAGGCCTTCCAAGGTGGGAGTGTATTCTTTGGAAACGGCAAGAAGGGCTATATTCTTGGTGTTGGGAAAATTGGCAAAACACTCTCCAATGCAATTAAAAATGTGTACCATGTAAATGACTTGAACTATAGCTTGTTGAGTGTGTCTCAAATCTGTGATAAGGGAAAATGAAGTAATGTTTTTGTCCAAATCTTGCACTGTCACCAATCTCAAAACTGGTAAGGTGGTGTTGATAGCCAAAAAGTTCAAGAACATCTATGTTGCAAACCTTGATTCACTGAATGGTGGTGATCTAACATGCCTAAGTGCCATTGATGATGATGTTGACTTATGGCGCAGACGAATGAGGCATGTGAGCTTTTATTTTATGAATAAGTTGGTTATGGAGGACCTGGTTTGTGGGCTGAAGCAGTCAACACTGCCTGCTACTTGATCAACAAGTGCATGATCAGGTCCCTTCTCGAGAAGTCTCTCTATGAACTGATCAATGGGGGAAAACCCAAGCCGACTTACCTAAGAGCCTTTGGATGCAAAATGTTTTGTTCTCAACAATGGTGACAAAGGGTCACATAACAAAGAAGATGAAGATGGAGAATTTACAAATGCTCCTAGTGAAGCTATAAATATTGTAAATTGAAAGACTGATTTGATGTGTCAAGTCAAGCAGAGCGATGAAGAAGATGCAGCAGAATCTCCAAAACACACAGAGGAACCTGATCCCTCTATCACCTCGACTGAAGCTGAACATAGGGTTGCTAATATTTGCATCAGGTACTCCTGATGCAGAACAAAGAAGTGGAAGTCATAATTCTGTTGATGTCAATGATGTTTCAAATATGGAGGAACCTGGTCCTTCAAATTCTGAAGTTTAAGTACTTCAAGGAGCTGCTGAAAAGATTTGAGATGGAGAATGCTAAGACCATTGATACACATATTGCCACTACTACTCGTTTAGGCATGGATGAACCTGGTTCTCCTGTCAATGAAACTATGTATAGGGGTATCATTGGATCTCTTCTGTACTTGACTGTTAGCAAACCTAATATTGTTTTTAGTGTTGGGTTGTGCTCTAGGTTCCAATCAAGCCCAAAAGAATCTTATTTGAAGGCTGCCAAAAGAATATTGAGGTATCCTAAGGGAACGTAGGACCTGGTCCTCTTCTATCCTTCAGAAGACGATTTTGACTTGGTTGGATATGCTGATGCTGATCAAGTTGGATATCTGGTGGATCGAAAGAGAACATCTGGAATGGCACATTTTCTGGGATCATGTTTGATCTTTTAGGGTACAAAGAAACAAAACTCTGCGGCTCTTTATACTATTGAAGCTGAATATATGGATGTTGCCACTTGTTATGCTCAACTGCTATAGATCAAGCAACAACTAGAAGATTTGGGTGTGTTTATAGATTGTGTGCCATTGATGTGTGATAACACAAGTGCTATAAACATGGCAAAGAACCCGGTAAAGCACAAGGGAACAAAGCACATTGATGTGCTATATCACTTTTTGAGGGACAATGTTGAAAAAGGGTTTATTTGTATGAAGGTTTGCAAGACAGAGAATCAGGTAGCACGTATCTTCACCAAACAACTGAGCAGAGAACACTTTTAAAGAGATCGTCTAGAGTTGTGGTTGATAAAGCTCAACTAAGGACCAGGTCCCTTGATGATTGGCTATGTAAAGAAGGAAAGGTACAATGCTAAAAAGTGCTTTTCTGGTGGCATCTAACTCAATTCTATACCGTTATAGGTATACACATATGGCAGTTTCAGGAGAAAATAAGTATGAGTGACATTGCACTTCTAGGAGTGTTTGCTCAAATTTTCAAAAACCGTCAAGGAACCTGGTTCTTGTGATTCAGGTTAGTAGTCTCTTCAATACTTATATGCCTTTTTAAACTACTGAAGTTTCATGTCATTAATTTATTCCCGCCTCTCACCAAATTTTTGAAGTCTAAGATTTTAAACCTTTTTTAACTGACCCGTTGCCCCAAAAAACCATTTCCTTCTCTCACACCCAACCAAAACCGATTCTTTTCTTCAAAACCAAAATCAACCTTGTCAAAAAAAAGAATCCTTCTCTCCAAATATGCCAGAAGTGAACCCAGCTCTATCACCTTCCAAAATCCTAACTCCATCTGAATCGAATCCCCACGAAGTCGTTGGTAGATTTTGATGGGACTTTAACTGAAAGGGAACAGGGTTTGGGTAGATCTAATATTCTGGAGAGTGAGGCTAAAATTATTGTTGAGTTTGTGGAAGCCTTAAAAATAGAGGAATTGGTGAATGTACTGGAAAAGGGGGAACTGAATGAGGGACCTGGTCCTTCAAATCCTTCTTAGGATGTTAATTCTGATGATGATCTTTTTCTCTTGAGTTCTGTGCTTAAATGAACCTCCGATCCAGTAAAAAGGATTGATGTAAAGTAGGCTGATTGATGATAAATGGTGTGACCTGCTGATGTGGTGAATTTAGTAGAGAGAATGAAGCCGAAAAATCTTCACATGTGAGAAAGAATTCAAAAAAAGATCAAAATGGAGAAAAGAAAGTCGGCCGAGAAAGATGCAACAGATGATAAGGGTGAACAGATTGAGAAGAAGAAGAAGAAGAGGGAGACATGGCTGCTCAGTAAAAGAAAGGATAGTGTGAGTGAGGAACCTGGTTCCTTACAGAAGTAAAAAGTTAAGTTATCCGATTTGAGAGTTAGAAGACTCTGAAGTCTCAAAAAGTGTTGTTAGGCAGAGTGTTGACTTTTATATTGCTGATAAATGAAGGAACTTCTTGACATTGTTGAGTTCCAAAAATAGAATCACCTTTTTGTTTCTCCAAGTCCCAACGTTTATGAAGAAGAAGTAAAAATTGGGATTGAGTTTCTTCTTGATAAGGGAGAGCTTGGGAGATTCTTGGTGATCTGATTGATGGTTCAGCCTGCTCAGATAGGTAGAGAATGAAAGATTCCCCGTGCACCTTGGCAGAATAAAATGCTCATTTGAAGAGTGAGAATGAAATATTGAGGAAACAGGTGGAGGACCTGAGAGAGTAGATGATCATTGACCAAAGTATTGTGAATGAACGAATGGACAGGCTCATCAAGGCCTTAGCCCTTACTTTTCTTCCTGCCCAATGATACATGTCTTTCACTCCTTCCAAATTCCCTCGAATTCCTATCTTCTTTTGATCCCTATGTTTGATGACATTGGTACTTTAGTTGTTTAAATTGTCATATTCTGTATTGTTGAAACTACTGTGCTTTTGTTATAATTACTCTACTACGGACAATCACTCTATTTTGTGCAATGACATTCACTTGTTGTTCTTGTTATTATTTATGCTGTGTTGCCCAAGTGGCATGAGTTAATGTTGTTGAACTTCTTTTTGGTAGTGCTTCTTCTGTTATTCTTTTCAATGATGCCAAAAGGGGGAAGTTACATAGGTATCAACATTGGGGAGGAATAAAATCGAATTGATATGTTGTGCTGTGCATGAAAGATAGCTCTGCTTCGTAGGGGGAACGTTGCTGATAACATGTTGATTACAGGTCTGATCCGTAGGGGCACATGTGAGGAATCTGGTTCTCGGCGGGAACATCAATTTTGGGTTTGACATTATCAAAAAGGGGAAATTTGCTCTAAGTTATGTTATTTCTTATTTTGATGATTCGCCAAACATTCTCGAGGAACTAGGTAGGGACCAGATGTGATCAGTACATGTAAGGAATCTAATTCTCAGGGAAAATATCAATTCTAGGTTTGTCATTATCAAAAAAGGAGAAATTGATAAGTTATGCTATTTTGTGTTTTGTTGATTTGCCAAACTCTCTCGAGAAATTAGATAGGGACCAGATGTGATCAGTTCCTTGATCGTCGTACAGTCAACTCTACAGTTGTAAAAGTTGTTGCACTTGTATCGACTAACAGCAGATATGTTACTTGAAAATTGAAAGGGAGGAAACAAGTTCTCAGGGGGGGGTATGACTGATTCGTAGGGGGAACAATGTGCAGATCTGGTTCTCATGGGAAACATCAACTCTAAGTTTGTCATCATTAAAAAGGGAAAAATTGATAAGTTATGTGTCATTTGTTTTAATGATTTGACAAACTTCATAAGAGAACCAGATAAGAAAATGTGCAAATCTGGTTCTCAGGGGGAACATCAACACTAAGTTTGTCATCATCAAAAAGGGGGGAATTGATAAGTTATGTGTCCTTTGTTTTAATGATTTGACAAACTTCATGAGAGAACCAGATAAGGAACCTGAAATAATTAGTTCCTTTGCGTTCAGAGTAACTAGTCAGATGTCTAGTTCAACTCTTAATGAAATCAGTTAAGGGACAACAGAGGGAACAGATAGAGATCAGTTCCTCCGGTCACAGTACAAGTCAACTCTTTACAGCTGTTAAAGCTGCTGCACTATTGCACTGTACATGCAACAGTGCAGCAGTCACTATTTGAAGCATGTTGTGTACCAGATATTGGCTTACAACATCCCAATGACATCACACATACATATTATCAACATGAGGCAAGGGATTTCATCTCACCAACACTTGCAAATCCAAAAATCATATTCTCTCAAGTTCTAGCCACCACCTCTCTCAAGAACAAAAGTTGCTGCAACCTCAAGAACCAGATCCAAAGAATAAAGATATCTTAAGTCCTTAGGTTTGTTGAGTCTTTGTTATTTTGATCTTCATTTGTAATCCTACACTACTTTCAAGAAGTGTCTTCGTAGGACAGATTTAAACCACTGTTTGGTGTAGTTTCTTTACTAGAGTTAGTCAAGGTTTGTTGCTTTGTAATAGAGTTATTGCAAAGGGCTTATAATAGAGTTATTGTAAGGGGTGAGGGATTAAGAGTTTAATTCCTAGATTGCTATAAGCTGTAATCTGAAGTTTGCTCGGTTAAGTGGAGTTGAAATCCTACTAGGGTAGGTCATGGTTTTTAATCCCTTGAGCAAGGAGTTTTCCACGTAAATATCGCGTGTTTATTTGCTGCCAATTTACTGTGGGAACAGATAGAGGACCTGGTTCCCTATACTGTTTGGTTTTACAGTCTGTTGCTTACTGTGGCAACTGATAGAGAACCAGGTTCTCTATATAGTTTGGTGGACTGCAACAGTGCAGCAGTCACTGTTTGAAGCATGCTGTGTACCGGATATTTGATTACATCATCCCAATGACATCACACACACATATTATCAACATGAGGCAAAGGATTTTATCTCTCCAACACTTGCAAATCCAAAAATCATATTCTATCAAGTGCTAGCCACCACCTCTCTCAAGAATAAAAGTTGTTGCAACCTCAAGGACCAAATCCAAAGATTAAAGATATCTTAAGTACTTAGGTTTGTTGAGTCTTTGCTATTTTGTTCTTCATTTGTAATCCTACACCACTTTCAAGAAGTGTCTTTGTAGGACAGATTTAAACCACTGTTTGGTTTAGTTTCTTGACTAGAGTTAGTCAAGGTTTGTTGCTTTATAATAGAGTTATTGCAAAGGGCTTACAGTAGAGTTACTGTAAGGGGTGAGGGATTAAGAGTTTAATTCCTAGATTGCAATAGGTTGTCAATCTGAAGTTTGCTCAGTTTAGTGGAGTTGAATTCCTACTAGGGTAAGTCGTGGTTTTTAATACCTTGAGTAAGGAGTTTTCCACGTAAATATCGCGTGTTATTTATTTACTACCAATTTACTGTGGAAACAGATAAAGAACCTGGTTCCCTATACTATTTGGTTTTACAGTCTATTGATTACTATGGGAACTGATAGAGAACTTGGTTCTCTATACAGTTTGGTGGACTCTTAGTTTCTATCATTAACCAACATTTTGGTCAGGGTTCAGAGTAGTGAAAGTAACAAAAGGTTGATGAAAGTTGGAAAGAAACCAAGGTAAGGGTACATGGCTCCCTCGCGCCAGCTCCCACGTCACGAGAAGGTTGTGCTAGAGCTCAGGAAAATTGCTCGCTCTAGCATGCATTGCCGGGCATTTTTTATATATACTCACTTTTGGGGGCATCATTGAAGTTATACCCGCATTGCACAAAATTTTACAAAATATACCCGTTCGGATCAGAAGTTATTCAATCTCTTCAATGCAACTTTAGATTTCAAATTTGAAGTTTTTCTATCTATCAAATGAAACTTCAGGATTCTAATCTTAAATAGTTTTATCTTTTCAATATATGCAACTTCAGCGTTAATCTTGTCAAACCTAACTTCACACATAAAATTCTGAAGTTAACTTTATAATACTCAAGATAATAACCAGCCTAAACCCATAATTTTTAAACCCCACAAATCATTTGTCCGCTTCATACAAAGACCAAACAAGTTGCATGTTGAGTGCTATAACAATGAATTTGAAAGGAAAATAGACATACATGGGAACGATTGATCTGAAAATATAGGCAACAAAATTCTTTTGGATGGTGTTTTTAATACCAAAGCGCTCAAAGATTTGTGATTAAGGAGGTTCTTCTTCTATTTCGATTTCCACCATATGAATAAGGAAATAAAAAAGGAGAAGTGTTTACCTCGAAAATACGAGTAACTGATAGATCTTAAACACTCTTGCCATATGTTTTGATGATCTAACAAACTTACTGCTCAGAATCAGTTAGGGAACCTGAATTGCTACAAACTTTAACGGACTCCAGTAAAAGATTAACTGCTACAGATTCAGGAGCCAAGAACCTAACAAGGACTTGATGCCCATGTGGTTCCTATATAGAAGTATAGAGTCAATTGGACACAGCTGGAACTGAAGTGACTGACGGTACTGTTTCTGCCGCACTGCACCACACTGCCAGCCCACTCATTCTCTAACCAAACAAAGTACTCACATCATTTCAATTGATGTGATCAAGATGTACCAAAGGGGATCTATACAAAAACATCACTAGAAGGGTTCTGTTCCTCATTCAAGCACTTAGCAAAAACAGAGAAATCATCCTCTCAAGCTTGAAGAACAAGCTTGAACGCCACTACGGACCAGTTCCTAAAAGATTGATTGTTGTTGTCCTAGTTGAGTTGTAACCTTGTTATTATACTTACTATATCTCCTAAATCGCTTACTGAGAAGCATACTGATTAGGAATTCTCTTGTAAATTCGTAAATTCGTTGAGTTTATGTTGTGACTAGATTTAGTCATAAGGAAAAGTCTTTGTAATCGTAGAGTTACAAAGTGGCTTGTGGTGACAGCACCACAAGTTAGTAAAAAGCCTTTGTAACTAGGATAGTCACAAAGTGGCTTGTGGTAGAGGTACCACAAGTTAGTTGAGTAAATTCTTTGCAATCGGAAGTATTGCAAAGTGGCTTGAGCGGAGTCCGATCACGTCCCGACCGGCTAGGTTGCCTCATTGGAGGCATATATCTCAATCACTATTTCATTTCCCTTATCCGGAATTCAATATCAACACATCACCACCATGTGTGCAGCATGGTGTCCGATCACGGCCCGATCGGCTAGGCCGCCTTGCCTAGGCGTGGTTTCTTTCTCATTAATCATCTCACTTAAATCAATTATCTTTCATGTATCAATTCAATTCGTGGGCACTTTGGGCCACACTTATCACATCATGTTCCTTTTCAATATTCACCTTGCAAGTTATGATCATAGGCACATACGAAAGTAATTTAAGTTGCAAGCACGTGTAGGTGTTCACATAGTTAGCATGAAAATTCTCAGTTTTGATCTTTGGCTTATAGACCACGCATTTCAACACATGATTGTATACTTCATACTTCATTAAATATCAAGAATAGTCAATTACTCACGTTTAGGGCACATCTTTCATGTATATGGGTATATAAATTGCAAATCAATCAATGTGAAACAATAATCAGTACACCAACCAATTCAAATCTTACCACACCTTCGTAAACGCCAAAGGAGCTCAATTTCTAATAAAAGGGGGTTTTAGCCATACATACCTCAATATAGCTTTCCTTACTCTTTACAAATTCCGGAATTCTTATCACTTCGATCTATGATGCAAGAATTACAAATTAAACCGGAAATTAGAGACGAGGTTGAGATTCTAGCTTGGTTCAAGCATAATATCGAACACTTGAGGTGCATTATGACCTTAGGCCCCTTTGAGAGGAATTTCTATCTTTCTATACCCCCAATTGCCCTCTTTTTAGTTTACTACTTCCCAATATTCTATGGCGTGGTATGCATGCAAGAGATTCATTTTTATACCCATGAATTACTTCCCTAATGACCCCATATAGCTAAGTATACAAATATGAGCTGGGGTGATGGGGTCTTACCTCTTGGGATGAAGATTTAGGAGCCTTCACTTGATTAGCTTCAAGGATTTGGCAACATTCTAAGGAGTAATTTGATGGGGAGAACTTTCTCTCACTTAGACCCCTCTCTCTCACTCTAGAAATGTCCAGAAAAATGCTCAAAATGAGGTATGATACCGAATATAACGATAGGGGCGTCGGGTTAAAAATTAGAAAATTGGAGCCCCAAGTCGGATCTGCGATCGCAAAGTGGAAATGCGGGCCGCAGATTGGACCGCAAAAAGGTTCCCAAAACCTGAACACTCTGCTTGGGTATGCGACGAAAATGCGGTCCGCATACCCGTTCTGCGGTCGCATTATGCACCGCAGAACTGACCTTCACAAGATCCCAAGGAAATTATGCGACGACTATGCGGTCCGCATATCGATTATGCGATCGCATAATGGACCGCATTTTTAACCTCAAATTAGCTAACACCCTGACTCACTCTGCGGCAGAAATGCGGTCCGCATACCTGGTATGCGACCGCATTCTAGACTGCATATTTGTACTTTTCTGGAAAACTTTGATTCTTGGTTTTTAAATGCATAGATCAGCTCAAAGGGTACGAACCGCACCTGACCCTAACTAGGCACTACGAGGTTCGGGCTTTAAGGGGAATTTTTTTTTTTCACGGGGCCTCACAATAGAATCTATAGGCATGCAATCCGATGGAGTCTTGGATGGGTTAGCAAAATATTTGGGAAGGATTTGCAGAGATTTCTGAAGATTTTGAACTGCCATTTGGCTATTGCATGCAATGTTAGTGGACAAGTGTGGGGTAGGAGTTGTATAGGAGAGTGGGATGGCGGTGTCGTGTGCAAGCACCTGGCAAGCGGATTGGTTTAGCTTAGATATGTCTGTTGGCTTGAGTGAATTAGAAGTAGGATTAGTAGAGGGAGAATCATTAAAGCGTGACTCATTAGTGGAAGGGAGTGGTAATGATTTAGATAAACAGCCTGTCATGTGGCCACCACTGGGATAAAAGACATCCATGTCAGCAACCATGCATTGGGCGATCAAGGAGTCTGTTTCACTGGTAAAGGCGGAGTTGTCAATGTCTGTGGGCTGGATTTGCAGCTTTACAAATTGATTCGTGTGTTCTAAGATCTTGGAATTAGGAGTATTCATGAGGGAGTGTAACCGTTGCTTAGTGAGGCCAATTTTGTCGGAATCATTTTTACTAACATATTTCAGAATTTGGGTATTAAGAAACTTACCTGACCCAGCATCAAAAATGCGAACCTTGATACCTGTATTGCTAGGAGGGGGATTTTGTTGACGAGTTGGGGAGGTCTTCTTTCTGGAGAATGAAACTGTGTGTCATTCCTCTTTGAGCTCACTGGTAGTTGATGGAGAGACTGGTGGCTGTTGTGGGGAATTGGAGTGTACAAATGGACAACTGCCTTGGGTGTGGCCTAATCTGCCACAATTCTTGCATAGAAAGTGCTCACCTTCATATTGTATGTCCTGGCGATGTTTACCTATGTAGATGTGTGATTTCATAGGGGAATCCATGGGGAGTTCGAGGCAAAGTCTGGCATATCTGCCTCTGAGAGTGGCAGAAGTACATGCATCGATTTTAACTAGTTTCCCTAATTTGTTGCCAATTTTTTATAGGATTAGGGCATCATAGAATTCAGTTGGAAGGTTAGGTAGTCGGACCCAAACTGCAGAAATGAGTGGTTTGGCTTCGGAGGCAATGAAGTTTGGAGACCATCTTTGTAATGACAGATAAGACCCATTGATGAACCAAGGTCCTCCATTAAGGGCCTTGAGCATGTTTTCTTCGATGGTGAATTTAACAATGTAATAGTCTAACCCTAAGTCTATCAGGGGAAAAGATTCTGAAGCTTTCCACATATCTTGTAGTTTCTTCTTTAGATATAGATGTTGAACTCGTTTGCCTAATAGTTTAATGATGAGGGAGTGCCTCCACGGATAATATATACGCTGCAAATCATCCGAGGAGAGATTAACATGTAAATCTTCTGACTCATCATTTGGATGCTCCTGTTCCGATGTGGCAGTAGAATTTGCCATTTCAACATCACATGGATTGTTATGGAGCTGCGTAGATATAGGTTGGTCAGAGGAATTTGAAAGGAGGATTGATTTGAAAGAAGGGGTAGAATCATGAGGGGCAGAGGATAAGAGATATCTTGGATCATGAGAAGATGGAATAGGAGATGGATCAGGTGGTTTTGGAGGAATAGTGGAAGGTGGTAAGGATGAAGGAGTAGAGAGCGTTTCTTCCATCTAACTCTTTTCTTAAGAATCTTTATATGTATGAGATTCTTTATTGTTTCATATTATTATTGTTTTGTATTGTATAGACAATTGTGGCTCTAGTTTAATAAGATCTTTCTTGTTTAGTTATTTCATTTGTTTTATATTGCACAACAACTGATAAATATAATATCAGCTAATATGTCCTTACATATGGTATGCATACAGGATTTATCAACAATTACTCCACATAATTTAAGACAACTTTTTATTTCCTAATTTAACACTAATTTTTCCTTGTCAGTATACTAAAATATTAAATTCATACAAACTCATAAATTTAATTATAACAATATTTCAAATAATCTATATCTATATCTATCTATCCATACTATATTAAAAATACGAAACCCTTTCGAAATGTCGTTCGCCTGTTTTACCATTTAAAAATTAATTTCACACTGGACAAAATAGTCTGTTAACTATTTATAATATTAGGAGTTTTAAACCATTAATTATTCCTAATATTTAGGAGTTTGAAATCAATTAAAATTTTATTTATCATATCTTTCCTTGTTACTATATTGAAAGTCCTAATATTTAGAACTTTAAAATCATTAGAATTTTACCTTATATAATTCTTATATTAAAATTACATATAAATAATAAACAAAATAAATAAAAGTGAATTATAAAGATTTAAAAAGAAGAAGTACGGGTTTCTTGGATAATATACATGTGGTCCACGTCTTTTTGATAGTTTTTTTACGTTACACTTTATATGAAACTCTTGTTTTATTAAAATACTTTAAAATATATATGACTATTTCACATATAATTGTTGGGGTCGAAATAACATGGTGCATGCAGAAACTAACAATTCAAAGCTTGGTGGACAATAAATCAGACGACAAAAGAAAAATATACTAAACTAAGCATAATAATTTATAATTGTTTGGTCAATTGATCTACATATGATAAAACTAATATAAAAGAAGAAAAACTATCGAGAGAAAAATCTCCCCCTAAACAAAACTCTTTAATGACTACATTGTGGATATTTTTTTTTTGTTGTGCCCTTGTGAGAAGCAGAGATACTTAATTTATAGATGTGCAAAACTTGTCTTCCAAGAATAGGATAATACATATTAAGGATATTTAATCCTTTTAGGAGTCTTTTTCTATTCCTTCAAGAAAGAGAGTCCTAATAGATTAGAAATTCAGGGCAAATCCTAACAATCTCCCCTTGGCCTGAATTTTCTTAACAAAGTTGATTCACCTTCTTCACATAATCTTCATCACTGCTGCTTGCCATGATTAAAAATCGGTATAGGTTGAAAATCTTGGTATTAGTTAAAAGAAGCCCAAGTATAGGTTAAAAGGAGCCCACGTGTTAAGAATAAACATGGGTAAAAGAAGCTCATGTATTATAAAGAAGCGTGAGTTAAAACTGGCATTGGAACTCATGTGTTGCAAGTAGGCATGACTTAAAACTGGCATTGGTTAAAAGTGGCAAAAATATGGGTTAGAAAGAGTTTTTATTCCAATAAAGATGCAGCAACAGGCGTTTTGAATACAATTGTGATTATAAATTTATCTCCACATGTAGCATCATATTCAATTTTTTTTTTTGGATAAATCTTCATTATCGTCTTGATCTAAACACGCATTGAATCTGTCTTCAACCTCATTCAACCGATGACTCTGAACCATTGGCTCTGATACCACTTGTTGGGGTCGAAATAACATGGTGCATGCAGAAACTAACAATACAAAGCTTGGTGGACAATAAATCAGACGACAAAAGAAAAATATACTAAACTAAGCATAATAGTTTATAATTGTTTGGTCAATTGATCTACATATGATAAAACTAATATAAAAGAAGAAAAACTATCGAGAGAAAAATCTTCCCCTAAACAAAACTCTTTAATGACTACATTGTGGATATTTTTTTTTGTTGTGCCCTTGTGAGAAGCAGAGATCCTTAATGTGCAAAATTTGTCTTCCAAGAATATGATAAGACATATTAAGGAGATTTAATCCTTTTAGGAGTCTTTTTCTATTCCTTCAAGAAAGAGAATCCGAATAGATTAGAAATTCAGGGCAAATCCTAACAATAATAGTATCCTATATCATATTTTTAGCTTTCAATAACGATTAAATACTACAGTGAAATACAATATATTGTAGTCTTAGGGTCCAACACTTGAACAATGACGCTTTGAAACCAATTTTAATATTGGAGTTCTTTATAGAGTTAGTTATACATGATTATTATTGGTAATCTTCGGGAACTTATATTTCTATTTTATAATTTAAATATAATTTTAAGTAAATTTTTACTCATTGAACAAGGTACACGCGCAAAGCAACTACACTAAGACTACTATGTAAAAAAGAGAGAGAAGGGAAAGTTAATACTCAGAGTGACAAGAAGCATGTTAAAATATATATCGCGTAGACATCTAAAAGGGTAAAAATGAGGTTATCAGATAGTAACAAATAAGACTATAATGAGGAACAAAAATAACATATAACAATCTCATCACTACATAGTGGGGGCGTTTCTATTTAATAGATCTCACGCGGCGCAATTCTGAATTAGCTGAAGCAGCGCTAAGGATAAATTTCAATGAGAGATCGGGGCGTTCCTATTTAATAGATCTCACTCGGCGCGAATCTGAATTAGCTGAAGCAGAGCTAAGGATAAATTTCAATGAGAGATCTTAAGCCAAGTACGAGAATTATTTTATATTTAGTGAAACCAGCATGAGTGAAGAGCTTTTCCCACTCCTTGTTAGTTCTCTCTTTGGAAGCGCAAAGAACCATCATCAACATATCCATATCATGTTGTGCTCGAACAAACCATCATTACTCTGCTTCTTTGTATCAGCCTCTATCACTGTGTCAATGATTATCACTTTCCCTCCTGTATTGGGGAAAATTTGTATCAATATATACATGATGACGTATCCTGACACGTGGAATGGATAATGAGTTGTGATTTGCCACAGTTCAAGAGTTACAAACAGGTACGGGTAAAAAGAGGCACGAGACGAGAGGCTCAGCGTCCTGTTCCTGTTTAAGCTTATTTACATACGAGCAATGAGAAGAATGAACCTGGCTAAAGAAAAAGATGCAAATACGGCATTTAAAGGGTATTAAATGCTGGAGCCGTTAAGGAATGTATACATTCAATGTAATGATTATGTAACGTAGCATTTAATATTATTAATTACTCATAATAGCCTCATTATGGCTTAGGCATAACGTTCATCTCCAAAGATTCCCAAAGGGACCTATAAAAGGAGAAATATGTAATCACTGGAGACACGAGTAACTATTGAAATATACTCTGATTTACCAGCTTTCATACTTGGCTATTCTAAAATTTCTTTATTTATTTACTTTTCCGATTATCAGTAACCCGATTCTTCTAATTTCTAGCTTTGACTAAAAATCTATTTTTTTTGGTTAAACAATTATATTTCAACCTGATTTTCTTGATTGCATCAATCATGTCAAACAACAATGACAACACTCAAGGAAACCCAGAAATTCAAACAATCCAACAACTTCAGGGAGACTCTCCACGAGGCTCTCCACAAGGCTCTCCACGAGGTTCCCCACGACGGTCTCGTGAAGGCACTCCTGATGGATCTCACATAGATGGACAGGCTCAATTCGAAAATGTTGAAACCATGAATGAGGCTTTGCAAAAACTTATTGCCTCTCAAGTCAATAAAGCTCTTCAGGCTTTTGTTAGCCAATTACCTGCTGCTCCACCCACATCTACTCCAAACAAAAATGCTTTGGAGAATCCTCGTTCTGGGTTGATTAATTCAGGCAGTGGTGGAACCCCTAGTGAAACACAAGAGGGAGACCCAGGTAATCCAGTTAATTCTGATTTACAAAATCTAGTACTAACCTTGCAGAAACAGCTTAAGGAGCAAAATGAACGCATAGAACAAATACCTGGAGTACCGCCCGTGATCAAGGGAGTAGATATAGATAAATATTACCAACAACCATGGAAGCCAAGTGCTGCCCCCCTCCCAGTTCCAAAGAAGTTTAAGATGCATGATATTCCAAAGTATGATGGTACATCAGATCCACGAGATCACGTTACTGCATTCACAACAGGTGTCAAGGGCAATGATTTGACTAAGCAAGAGATTGAGTCGGTCTTGGTCAAGAAATTCGGTGAAACACTCACTAAAGGGGCCTTAACATGGTATTCTCTTTTACCTGAAAATTCTATAAATTCGTTTGCTGAGCTTGCAGATTTATTTATCAAAGCACACTCGGGAGCTCAAAAAGTTGAAAAGCGAATGGAAGATATCTTCAAAATTAAGCAAGGAGATTCAGAGTTGCTAGAGAGTTCGTAGATAGATTTCAACGGGAAAGAATGACGCTGCCACGAGTACCTGACAATTGGGCAGCCATAGCCTTTGCTAGTAATTTGAATGAGAAGAGTTCAGAAGCCACGAGGCGACTCAAAGAAAGCCTTCGAGAATTCCCAGCAACAACGTGGAATGATGTCTACAACAGATACAGTACAAAGATGAGGATTGAAGAAGACATTATTTTACGACATAAAACAGAAGAAAAGGTAAGCTCAAGGCGTGTGGAAAATGAAAAGAGATCCGGTAAAAACAGGTACGAGCCATACATGGGACCTGCGGGAAAGGACTCACGGTCAAGACAAGATAATCAAAGGTACGATCACAAACCGAGAAACAAGGAATCAGGCTCCTCATCAAGGTTCGGGAATGATCGAAACACACGCGGGTCACGAGACGATGATGGAAGTCTAAAGGCAAGGTTCGGTGGTTACAACTTCAACGTAAGCACCTCTGAACTCGTGGCTGTTTTAAGAAGCATGGGAGATAAGGTACGATGGCCAAAGGAAATGCGATCAAATCCGAACAGACGAAACCCTGATCATTGGTGCGAATTTCATAACGATCATGGGCATAAAACAGCAGATTGCAGGTTTCTGCAAGGTGAAGTTGATCATTTGTTAAAACAGGGGTATCTTACTGAGTTATTCAGTGAGAAAGGTAAACAAGCATACATGAAGAACAGGCAGGAGCCTCCAAAACCACCTTCGCCCAAGAGAACTGTCAACGTTATAAGTGGGGGTGAAGAGATCAACGATGTATCATATAAAAAGGTTTCAAAAGTAACAATTACCCACGGGAAGCGGCCTCGACATGTACTGGAAGAAGAGAATGTTATATTCAACAACGCAGACGCCGAGGGACTCATAACTCCGCATAACGACGCACTGGTAATATCTTTACTTGTACATGATACTAACGTGAAACGAGTTTTGGTTGATCCAGGTAGTTCCGTAAACATTGTTTTAATACGGGTATTGCGCGAGATGCAAGCGGAGGATAAATTAATTCCAAAGGCGCATACTTTGTCGGGATTTGATAACTCTAGTGTTGTAACAAAAGGGAGGCAATACTTACTACATTCGCAGAAGGCGTCGTTAAAGATACCAAATTTCAAGTGGTAGATATGGAAATGGCTTACAATATGATTCTTGGGAGGCCATGGATTCATGACATGGAAGCTGTTCCTTCAACTTTACATCAAGTTATTAAATTTCCATCTCCATGGGGAATATGCCAAATCAGAGGCGATCAACAAACATCTAGAAGCATCAATTCCGTTGCAGATTCAACTGTTAAAGGTGAAGACAAATAGCAATTACAGAATTTAGGTGAGGGTAACACGGAGTCAACTCACCTGAGCAAAAGCAAACAGATCTGGATTCAAGACCTGATACCATTCAAGAACCGGAGGAGAATGAGAACATCAAAACAACGATAGAAGAGCTAGAGGCCGTGGTGTTATTTATACATTGGCCCGAGAGAAAAGTGTACATAGGAGCTAATCTTAGCCCGGAGGTAAAACGTAAATTGATTGAATTTTTAAAAGCTAATGCTGTTTTGCTCGGTCCCATTCTGACATGACAGGGATACCACCGGAAGTCATGACTCATAAATTGAATGAAGATCCATCATATCCTCCCGTCAAGCAAAAGAAAAGAAAGCAAGGAACTTTCAAAAATAAGTGATTCAAGAGGAAGTTCAAAAGTTGCTAAAAATTGGTTCAATTCGTGAGGTAAAATATCCTAACTGGTTAGCTAATACTGTTGTGGTTCCTAAGAAGAACGGTAAGTGGCGAGTCTGTGTAGATTACACAGACCTTAATAAAGCCTGTCCAAAAGATTCCTTTCCTTTACCGCACATAGATCAGTTAATTGATGCTACTGCAGGGCATGAGCTATTAAGTTTTTTAGATGCATATTCAGGCTATAATCAAATCAAGATGGATCCAGGAGATGAAGAAAAAACTTCTTTTATAACAGACAGGGGGACTTACTGTTATAAGGTAATGCCCTTTGGTCTTAAGAATGCAGGTGCAACGTATCAAAGGTTGGTCACCCAAATGTTTCAAGAACATTTAGGTAAAACCATGGAGGTATATATAGATGATATGCTAGTTAAGACTCAACATTCAGAAGATCATATATCGTACCTGTCTGACACGTTTAAAATTTTACGAAAATATAATATGAAGTTGAATCCAGAAAAATGTGTATTTAGTGTGGCATCAGGTAAGTTTTTAGGTTTTCTTGTTTCTAACCGTGGTATTGAAGTGAATTCTGCACAGATTAAGGCCATTGAAGAAATCCCTGATATACTTTCAAACAAGAAAGAGGTTTAAAGACTAACGGGAAGAATTTGGGAAGGTTCATTTCTAAATCATCGGAAAAATGTTTCAAATTCTTCTCGGCCCTTAAGAAGCAGGATCATTTTGAATGGGATGAGGAGTGTCAACAAGCACTTAGGGATTTGAAAACATACTTGTCAAATCCACCTTTGCTAGCAAAACCAAAGGCTGGGGAGAAACTTTTCATCTATCTTGCTGTTTCAGAAGTTGCGGTAAGCGCGGTTTTGGTTCGAGAAGAGCAGGGTAAACAATCTCCTATCTATTATGTTAGTAAATCTTCGTTAGATGCAGAGACATGGTATCCACAATTGGAAAAACTAGCACTTGCTCTAATCATGGCATCTAGGAAGTTAAGACCATATTTTCAATGTCATCCCATTGTTGTAGTGACTGCATACCCCCTACGTAATATATTGCATAAACATGAATTGTCAGGGAGGTTAGCTAAATGGGCCATAGAGCTAAGTGAATATGAAATCACGTACTTACCTAGAACGGCAATAAAATCACAGATATTAGCTGATTTCGTGGCTAACTTTAGCCAAGGGATGCAACTAGAAGCAGAAAAAAAAAAAAGTACAAGTACTTAATAGGGCTAATCCAGGAACATGGACCTTATTTACTGATGGCTCATCTAACGTAAAAGGTGCAGGATTAGGAATTATTTTAGTACCACCTACGGGTGAAACTATTAGGCAAGCTATTAAATGTCATCTGTAACTAACAACGAAGCGGAATATGAAGCTGTGATTGCAGGTCTAGAATTGGCACGGGAACTTGGTATAAATCAAGTGGTGATCAAAAGTGATTCGCAACTCGTGGTTAATCAAATGCTAGGGACTTACACAGCTAGGGAAGCAAGGATGCAACAGTACTTGGAAAAAGTACGGGAACTGATAAAGCAATTCTAAACTTGGAAGGTCACACAAATATCAAGGGATGAAAATGTTGAAGCAGATGCCTTAGCTAATCTCTCATCCGCAGCTGATATAGCAAAAGATGAAAATGCTACAATTATACATTTATTTCATTCAGTTATCGAACCTGATAAGAATGAGGTAAATTTTAATAATTAACTTGGGACTGGAGAAACGAAATTGTTGCTTTTTTACAGTATGGTACCGTCCCTGATGACAAGAAGCAAACGCATGCACTTCGAAAAAAGGCTGCTCGTTACTGTTTAAAACAGGGGAACCTTTATTGTAAGATGTTCGGTGGTCCATTAGCAAGATGCCTCGGACCTTCTCAAACGGAGTATGTAATGAGGGAAATACATGAGGGGCATTGCGGGAATCACGCAGGAGGAAGATCACTGGTGAGAACCTTGATTAGAGCAGGATACTACTGGCCTAAAATGGAAGAAGTAGCGGAAAGTTTCGTAGCTAAATGTGATAAATGTCAAAGGTACGGTAACAACATGCATAGACCTGCGGAATTGTTACATCCGGTCATAGCACCATGGCCATTCATGAAGTGGGGAATGGATATCGTGGGTCCATTACCACAAGCAAAAGGACAGGTAAAATTTTTGCTCGTACTTACTGATTATTTCACTAAATGGGTAGAGGCAGGAGCATTTAAACAGGTACGAGAAAAGGAGGTCAAGGACTTCATTTGGCGTAATATCATCTGCCGATTTGGTGTACCAAAGGAGATTGTATGCGACAATGGCCCTCAATTTATCGGATCTCAAGTCACAGAGTTTTTTGAGAGCTGGCAAATTAAAAGGATTACATCTACACCTTATCACCCAGTAGGCAACGGGCAAGCAGAATCAACGAACAAAGTCATATCAATAATTTGAAGAAACGTTTAGAGGAGTTAAAGGGTAATTGGCATGAAGTGTTACCCGGAGTGTTATGGGCATATCGCACGATAACAAAGACGAGCACAGGTGAAACTCCTTTTTCTTTAGTTTATGGAGCTGAAGCATTAATCCCAGTTGAAACAGGAGAACCAAGTACAAGATTCTCACAAGCAACACAAGAGGCTAATGATGAAGAGATGCGGGTCAATTTGGATTTACTGGAAGGCAAGAGAGAAGCTGCATTAATAAGAATGGCGGCACAAAAACAAGTGATCGAACGATATTACAACAGGAAAGCACGGCTGAGGTACTTCAAAATTGGGGACTTCGTGCTTAAAAAGGTTTTTCAATCTACAAAGGCAGTCAATGCGGGTAAACTAAGTCCAACCTGGGAAGGACCCTACAGAGTTCGAAATATTGCAGGAAAAGGAGAAATATGTAATCACTGGAGACACGAGTAACTATTGAAATATACTCTGATTTACCAGCTTTCATACTTGGCTATTCTAAAATTTCTTTCTTTATTTACTTTTCCGATTATCAGTAACCCGATTCTTCTAATTTCTAGCTTTGACTAAAAATCTATTTTTTTGGTTAAACACCCCCTTTCTTCCTATTTGGAATTGACTCTTTGCATTTCTTCAGTATATCTTCACACAATCTTCGTCCCTCCAGTCGTGCAAAATGCACTGTTCAACAATGAAGAATTAAGTTGAGCAGAAACAAAATTGCCCTTCTTTACCCTATTCAATTTTTATGTTAACAATATCAATTTGTGTTACCTATCTGATTGGGTGCAGAGTTTAATAAAGAACTTTTGAAATCCAGTGGTCTTACACATGCGATAAAGTTTTTGTGGCATTAAGCAGAGACGGAACCAGAATTTGAAGCTTATGGGTTTGAGATTCTAATCATTTTTAAATTAGGGTTCTAAATTAATAATTTGTACATGTTTTAATAAAATTTCATCAAACAAATACAGGGTTTAAACCAAAGCTACTGGTTTTGGCCGAACCCGTAACTCGCTCTCGAGCTCCGCCCTGGCTATAAGACTTTTGAAACTTGTGATCTTAAACCTATCGTAATATTTGGATGGCTATAAAGCTTTTCATTAAGGGCAAAATGGAAAGTTGAAGTTCAATTGTCTTTAAATTCAGATAAGTGATTAAGTTCGCATAAACCGAATAATATTTTTTTTTTTTTTTTTTTTTTTTGTACCTTGAGTAAGATGGCATTAGCATGGGGAATGTTATCGAACATATCTCTTCCAACAAACTCCAAATTTCCACTTCCCTTGCAATCTTCTACAACATGTACAGTGCACTTTATGTTAGGAAAAGCTAAAAGCTATAGCAATTGACACAGTACCAGTGCCACCACCAACGAACTCAACCCCTCAAACACATGTTTACACTCCGTAATAAGAAAATTGGTATTCAACCTCGAGTCACTAGCCAATGCATCATTGAAAATATCGCCTAATACCCTTGGTTCTTGATCTACATGAAATATAATCCCATAAAGATTTCCCATTAGCAGTATGAAAAGCAGTGGGAGAATCATTTTGGACTCAAACCATGCTTTTGAAAAGACTGGATCATGGTTGATAAGCAAGAGTGATCTAACATTAAAGGGCTCATTATCCAAAAGAAGGCGACTAGCTGGGGTAAGGGAATAGTGGTGATCTTGATCATGTTGATTTAGGAAACAAACCTTTGAAGGATTGATTACTAGGGAAAGTTCAGCGGAGAGATCGGAAAGAGACATGGGCTTACCATATTTGTAGAGGACATCAGGAATGCCTAGTTGAAGTGCGCACATATTCTTACTGCTGAAGAACTTATGAAGTTGAAAACATGGTTCCAGATTTGAGCTTGCGCACGGAGAAGCTCAGTGCTACTCTCACTCGCTCACATTTCTAAGGGACTTGTTTTGCTTAGACTTGCATATTTATACAACTAATGACAACTATCCATATCCACGTTTTTTGTTCTCTAGTTGAAATTAAGAGACCGTTTTGGACATAAGAAATTGTTTCCTGTTTTCCAAAAAAGTTTTTTACTTTTTTCCCGAAATCTGCATTTGTTCATAAAATTTCTAATTTTCACTTGAAGATGCATTTTGGAAATTTCGAAAATTTGAAAAACTCCAAAAACCTGTTTTTCAAAATTTTCACTCAAATCACTCACAAAACTTCAAAAACAACCCAAAATAATATTCATGTCCAAACACAACTCTAAATTTCAAATGCCATTTTCACTTGAAATCTTTTTCACCCTTATTTGGAATTTTACAATTCTTATGTCCAAATGCCCACTAAGTTATATGCTCTGATACTATAAAGAATTTTTAATCTTGTCATGGTGGGGACTAGTCATGTTGTCCACAAATACTATATCGATGTTGGGTACGGGAATATTGAGTGTGGGTAAATTCTCGAAAGTATTAACCAAGATGAAAATAAAAGCAGCATTTATTTTTCAATTTGCTATGTTCTTTTTTATCTTTTTAAGTTTCTATTCACAAAAAAAAAAAAAAAAAAAAAAAAAAAAAAAAAAAAAAAAAAATTTAAGTTTGGCCTCCACAATCTGAATCCCTCCAATTATTTCTCTTGAATCCCCATATCCATTGTTGTAATTTTCTATATTTCCATTACAATGAGTATATTTTATTATTTATGCAATAACAATAGGGTCCTCACTCAGCTTTATATCCATTACGTAGCAGGAAAAAAAAGTAGAGATTCCTGTATTTTGCAGGTGCCTGAATCTGTCAAAGTCACGGATTGCTCCATTGGTGCAATTTTCCCTAATTCAGCTGGTATTTCGGAGAGAGTAGAGGTGCAAACTAGTAAATTGGAGCAGTAATTTAAATATGCCTGTATGCATTAATACAAGAGATTTTCCAGTCTTGCTAGAATTATTCAATCTTTAACATGAAGTGCAAGACAAAAGTACTTCTCAAAATAAGCAGTTTGGCCTAACACGCTCTAAATCTACTAAGAATAAGCTATATGAATGTTTAGTTTTTATTACTGAAGTAACAAACTATTCTCCTAGCAGAGATTTTACTATTTTATGTCATTTTTCTACTTCATCAGGTAGATTATCACAAATACATTATACACTACACATGCCTATACTAAAGAATTGCTGAATTTCAAGAAGAGAGACTCAAATTCACATATACGCAATATGCTTTATTACAGAACGTATGTTCCTGAGACTGAATCCTAACTCAAAGTGACACAGTTCGGGTTAGTTTACTAAAAATCGAGTTAACAATACAAATGTGATCACTATCATGGGGTGGAAATGTCAAAGTCCACCTTCCATCAGACATCCTCGGCATCATCATCAGAATTATGTATCTCATCATCATCATCGTTGAAGATGTCCATAGCATGTATCTGTATATTCTGAAACTGGTTGATTGCATCTCTTGCTTCGGATATGAGAGCATTTTTTGCAACTTTAATCACATCCATTTTTCTGACATTCTCATCCTTGTGATCATTCTTATTTTGGCGGCCCATTGCTGATCTTGAAGTGGCTGCTGCCTTTCTCTTTGCTTCCCTGCAATGTAGCTGATCAATATACCTCTCATGTAGCACCTTATTCTTAATTGGCTTTAGAACTGGCGGGCTGGTAAGAGTTGCTACTGATAAACCACTTAATCGGGAAAGGTGCTTTTTATGAGCTGAAGACGATCTCTCCAGGCACTTTCTAAGATAATGCAAACCTTCTTCGTTGCGCTCTGGAGTGAAGATTTCTGTATTCTGGCAAAATGCCCTATCAGTTGGATCTGTTGATTCAAGAACATTGAAGAAGTCTACCTCCTTATCTCGATCTACATCGTTTTGCTTTTGCAGTAGTTGTCTCACTTTCTTCCGTGAGAGATGGTTCTTCGGCTTGCTATATCTGAGCTTTTTTGTGGTTTTCCCCGTGGACAGGAGCAGTTTAGTTGCACAAGGAGAAAGTGATGACGTGTTCATCTTTTTAACCCTTGAACGTGGTTGAGGCTGAGGTGGGGTCATGAAATCCGAATGTATCTTGTCAAAACATTCCTTTGCTGATTTTCCAGGCACCTGCAATGCAAGTCCAAAGTTTACTGAGATGACCACGTATGTCGCAAGCTGATGTGCAAAATTACAAGGAAAACTAAAACGAGCCAGAGATGATAACTACCATACCTTTCTTTGGTTTTTCATATTTGAATTACAGTGTTCAGAAAACTCACAGGTTACAAGCACAATTTGCTAACATATTGATGTCAACAAAGGACCTAGAATCTACATTCATGGATTTCTAGGTGGAGCGCGATCCTAATAGTTCCTAATTGAAGCTGAGGAGTAGAAGTATATACCAAGTTACTTTTCAGCTCAAGGCTTGTTGACTAGCAGCTTGTGTCCAAACGAGCTGTAGGTATGCAAAATTATTTGGATCTAAGAATAAAAATACCACCATAAGTAATTCTAGCTAATCCACTGCCATGTCATTCACAAATAGGTTTCATCTTGGGAAATACATTATACGAAGCAACAGTTCAGCTTTTGGTACCTATTTACATCCTCCAGTCACAGCTGGTAAACCCCAGGATCAATCCCTCTAGCGAGACAATACCTGAATACCCAATACTGTTGACTTATCTGCTGATATAGTCCCAAAACCCAGGATTACGTCAAATGATCAAATGCTCCAGCCAAACTTTCTCCAAGTCCGACAGCATCATCTGTGGCCTTTACTTTATCCTTTACTTCATTACAAAAGAGACATGATCAGGAGTAGGGATGAAAAAGGTCAAAGAAGACGGGATTAACCTATCAGTGCTACGCTGAGCCTCGGGGACAAACTAAAGTCCTACTTTATAGAATGAAATAGTGCTGTTATATATTTTTTCATCACCTGATGTCATTCACTGTAGTTCATCCTCTGGCTTCGGAAACATCACCAAGCCTCACAAGAAACTAGCCTTTCACCTTTTTCCTACAGTAAAGGTTCTATGCACTATCAACTTGCTATCTAACGTTTATTTTGGACACGCCCCCGTACAACCATCAAATGATTGATATACCAGTATGATACTTGGCTGGCTGAAGTATCAAGTACTGCTCGTCAGCACCATTACAGTCATACTGCTCACAGATTATTGTTAAAAGTCACTTTCCCCAGATGAAATGAGTCCACTAATCAGTCTTCCCATGCAATTTGTACCATTTCTCACTTAATGCTGGAACTAATGTTGATGCTCCAACCGTATTGATGTTACAATATCCCCCCAAGAGATCACTTTCTCTCTCTCTTACACCCCCCCCCCCGTCCCCCTACCTTTTCCCTCCCTCCCTCCCTCTCTCTCCCCCTCCCTTTCCCTCCCTCCCTCTTGATGAACCATAAGTGCTATCTAACTGCAGGAGGAAGTTATTCTAGTAACATGACAATCTTCTAAAGTGTAAAAGATCAACCTTGATGTCTCTCTCCTTTTCTCCCTCCTGCAAGAATTTATCTTGCTATTCCAATATTTCATGGTATAAGCAGGGAAAATAAAATCATCATGCGCATAATAATGATTTTTCCTACTCCGATTGGCGATTCCTTTGTCAAAATAAAACTATCTTAAGGTTTCTTCTTTTTTTTTTGAGGTAGGGGTAACATATGCGTACACACTATCCTCCCAAGACCCACTTGTGGGAATACACTGGGTATCGCTTTATTTATTATTTCCATTCAAAACCACCAGCCGACTCAGCAGTGGGTTGAAGATTTGGTAGCAATTTGGAAGGTGAAAGTAGTTTACTGGTAAAGATGACATTGATTGTTCAAGTAAGCAAGCATACATGGAAGAAAGCGGGTAAAATAGTACCGTAGGAGAGATGGTAGGGGGAGGAGGCCAACGAAGAGTGCTGGAAAATTAGGTCATATCATACTAAAAATACTCGCTGCTGGAGAATCAGCTGGTAGAAACGGATTAAAATCCACAGAGACAACCATATTAGGACACTCGGCATGTTGAACCAAATTGGAAAACAAAAATAGAAAGAATGACTATTTAAGAATCTATAAGAGGACGAATTATAAAACTGAAGTGAGGTCCTTGGAATACATAAACGAACTTCATTTGGTCAGAGAAAGTTGAAAAAGATAATAGAGAAAGCCAGAAAGGAGTGAGATACGAGAATATACAGCTGTTAATTGATCTGAGATTGATCTTATTTATCTTATATATAAGAATAATTTTCCTTAGGGATATACTTTTACTGATGGGAAAGATGAAATGAAATTGTCTCTACCCATCAACTATTTCTCTTCTGGAAACAAATAAAATCCCCAATTAACTTTAGTAAAAATTCAAGAGCCAATCCACTTGTCTAGACCCAAAGTTATACAACAACATTTTTGCAGCAAACAGGCTATCAGGCACATTTAGCTTCCAATAAGAGGGGAGGGAGGGAGAGGTGAACCCTTGAAAGAAAGGAGGAAAAAGTGAAAGTAACCCTTTGACATTGGTCACAGGTTGGGCGGTCGTGCATCTTAAGACCATCCAAAGACTCTGAAACTCTTTTTTTGACATTCTTAGTTTCTGGACAAAGATCAACTTAATTTCGAGAGGCCCAATTTCAGACTAAAATTGACTAAACCATCCCCAACCTATCAGCTCCTATACTTGCAAAATTCATTTTCTTATTACATTGAAACTGTTGATGTGCAAACATATCACTTGGTAGGTCTGAATATAAGACCCGGAAATCGTCCAGGCAGGCAATTTGTATCACACCTGAAATCCTACCTTTGATAATACCTGGCCTTTGACACTTAAAACCATAAATCCTAAAGACAACTTTCCTTATATATCATCAAGTAGTATATAAATGCTCAATGCTCAGCTAAATTAGTTTGTCATGAAGATAGAATTATAGAAAGCACAAAATGAAACATAAGCTAATTTTAAAATCACAGCCAAATTACCATCTTAGCAACTTTCTTCCAGAAGTTAGGCGTTGCCTTTGCTGCGAAATAAGCATTCTGCAACGCCAGCTCCTGTTTGTTGGTCCACCCATTAGCACTACTGCTCTCCTCCATTCCTTGGTTAGTTCTCTTTCTCTTTAATCCCGTGCCTTTCTTTCCCGTGCCATTATCATCCTTTCCACAACCCGCAACTTCAGACGATGGGCCAGCAAAACTTTCTTTACTAGTCTCTTGAGCATGTGTAGGGATCTTTGGCCCATTCTTTAAATCACCCTTTCTTTTCTCAACCGAATTGTCAGTGGAAGCATAGCCTAGTACTTTACTGACAGATGGGTCCCAAGTAGAACTGCGTGTAACCCTTCTCTCTATACTATTAACAGCACCATTATTCTGCAGATTTACAATGCTCAATCTTGACGACCTACGCAGCCCGGTACTGGATTTTTGAAAGCTTTTTGAGACTTCAATCTGATTTTTGTGGGCTTCGTTAGCAGAAATCTCAGTAGCAGCGGCAGTAAACCGGGGAGATCTTCTCAGAGTGGGTGTTGGGTTTTCTTGGTCTCTCAAGTTTCTTTGGGGCATTTTCGCAAACAGAGGTGACGGAAATGAAGTCGGGACACACACCGACTCGGGAGGGAAAACTTCAGGATGTGATGTTTCAAAATTGTGGGCACGGGGAAAATCAAGGGCCGACAAACTGTATACTGGACTTCGTCGAAATTAAAACAAAAACAAAAAAGGTGGATACTGGACCCGTAGTGAAGGTCCAACTGTAACGGCCTCAAGATTGGTGTGGAAATGACACCAGATAGCCACTAAACATATGGTTTAAAATAGGTAGAATGGCCTAATGGCACCTATACTTGTGCCACTTTGTCGTGCCGATCCCCAAACTTAACAATTTGCCAATTGAACATTTACACTCCTTCAAACCGTATATAATAAACGCTTATGACCATTGACCAAGCTTATATGGCATTGAATCAGCTGAGTTGGACAAAATATGTGAAATACACGCGTATAAAGCGAGTGTAAACAGTGAATTTGATTTAACACTGATCTGAGATTTAATCAAATTTTAAATCAAATTCCTTAGTGCAAATCATTGCTGTAATTCCCACAACTAACATCCAACAGGACCAACATATCAGTTTGATCACTAAAAATAACTTACAAGAAACCACTTAGGAAGCCCAGTTCTTGCCTCGACCCATTTAATCCTTTTTTTTTATTGTTTTGTTTTTCTCATAGCAATTATGAGCAGAAAATTAGAAAGAGGAAGAAGAATTTTGTATGCAAAGAAACAAAGAAAGAGGAAAAGGGAAGAAGAAGAGGAGATGTGGCAGAAGATGAAGAAAAAAGGGGAAGGTGAGAGAAAGGCTAAGGTATGGAATGGTACAGCCCCTTTTCTCTGTAATATTAGGTCAAAATTCGATTTTATTTCTCTCTGTATATATATAACACATATTTGGATAATCACTCCTTAAATTTCACTCCTCGAATTCCCCAAACCCCAATTTCTAGTTTTTGTTCCCTACGTAATTGTAATCAAAATTCTATTTTGTTTCTCTCTTTGTAATCAATTTCTAGATTGGGGCATACACAGGTGAGAGAAGGTACAGGGTAATTGGAGACGAGAAAGAACTCACCGGCGAGAATTCCCGGTGGTCGGAGGAAACGGAAAAAGCATGATGATTTTTATGTTTGAATTTTATTTTATTTTTGATTTTAATTATTTTTAATCTACCATGTGACATGGCATCTACAAATTATTATTTTCTGACGTGGCAGCCAACGTGGAGGAGATTGTATTACACGCACGGACAGCCTCCTGTCATAAGCGTTTATTATATACGGTTTGAAGGAGCGTAAGGGTTCAATTGGCAAATTGTTAAGTTTGGGGACCGGCATAACAAAGTGACACAAGTATAGGTGCCATTTAGGTCATTCTGCCTTTAAAATATATACTACACAGTTTACAATATATTTAAAGATTATCCAATTTGCTTAAACATCATGACACTATGTCCTAAAGTTCGAAAATTGTGTCCATAAATTCGAATCTTTTATTTTGAATTTTAGATTAGCAATTCAAAAATTCAGGACATTTAGTCCTCAATTTCAAATTAGCAATTTTCAAATTAGCAGCTCAAAAATTTAAGACACTAAGTCCTGAATTTCAAATTAACAGCTTAAAAATTCAGGATACAAAGTTCTGAAATTTGGGTGAATTAAGTAATCTTTACATATATTGTAATTGTGGATATATTTTAAATAACAGGCTTAAAAGTGGTTATTGGTGCACTTTGCCCAAGATTGGTTCTCAACTTTGAATGGGTTTTCGGTCTTGGGTAAATTTTTTTTTTTTTCACTAAGCCTACAAGTTTAAATTCTATGCAATACTGTAGAAAATAATTACACAATTAGATCACTTATACGGTAAAATACAAGTAAATTTCTAAACTTTAAGTTATACATACCGACGAGTAAAGATCTTTTGACACTATTATGTGATTTTTACTTGATTAATATTTAATGTTTATCAAGAGATCTTACTTGTAATTATCTGGTGAATTATGTAATATTTTTTATTGCATTAGTGCGTATGGAAACTCAAATTTCTATAATAATTATTACTTAATTTGTAATCTATAAGATCATAAGTGATCTACTATCACATGTTAAACTATACTAATAGTCGGGTTAATCGGTTCACTCTTTGGAACTTATAACGTCGAGTGTCAGTCACGGCCTTCGAAATTTGGATCGTTAGGAAGATTTTTGGACTGTCAAAAGCTTCAAGTCTATGGAAGGAATATTGAACAAATTTCAAATGTTAAACTCCTATTGTCAGTCCCAAACTTAAATTGTGACTCCCTATAGAAAGCAGAATGGATCTGGCACGACATATAGGGAGAGTGGTTTTTGTATGGTCAAAATTCAACCGAGGAAATTTGGTACGAAGAAGTGACTGTCGTGACAACGGTAATACATTATAGGCTGCCTGGTCGAGGTCGAACAATGGTTAACAAGAATGAGCCGTCGTGTGGCTCATCTGGGCCGAAGTTGAGTAGCGGGAACAGAAATAACGGGTAGTATAGCCTTGGGACGTTCAAAAGGAATATTCCCTTAGAATATTCTCTTCGTTGTACTTTTAGGGCTTTTTTGGGAATACCCC
>NC_031989.1:65300179-65342962 GCF_001879085.1 Nicotiana attenuata
ATATATAGTAGGAGAGAAAGGGATAAGGGGGGAATTCGATTTTGGAGAAGAACATTTGTAAACGATAAGCATTCATAAAATACAAAGAACCACTTTTCGTAGAGATTCCACCGTTTTGTGAACTATTCTATTGTCATTTTCATCATATCCAAGAAAGTGTGTAATATTCTCTAAACACCCGTGTCAGTCATCATTGTCAGAGGAAAGAATCCTTCACCCTCTTTAATATTGGGTGAATCTTCTCCTCTATTTACATTTATTGCCATTTAATGTTATTTAATGCATGGTCTTTATACTTTAGCATTATATTTGGGCATAATCACCGTCAACATTAACATTCAACTACGTCTTTTGTTCATGTTATCCATATCAGATCTAGAATTAATTATCCTTAACTAGGATTTACCCGACATCTTATTATCTAATTGGTTTAACAAAATGGTGTTATACTTTTTGGTCGAACAATTTGGCGCCGTCTGTGGGGAATTTTCTAGTTAAAATTTTAGTTTTTCTAGATCCATAACATAGAACACACAACACTTCCATGTGCATACAAAGCTAACATGGCAGGTAACGGAGAGGAAAAGAGGAAAGTAATAGCTGACCTCACTGCTAATCTCTTTCACACCATCAACGAAATCGATGAAACGGAGGGCGAGGATGTAACACCAAGTGGATGCATCTCCTCAGCGAAACAACTCGCCCCCTCCCCATGGCAGCATCACGACCTCACACGGTAAGGGGGCCTCTACGTCCACAACGAAAGAAGCACCACCAGCAGTGAAGAAACTACTCGAGGCATGGTTGGCAAACACGCTAACCAGCATTCTCGACAAGCCCGCTCAAAGGCCGAACAGAGAAGATGTAGAAGTCCGCGTTGCATCACAAATGATCAATACGCCCCCCCCCACCCCCCATAACACATATTACTCACAATGTTAGTGATACAGGTAACGATACCCTCACAGCCATTACAAGAAAAATGGAGGAGATGGAGAACGAGAACAAAATGCTCCGCGACCAAATGAAAGAACATCAAGAAAGAGTAGAAAAAATACTGGGCGCCCCAAAACTCCTACCAAAAAGGGTCGTCGGTCAATTCATTGAGCAACCATACAGTGATGAAGCTGCGCCACACGCAATACCTAAAATCTTCAAAATGCCGGCGTACCTGAAAATATACGACGGCACAACGGACCCTGAAGATCACGTGACTCATTACGTTACCGCAATAAAAGGCAACAACCTCTCCAAAGAGCAAGTTTCCTCCATCTTACTGAAGAAATTCGACGAAACCCTCACCGGAGGTGCATTGACTTGGTATTCACAGCTTCCCGCGTGCTCAATTGAAACATTCGAGGAAATGGTAGATAAGTTCCTAACAGCCCATGCCGGAGCAAAAAATGCGGAGGCGAGAGTAATTGACATATTTGCCATAAAATAATCACCTGGAGAGGGACTCAGGGACTTCCTTGCTCGATTTAACCGAGTAAGGATGACCTTACCAAACGTATCAGAAGGAATGGCCGTGGCAGCCTTTCAGAATGGGCTGAACAGAAGCGGGTCGAGGGAGACCAAAAAGCTGTTGAGCCGCCTCATGAAGTATCCCCCGACCACTTAGGACGAGATATACAATGCTTACTGCACCGAGGTTCGAGCTGACGAAGATGATCTAAATGGACCGACTCAACGACTAACTTCGGTACAAGCCGAATCCAGGAAGGACCGGAGATATGATAACAAGAGAGATCTAGCAGGACCCCGACCTAATAGGAAAGACATCAGCCTTACAGCCGAGGCACCCTCATGCCGCCTCCCCGACACAACGAAGGCCCTTCTAGGACAAGAAGAGGAACTCACCGAACTGAGAGAGGTATGCCTCCCTTATTGCTTGCTCACAATTTATGTGTTTCCCCCTCAGAAATAGTTTACGCACTAGAGAAGCTCGGCCCAAAAGTAAAGTGGCCGCAAAAGATGAGATCTGACCCGAGCACTAGAAAGTCAAATGCCCTCTACGAGTTTCACCAGGAGCGAGGTCACAAAACCGAGGATTGTATCGCCCTAAGACAAGAGGTCGTGAACATGCTTCACCAAGGGCACTTGAAAGAGCTGATGAGCGACCGAGGGAGGGCCAACTTTGCCCGTGGACGTGAACAGCACCAGGGACCACCCAAACTACCCTCCCTAGCTCGAACCATTCAAATGATCATCGGAGGGAGCGACGACGTGTCAATCAACAACGTGAAGTTCACCACCACAAACTTAAATGGTCGATCACTCATTAACGGTATGACGAACTCAAAGAAAGTATCATCTTCGATAAGTTGGATACCCACGGTTTGGTTTTTCCTCACTATGACGCCCTTGTCATTACTTTACGCATCTTAGAAACTGACGTAAAACATATTATGATCGATGATGGGAGCGGCGCGTGGATCATCCACCCTCGAGTTCTCACCCAAATTAAACTCGAAGTTAGGATAGTGCCACGCTGCATCAGACTAACGGGTTTTAACAATGAAGTTGAGCGGACATCTAGAGAGATCACGCTTCCCGTCCTGGCCGGAGACGTCACTTTGGAGACCATGTTCCACCTCATGGACCAGGATACGGCGTACAACGCCATCATAGGTCGACCTTGGATCCACGCAATGAAAGTCGTCCCCTCCAACTTATATCAAGTCATCAAATTTCCCACCCCTTGGGGAGTATTCAGCATCTGAGGAGAACAACGCACCGCCCGGGAATGCTATCGTATTGCCCAAGACTTTATGCACACCCAACAGTTAAAGGGTAAAGCCAAAGAAGCATAGCAATCAACAGGGTTGAGGTCAGGCGGACGAGAAGGATGTAATCAAAGATCCTGAAGTCGTAGAAGCTACAGAATCTACCGTAGAAGACCTCGACCTCGTCCTACTCAATGATAACGACCACAACAAGAAAGCTTTCATCGTCCACAAGCTCCAAGAACCAGGTAAATTCTGCCAGTTCTTAAAAAATAACACAGAACTGTTTGCTTTTCCCCATGCAGAATGCCGGGTATCCCAAAGGAGATAGCGACACACAAACTGAACGTCGACCAATTCCACCCCCCACTGCGGCAAGTTAGAAGAAAATTCAATGTTGCGATAAATGATGCTATCCGCGAGGAGGTGGAAAAATTGCTTGAGAATGGCTCCATCAGAGAGTCAAAATATCCCCAATGGGTTGCCAACGTGGTCATGGTAAAAAAGAAGAACGGAAAATGGCGGATGTGCATAGACTTCACAGATCTGAACAAAGCCTGTCCAAAAGACTCATTCCCACTGCCCTATATTGACCAACTCATCGATGCAACATCCGGGCACGAGCTGCTAAGCTTCTTGGACGCCTACTTGGGCTACAACCAGATCCTCATGGAGGAGGAGGACCAGGAAAAAACCACTTTCATCACCCACCAGGGGACATACTGCTATAGGGTTATGCCGTTCGGGTTGAAAAACGCAGGGGAGACATATCAGAGGCTGGTGACCAAAATGTTCAAAGATCAACTCGGCAAGACCATGAAAGTATATATAGACGACATGTTGGTCAAGTCGAAAAGGAAGGAAGACCATATCGACCACTTAAGGGAAGCCTTCGACATACTCAGAAGGTACGGCATGAAATTGAACCCCGAGAAATGCGCCTTTGGAGTAACCTCGGGAAAGTTCCTCGGCTTCTTAGTATCACAACGAGGCATCGAGCTCAACCCCGACCAAATCAAGGCTATAAAGGGAATACCAGAAAACTTGACCAGCAAGAAATAGGTGTAGAAGCTGACCGGCCGTATAGCCGCCCTGTCAAGATTCATCTCACGGGCCTCTGATAGGTGCCATAAATTTTTCGGCGTACACAAAAAAGACAACACTCTCCAATGGAATTCTGAATGCGTCGATGCCTTAAAAGAACTAAAGGCATACTTGTCCTCGCCCCCGCTGCTCGCTAAAGTAGAACGCGAAGAACGTCTCCTCATCTACCTGACCGTGTCCGATGTCGCAGTAAGTGCAGTCCTGGTACGAGAAATAAAGCTACGCAGTCTCCCATCTACTACATTAGCAAAACTTTGGTCGACGCTGATTCAAGGTACCCCCACCTCGAGAAGCTAGCCCTATCCTTGGTCGTAGCTTCACAAAAGCTTAAACCCTATTTCCAGTGCCACCCCATCTCAGTGGTCGCGACCTTTCCGCTAAGGAGTATCCTGCACAAACCCGAACTGTCAGGTAGATTGGCCAAATGGGCCATAGATCTGAGCGAGAACAATATAACTTATCAGCCGCGAACGGTGATAAAGTCGCAAGTACTTGCCGACTTCATCGCCGATTTTAGTGCAAAGATAATGCTCGAAGTCGAAAGGGAAACCGCCAGCACTTCCACCAAAATGCACGACCAATTGGTTCTGTATACCGATGGCGCTTCTAACGCGTTAGGATCTGGACTGGGACTCGTGCTCGAGGTCCCAACGGTTGAAATAATTCGCCAGTCCATACGGTGCCCCGATATGACTAACAATGAGGCTGTGTATGAGACCGTGATTGTAGGATTAAAATTGGCACTCAAGTACGGAGCACGGCGAGTAGTCCTACGATGCGACTCACAACTCGCCGTCAATCAAGTCACGGGGGACTTTCCAAATCAAGGAACAACAACTGCAGAAATACCAGGCTGAAATCTACAAGCTGTTACCCGAGTTCGATGAATGCTAGCTCGATCAAATACCTCGAGCGCAGCGGGCGGTCTCGCCAAACTGGCAGCAGGTACCAAAAGCATAACCGAAGAAGGGAACGTGGTCACTCTCCTCCACTCATCGATTAATCAAATTGAGGTATGGAATATAAACTTGACCTGAGACTGGCGCAATCGTATTATATCATATTTGCAGGACGGGGTGCTCCCAGACGACAAAAAAGAAGCCAAGAAGCTTCAAATGTAGGCGGCTAGGTACAACGTCATCAACAACGACTTGTACAAAAGAACGTATGGCAGCCCCTTAGCAAAATGCTTAGGCCCAAATCACACGCGACGCGTCCTCGGGGAAGTACACGAAGGTCATTGCGGAGCTCATACCGGCAATCGAGCTCTCATCAGATGCCTCATACGAGTAGGCTACTCCTGGCCCAGATGATAAAAGAGGTCGCCGACTTCGTAAAAAAATGCGAGCAATGCCAAAAGTACTTCCCCATGATCCACCAAGCGGGCGAGCACCTCCACTCAATCCCTCGCCCTAGCCTTTCATCACATGGGAAATGGACGTTGTCGGACCCCTCCCAGCGGGACGAGGTAATGTACGATTTTTTTTAGTTTTAACTGACTATTTTTCTAAGTGGGTAGAAGCAGGTGCATTCGCCCAAATACGTGTGCAAGAAGTGATCACATCATATTCCGCTTCGGCATCCCCAAAGAAATCAGTTGTGACAACGGGCCCCAATCACTAGGAAAAAGATCGCCTAGTTCTTTGAAAAATGGCACATCAAAAGAATACTCTCCACGCCGTATCACGCCGCGGGCAACGGACAAGCGAAGTCCTCCAACAAGTCAATATTGAACATCATGAAAAAAAGCTCGAGAACGCCAAGGGATTGTGGCCGAAATTGCCGCCAGAAGTGCTATGGGCATACCGCACAATGCCAAAAACGAGCACAGGAGAAACACCATACTCGCTAGTCTATGGGACCGATGCAGTGATACCGGTCAAGGTCGGAGAACCAAGTCTGAGATATTCACACGAGAGCGGACCGACTAACAACAAAAGCAGGAGGAAAGACCTCGACGAGGTCGAAGAGCGAAGAGACATCGCCTACATAAGGATGGTCGCTCAGAAACAACAAGCAGAACGATATTATAACAAAAAAGCCAAGGTCAGACCGCTAAAGTAGGGGACTACATACTCAAGCCAAAACACAGGCGAGCAAGGACCCACGAGAAAGAAAACTAGGGACTAACTGGGACGACCCATATTAGATCACGGCAGCAACAATCAAAGGGTCATTCAAACTAGAAACAATGAAGGGGTAGTTATTACCAAACAATTGGAACATCTCCCACCTCAAGTACTTCAACTTCTAAGAAAAGATGTTCTCTGGGACGTACTAATTTTCCCTCACCCGAGTTTTGTCCCAATTGGGTTTACTCGGGGAGGTTTTTAACGAGGCGACAAGGAGGACATCTCGAAGTTTAAGGCTCGATCAGGTTAGATTAAGAGTTGGCAAGTTCATTGTTCGACCCCTCGAATACTTCTCCAGGCCGAACAATAAAGGGACTAGATAGACTGGGACTGGAATACCAGCCCAAAAAACATGTAAACTTCAATATATATAAGCAAAGCATACAAACACATGATATTCGCCTGCCTCCACCAAGTTTTAGCTCCGCACCAATCAATGCACTCACATTCGATCTTGTTTGAATCAACTAAGAGTCAATATTCGACCTTGCTCGAATCGACTCACGTTCGACCTCATTCGAATCAACTAAGAGTCAACATTCGACCTCGCTCGAATCGACCCACGTTCGACCTCGTTTGAATTAACCAAGAGTCAACATTCAACCTCATTCGAACCAACTAAGATTCCACATTCGACCTCGCTCGAATCGACTCACATTTGACCTCGTTCGAACCAACTAAGAGTCAACATTCAACCTCGCTCGAATCGACTCACATTCAACCTTGCTTGAACCAACTAAGAGTCAACATTCGACCTCGCTCGAATCGATTTACGTTCGACCTCATTCGAATCAACTAAGAGTCAACATTCGACCTTGCTCGAATCGACTCACATTCGACCTCATTCGAATCAACTAAGAGTCAACATTCGACCTCGCTCGAATCGACTCACATTCGACCTCGTTCGAACCAACCAAGAGTCAACATTCGACCTCGCTTGAATTGACTCACATTCGACCTCGTTCGAACCAACTAAGAGTCAACATTAGACCTTGCTCGAATTGACTCACATTCGACCTCGTTCGAACAACCTAAGAGTCAGCATTCGACCTTGCGCGAATCGACTCACATTCGACCTCATTCGAATCAACTAAGAGTCAACATCCGACCTCGCTCGAGTCGACTCACATTCGACCTTGTTTGAATTAACTAAGAATCAACATTCGACCTCGCTCGAATCGACTCACATTCGATATCGTCCGAATTAATTAAAGTAACATTCGAACTCGTTCAAATTAACTCACATTCGACCTCATTCGAATTAAGTGTTTGACCTCGTTCGAATTAGTAAAGAATCATATTCGACCATACTCAAATTCAACTCATGCTCAACCTGACTTGAGTTCGATTTACAACTTTGATTGAGTTAAGTATGACAACATGGGACTTCACCCAAGATTCAATCAAAGATATACTTGGCCATGGTCGAAATAGCACGAACCAACACAATTCTTCTGAAGAAAAACATTCGAAGAAAAGTAAAACGGCCCAAAACATACAGCAAAGGGTTGTGATCATTCCATTCCAAAAAAAAGAATCTTACAAAGGGCTAGAAAGATGCCCCCCACAAACAAAACAAAAAAAGAAAAGAACAAAAAAACTAAGTGCAAAGTACTACTCCATGACGTCCCCACCTTCACCACCGACGCCTTCACCGCCTGGCCCAGCAGCGCCATCTCCATCATTGCCCCCGTCATCAGAATACTCATCGTCACACCAAGCATCTGATGCAAGCCCGTCTAAATCATCTTCACCTTCGCCGGTCCATGGTGTAGCAGGGTCATAACCGCAGGCAATCCTAGCGGCACGCGCCTTAACACGAGCTTCCTCAAAATCGGCCTCAGGAACCTTCTCCGTCGTCATCAAATTCCTATATATGTCCAGTTGAGCGTCAGCATGGATCAATATCTCGTATAAGTGTCGTGGAACGTCGGGGAAAGCAGAAGTATGAGAGGAGGACGGTTGGGCCAACAGCCGAGCCTTCTCGGCCTCAAGAGCGGCAACTTGATCACTAAGGCTCGAAACATCTCTCTCGAGCCCACCAATTCTCTCATCAACCCGTGCCTCCCTTAGCACGGTCGTTTTCGCCTTACTCGCCCGTTCAGATCTAAGCACACGAATGACCTCCTCCAATGCCGCAACCTTCGCCAAAGCCGTCATCCTGGCCTCCTCGGCCTTCTCCAACTCTGCCACTTTCTCGATCAACTCGTCACTCAAGCCGTTAGCTCTAGTCGAGCTCTGTTCAAGCTCAGCCCGCAAAGACGCCACTTGAGCTTGAAGGTCGACACACTCAGCCACAACCCCTTTGCTCACCTCGAGCTCGTCCTTCTTTACTCTAAGCAATCCCTCGAGCTCACTGCATCTGCCGATGACCCTCACGAGCTCATCGTCCTTCTTCCCCAACTCGCCTATAAGGGACTGGAAATTACCATCCACACCAAACCGGGCACGCATTACACAATACTTGTCACGACACCAGCAATACTTCGAAACCATCTTCTTGAAAATCGCCTTCTGCTTTTCCTCTCGACTGGCGCTCTCAATCTCCAAAATAAGAGTCTAAAGAGAAAAAGAGCCAAGATTCGGTAAGAATAAAAAGGAGAAAAGATGCGAGGTAGGAAAATAAAAACAAGGATACCAACTCACCCGCAAAGCCATTCCAGATACGCTCAACGACAGATCGACGTCCGTAAAAGACTGCAGAGTCCTGTTCTCAACGCCAGAGAAAAGAGGGACCAAAGAGGGGACCACGCTCTCTATGTCAGTCAACAGGTTGCAGTCCAAAAGGATGACTATTGAACGAGAAGACCCATCCGTTCTCACCTCAACCCGAGTAAACCCCTCATCGAACATCTTCTCCTCTTCGGGATCCACATAAGAACCAGATTCAGAATTATCTACGGTCATGCCTTTTCCCCTCTCCTCGATAGAGGAAGGAATGTCGATCGACTCGAACGTCGACGGATCACTCCTCGGTGCTACTGTAGCAACCTCAGGTAAAGGAGCAATCTCTGCGTCTGGAACTGAAAACTCAGCGTTCGAAGCCACGCCGACCTCAGGTACAGGCATGATTAGCTCGGGCTCACCCCTCGTTGCCCCTTCTTCCCCTGCTACCTCGCCGCCTTTTTAATGGAACCGCTTCCTCATCGCTCGGCGACGACTCGTCCACTAAATACAGTAAAGAAAAGTTGGAGTCCCCGTTGATGGGGCAGCCGCCCAGCGACCAAGACGACGCGGAGCTGGGACCTTAGAAGAAATAGCAGTCCGCGTGGACTCGCCTATAGTCACGGTGGCCAGAGACCTGGTCGTGGTACCCGATTTACGAAAAGCGGGGGTGGGAGCCTTCGCTTTCTTTGGAACTCTTCGACCTAACAGCAAGGAAAAACTGCATAAGTAAAAAAGAAAAATGATATCAAGGTCGAAGCGACTGAAGATCGGAACTTGACTCGCCGGTCGAAGAAGGTTTACACCCAAACTTCTTGTTGAACGATGACCACTCACGGATCCCTGCCATATGGGGTAAAATTTGAGCCACCAAGTCGGGAATTTCGACGACCAACGTGGGAGGCACCTTCTCTGCTGCACCACTAAAGAATGATTAAGCCACCAAGGGGAAACAGAAAATGACCAGTTAGCAAAAATACTTACGGGCAAAGTTCCACTCCTCGGAGAATCCGCTAGGGTTCGCCACCACGTGCTCGGTTTTGACGTAGAAAAATTTGACCCAAAATTTACGATTGGTCTTATCGTCCATTTTCACCACTAGTCCCTGGACCCACGATGGCGAAGATGTATCATCGTACCCCTATGAAAGCATGACACGAAAAGATGTAGCAAATGGCGAATGGAAATTCCGCGATTGGCCAACTCCGCGTACTTTATCAACATAATAAAAAGTTTATAAATATAGGGAGAGAGCTGGGCAGGACAAATGATGTAATAGCGGCAAAATTTCTCCGCTAATAGTGGAAGAAGAAGAGAATAACCCACTTGAAACGGGTACGCGTAAAATGCGCAATACCCGGGATGATGAATATGGATCACATCGCTCCCAGCTGGGATCAGATCGATGTGAGCCGGGATGTCATACTTGGCCCTAAGTGCGGCAAGATGGGCCTCCCCCATTTCATACTTTACAGGCTCAGGCTCAGGCTCAGGCTCAGGCTCATCCGCAGGTGACTTCAAAAAATCCAACCTGGCCGTTTCGTTACGAGGAACGATCTCCTCCACTATGGGGAAGCTATCATCCTCTATAACAATGGCCTCCCCTTCATCACGAGCGGGCATGGCCATTGATAGCGGGTTCGGGCTAAGAATCTCCTCGGAATTGGAGGATGAACAGGCCATTTCTTATGACTGTATATAAGTGAAGGGATTGGAAGTGAGGAAGAAATAGCAATGGCAAAAGTTGCAGAAGGTGGAAGCTCAAACAAAACAAGAGAGGAAGATATGCTGGTTCTATAGACTGAAAGGTGTAAAGTTTCGTTCAAAAGGTTCCCCCCTTTATTTATAGGGAACACCAGCACACGAATCGAGCAGAGTAACCGTCAAATGCGATGAGATCGAAACAGCAGGGGCACAGGAAATGATGCAACACATCGGGAAGACGCGTAATTATGTCGCATGATGCTATGACGTCATTCTGAACCAGCATCATTAAGCACAGCCCCTAAAATGTCACGTCACCCTTTCGGCCACGACTACCACTACTCGACCTCCCCATCCAAATTTCTTGAGAATACGGCTAGTGACGTCCGTCAAGGTCAACCAAAAGATGACCTCGATAAGCGGAGGGACTAACTGTATGGGTCAAAATTCGACCGAGGAAATTTGGTACAAAGAAGTGACTGTCGTGACAATGGTAACACATTATAGGCGACCTGGTCGAGGTCGAACAATGGTTAACAAGAATGAGCCGACGCGTGGCTCATCTGAGTCGAAGCTGAGTAAAGGGAACAGAAATAACGGCTTGTATAGCCTTGGGACTTTCAAAAGGAATATTCCCTTGAATATTCTCTCAGTTGTACTTTTATGGCTTTTTTGGGAATACCCCCCCCCTCCCCGCGCACACACACACACACCTATATATATATATATATGCCCATACAGTTAGTCGTGACAACGGTAACACATTATAGGCGACCTGGTCGAGGTCGAACAATGGTTAACAAGAATGAGCCGACGCGTGGCTCATCTGAGTCGAAGCTGAGTAGAGGGAACAGAAATAACGGCTTGTATAGCCTTGGGACTTTCAAANAGTAGGAGAGATAGGGATAAGGTGAAATTCGATTTTGGAGAAGAACATTTGTAAAAGATAAGCATTCAGAAAATATAAAGAACCACTTTTTTTAGAGATTCCACCGTTTTGTGAACTATTCTATTGTCATTTCCATCAGATCCAAGAAAGTGTGTAATATTCTCTAAACACCCGTGTCAGTCATTATTGTCAGAGTAAAGAATCCTTCACCCTCTTCAATGGGTGAATCTTCTCCTCTATTTACATTTATTGCCATTTAATAATATTTAATGCATGGCTTTTTACATACCATTATATCTGGACATAATCACGGTCAATATTAACATTCAACTACGTCTTCTATTCATGTTTTCCATCTCAGATCTAGAATTAATTATCCTTAACTAGGATTTACCCGACATCTTATTATCTAATTGGTTTAACAAAAAGGTGTCATACTTTTTGGTCGAACAGTTTCTTGAAATTCACAAGCGGTCTTTGTTTTCATATAATTGTCTACTTACTTCATGTTTTAGGACTCTTTTGTAACTTGAGGTCAACGTCTACAAACCTGTATCCAAGAAGATCGTTGCTATGAAACCAAACCAGGGAAAAGAAAATGAAAGAAACACAAAAATCCATGGGAGTAAGAACAAAAAGTAACGTTTGGATACGTATCTGTATCCAATCCAAACACTCACTTTTAAGTCTTTACTACTCTAGTTTTATAAATAGCGGTGCAATTTCAACATAAACAATACACAGAATTTCTTTTGTTCTGTGATGAAAATTGAAATATCTCTATGACTTGTTAGAGTTAAGTAGCAGAATTTACATTGTTCTGTTCCATCTTAGAAATGATTTGCCTCTGCATTTCCGCGAGGCTAAAGAACTTGAAGAGTGAAGATGCACACACTTCAAATGACATAAATTCATCTAGCGCATCCATGTTATCTAACAACCTTACAAATGCGTATTTATCATCTTATAGAACAGCACAGGTTGGAGTTCCAAGTAAAAATCTCAAATAACATAAATAGGGCACACGTTAAGCGTGGTCAAATAACAATATTAGGACTTATTTTCGTTGACGCAGGTATGTTCATTACTTGAGAATCTTCATTACAACAAAAAGCAATAGCTTAGTGTTAGACCTCCGCCACTTTGAGCTTGACTTGACAACGGGAGCGTTGTCATGAGGCAGCAAGAGTGTTGCAAGCTAAGGTGCACGAGTAGCACCAAAGCAAAAAGGGAAACGGGCAAGTGATGGCCAAGGTTTTGACGAAGGCGAGACAGCTTGGCAAGGGCTTGACAATGAGTTGCGGGCTGAGGGTGACACTTGATCATGGAAAAGGCATCAAGGCATGAGGTAGTGATGCCAAGGCAAGGCATAAACGAAGTGGCAAAGGCAGGCTAAAGTGCAACGGAAGGCAGTGCATGGGACAGACTTGTCATGGCATTGGGGTGCGGCAAAGGGTCATGTTCGTGGGTAAAGGCATAGGCAAAACGTGGCTACAATGCAGCTGGATACAATGTCATTGGCGCCTGATTCAAGCCAAGGCACGAAAATGGGCACCAAGCTTCAGATTGACCAAGTCAAGAGCGGTTATGGCACATGTTGTGCACATGGGCAGCAGTTGGCTTTGTTCAAAATGCTGGCAGATGGGAGTTAGCACGTTTTTGGCCATGTTTCCATTATTATTGGCATGATCTTTACATGTTCCTAGTAGTTGGGGGTTGTCAACTACATTAGGCTAAAATAGTGGGCAGTGTGGGACAAGTGTCTAAGCCTAAGTGCAACTAATGTAAGGCAAAGAGGCTGGTTCATGTGTTATAAATGGGAAGCACCATTATGCTTGTGGGATAGGAGAAAAACGTGAGAGTGCATGTTTTGAGTTAGGAAAGAGTTCCTAAGTCTGTTTTCAAGAGTGAAAACATCCAAGGCTAAGAGTAGTGAGAAAATCTGAGGGTCAAGAGTGATCTTCTTGTATACGGCATTGTACCTCGAGTTTGAGTTTCTTTGTATGATCGAGTTAAATACAAAGTTGGGAAAAGAGTTTCCTGTATATTGTGCCTTGTGTTCATCTAAATTTCTGTTGCCTTTACTTATTTTTCGTTGCCTAAATCAGTCCCAAAAACTTACTACGTTGAAGCTGCCTAAAAATATTCTAAGTCCAAGTTGCTGTAATTTTGACTAAGCTAGCGTTTGGCTATAGATTCCAAATTTATTTTGAAAAATCTGATTTGGGTGAAGTTTGGTTTGAAGATAAAAATGTGTTTGGACATACGTTTTCAAAACATATTTTTCAGCTTTATTTTGGAAAAACATGTATATAATTCCCAAGTTTTGGGATTTTGGCCCAAAATCAGCTCAATAGCTGATTTTGGAATTTGAGATTTGGGATTTGGCCAAATATGGGCAAAATTTATGGCCAAACATGAGTTTTGAAAATAAATCCCAAATGTATTTTGACAAAATTCATGGCCAAACGGGGCCTAAGTGTTGTGAAGGCTGAAGTCAAGTGTGGGACTTGGCTGCCGCGCAGGCTGGTTTTCGGCGGACTGAAAATGCGCCTGTGACAACTGGTATCAGAGCAGAGCAGGTTCGTGACGGAGACACGACGGACAGTGGCAGATTCCGTGGTCTTGTTTGAGAACATGGCCGGTGGTAACAACGAACTGCGGGAAAGGCTAACGAAACTGGAGGCATTGGTGGGAAATGTTCCTGGAGGTGAAGAAATTCAGACTCTCGTGACAAGGCTTGCCTACCTTGAGGCAGAATTGGAAAGGCTAAGTCAATAGAATGCGGATCTGAAAGCCGAGACAGTGATGCTGCGACGTGTTGCGGGCGAGGATGCTCCTCAACGTGGTGTTGATCGTCTCAAGGTGAAATTCGTGAACCTAAGGCATTTGGTGGTGCAAAGAGTTCACGTGAATTGGAGAATTTTCTTTAGGATATGGAGCAGTATTTTCATGCTATTCGTGTGCAAGTTGAGAAGGAGAAAGTAACCTTGACTAGCGTGTATTTGAGTGATGGTGCTTAGTTATGGTGGCGCACTCGTGTGGCTGAAGATGAAAGTTTGGGCAGACCAGAGATTGAGTCGTGGGAGCGGCTTAAAAAGGAATTGAAGGATCAGTTCCTTCCTAGCGATACGTCTTGGATTGCTAGGGACAAACTGAAAAAGTTGAGGCAAACCGGATCAGTTAGAGCATATGTCAAAGAGTTCACTTCTTTGATGTTGAGCATCAACAATATGTCGGAAGAAGACAAATTGCACAACTTCATGAGCGGGCTGCAACAGTGGGCACAATTGGAGTTGTGAAGGTAGAATATTCAAAACCTCGCAAGTGCTGTGGCTGCGGCTGATGCATTGGGCGATTTTCACTCGAGTGATGAGATTTCTGCTTCAAAGACCAACGACGAAAAGAAGGACAAGGCAAAGGAGTGGAAGAAGTGTGAAAATAACAATGCAAATGAAGACAAGGGGAAGGGAAAGCATAAGGCTGGAACTTCAAAGAGCAAGGAGAAGGGCAGCAAATTCAGTGGTTGTTTCCTTTGTGATGGGCCACATCGAGCAAGGGACTGCCCGAAGAAGGCAGTATTAAATGCTATGACTGCCGCGGACAAGAGGGCTACATTAGAGGCAATGACCAGCGACAAACAAGTGGCTGGAGTGAATGCAATTGTAGCTGAAGAGAAGGGAGGCCAAGGGACATTGCTTGTCAACCCCTTAGGACTCATAAATTGAGCTAACCTCGACGAGGACGTCGAGTTTCAAAGGGTCTGGGTGGTTTGTTAGACCTCCGCCACTTTGAGCTTGACTTGACAACGAGAGAGTTGTCATGAGGCAGCGAGAGTGTTGCAAGCTAAGGTGCACGAGTAGCACCAAGGCAAAAAGGAAAACGGGCAAGTGATGGCCAAGGCTTTGACGGAGGCGAGGCAGCTTGGCAAGGGCTTGACAATGAGTTGCGGGCTAGGGGTGACACTTGATCATGGAAATGGCATGAGGCAGTGATGCCAAGGCAAGGCAAAAACGAAGTGGCAAAGGCAGGCTAAAGTGCAACGGAAGTCAGTGCTCGGGACAGACTTGTCATGGCATTGGGGCGCGGTAAAGGGCCATGTTCGTGAGCAATGGCATAGGCAAAATGTGGCTACAATACAGCTGGATACAATGGCATTGGTGCCTGATTCGAGCCAAGGCACGAAAATGGGCACCAAGCTTCAGATTGACCAAGTCAAGAGCGGTTACGGCACATGCTGTGCACATTGGCAGCAGTTGGCTTTGTTCAAAATGCTGGCAGATGGGAGTTAGCACGTCTTTGGCCATGTTTCCATTATTATTGGCAAAATCTTTACATGTTCCTAGTAGTTAGGGGTTGTCAACCACATTAGGCTAAAATAGTGGGCTGTGTGGGACAAGTGTCTAAGCCTAAGTGCAACTAATGTAAGGCAAAGAGGCTGGTTCATGTGTTATAAATGGGCAGCACCCTTATGCTTGTGGGATAAAAACGTGAGAGTGCATGTTTTGAGTTAGGAAAGAGTTCCTAAGTCTGTTTTCAAGAGTGAAAACATCCAAGGCTAAGAGTAGTCTTGTGAAAAAATCTGAGGGTCAAGAGTGATCTTCTTGTATACGGCATTGTACCTCGAGTTTGAGTTTCTTTGTATGCTCGAGTTAAATACAAAGTTGGGAAAAGAGTTTCCTGTATATTGTGCCTTGTGTTCATCTAAATTTCTATTGCCTTTACTTATTTTTCGTTGCCTAAATCAGTCCCAAAAACTTACTACGTTGAAGCTGTCTAAAAATATTCTAAGTCCAAGTTGCTGTAATTTTGGCTAAGTGTTGTGAAGGCTGAAGTCAAGTGCGGGACTTGGCTGCCGCGCAGGCTGGTTTTCGGCGGACTGAAAACGCGCCTGTGACACTTAGCATGCACGTGTGGACATAATTTACCCACTGTGCAGTTAGTTTTCTTACAGAAGGTAAGAGAAAAAAAGCATTACACTAGTGTAAAAGAGGTTTCTTCCAGGGCACAACATAAAGACTCCTAAAATGTCAAATCTTGGTAACTCAGTATCCAGTTGCTTACAATGAAAGAGGAGATCCTCATTACTAGTGGATTTGTTCAGCCATGGATCACGTGTTACAATCATAAGATAAATGGAGAAACGATTACCCTTGTATATATTTGACAATAGGATGGTTTCATGAGGCGGCTTCAACCCCAATAACACTACCATCTGATCCTTCATTGTTTGATGCATTCTCAGAAGTCTCAAGGCAGGGGCTACTGTTCAGTTTATCCACTTCATTATGAGAGGTAGAAGTTTTTAGTCCCTGGTGAGCTGTGATTGGATCAGTTACAGAATTCTGGTGTAAAAAGCTGCTCGAAAAGCTCCGTGAACCAATTGCTTTTCTTTCACATTTGAGCATGGCAGACATTGATGATTTCGGAATTTCAGCAAGTTTTGATGTCAACTCCGAGGGATTATGGAAGAGCAGATGAGCCACAATGCGGTCTACTGGATTCGTCTGAGTCTCTACATTGGGTGGTCTCGCAATTCTGTAACAAAATGGAAACAGAATATGCTCACAAAGCCCTGGACACGACCTATGTTCCCCTAGATGAATATGAATGAACAAGGATACTAGAGCTGCAATCTCACAGCTATCCATGATCATAATTTAATGTAAATTCAAAGCTTACATAAAGATGAGTAATTGAGAGTATGGGACAACAGTTCTAAAATGCATGAAGCAGTAAGTTGTTGCTAGGATTTAGCTCAATTCACAATCTTGAAGAAACCATTCCCACGAATATTAAATCCTCGTTGCATGGGCTCTCTCGGAAACTGATAAGTACTGAAGTTAATGAATAATTCTACTGACATCGATAAGCTCTATTAAACAAGACCACATTGGCAAACACGAGACCAGAAAATGGAAAATGGCACTGTCTTTGTTCCTATAAGTGATGTATGCACGTGCCTTTGGATAACTAGGGATTTGAGCTTAAATTTTAACAAGTTTAAGTACAATTCTGGGTAGATGCTGAATAATCAACCTGATCTAGACAGGCTGCTAGTGCAAAACGGCATTTTGGAGAGAGAACTTTGTTTAAAGGAAAAGAATGCAGTCTTCCACTCATCATGCATCAAACGGTAGAACTACAAAAGCAGAGATGAAGCAGATAATGCATCTTTGCAACAATTGCCAAATTATGAAGCTGTTTGATGAAAGAAACATTTATATTGCATACAATTCAATGATCAGAGGAAGTCATATCAGTTGTTCCTTCACCTTTGCTACTTCAATTTGGTGGTACTAAATCAAGTAAATGTTATATTTTTCAATTTCTTGTTCAATTCTGCAGTATACAAATTTAATTTCAGCTTTAGTTTGAATATAGAATTAGGTACTTAATACTTCTTAGATCGAGAGAATACTTTCCGAACATCAATAAAATAACTACTAAACTTGTCGTATTTTTTTTACACCTTAACAAAGAAGTATAATATTTCTAAATAACTTTAATTTTGAATTTTTTTTTGAGAATAAAAAAAAAATTCAAAATTGAAGTTAATTAGAAATATTATGCATCATATATATGCGCACAAATAGATGGTTGATCCAGGCCAACACGAAGCTCTAACCACATCTAATTCTGTTTCCGTTAGTTCTTCTTTTCCATATACGAATTCTCGTATTTTCTTATTCTTAGATTTCTACTACTACGTGTTGTTTCTTTCTCTTCAGTCATCTTATTTATTTGTTGTTGTTACTGCTTCTTTTCATGGCTTCTACACTACTGTATTTCTTTTTCATTATTATTGTGCTTATGCTTTTCTTGAGATGAGGGTCTATTGAAAACAGTCTCTCTACCTCCACAAGGGTAAGGGCAAGGTCTACATACACACTACCCTCCTCAGACCCCACTATATGGGATTACACTGGGTATGTTGTTATTGTTGTTGTATCTTCTAGGAATGGAGTGTTCAATAAAGAGTTTGAATTTCTTTCTGTTAGAAAGTATTGTTCAAGACCTGTTAAAAGAAATAGGAATTCTTGGCTGCAAGCATGCTACTACCATAATGTATTCAACCACCAATTTGGGATCTAAAGAGAATAGCACACTGGTAGACAAGGGGAGAAATCAAAATGCTGGTTGAGAAAATAATTTATGCTTCCCCTACTAGATCTGGTATTAGTTTTTCAGTCAGTATGGTAAGTTAATCTATGATGATCCAGATAAACAACTTGTAGAGGAATTTTATAGAATCTTGAGGTTTTTAAAGAGGACATTTGTGAAAGGTCTGTACTTCGAGGAGAATACATGAAGGGACACGAAAAATTTCACCAATGCTGATCGAACTGCTTCAAAAAAGTACTAAAGATCAGCTTCATATTACTGTATCCACATCTGAGGAAATTTGGTTACTTGAACAAGTAAGAAACAACAGGTCTATCAAGAAATATAGCAGAAACTGAATTCAGAATCATTGTGCAAAGCAATTGTGAATGCACAAGGCTTGAAAGAGTATGAAAGGACCTAAAGATCAATGTTAAGAAATCTGTAAAGATTTACTATGATAACCAATCACCTTGAACACCCAAGAATATCAAGTATTTCAGAACACTATGAAGAGCAGAGCACAATAGATTTTTACTGGAAATGAGTTAGAGTTCAATGACTTTAAGTACTAGCAGTTTACTGGAGATGAAATACAGTTTAAAGATTTTAGCTATTGCTCTGGCAAGACTATCCTGACTATTCATTTCTTTTAGTTTACTGGCACATCGAGTCAACTTATTGATTAGCAAATACAAGCTGTTTCACCGACTCAAACTTTTTTGATTTGCAAATACATAAGTGTCACCACCTTGATCTTGAAAGAGTACCAAAATAAGTTGGGACGGAAGGAGTAGTTGTGATAGATACAAGTTGAGTGCCCACAAGCAAGTTAGATCAATACATTGCAATTATCCATCTCTCTTAGTATTATGAAAGGCTAAAGTCAAAAAAAGAAAAGGATCTAAGATCTGTTGGGGTTTTAAACCTAGAGCGTAAAATGAAGCACGTGCTTTAATTAAGAAAGGCGCAAATGTAGAAGAAAATAAAAACTTTATAAGTATATAAGTCAAGAAAATTAACTATAAACACTAGAAACAATTATATGGACAAAAGAATTGAAAAAATTATAATTATTGTTTAGATGCAATGCACACATAAGTGCCTTAGTACTTGCACTGATGCGCTGGATAAGCGAGGGAAAGCGCTCAACTGGCTTTGCACCTATATTCCGGGCTTAAGCGTGCCTAAAGCGAGTCTTTGACAACAGTTATCTCCCCCCCCCCCCCCCCAGATTTCGATAAATTCAATACAAACTTGGATATGACGTACAAGTCAAAAATCCTCTAGTAAAAGTAATATATGATATTGCTATAATCTAAAAATGATTGGCCTTTAACATACCATTATTACATACACTTCTTTTAAAAACAGACATATTTGTGCATTCCTTTTGCAAAGCAAGAAGCATGAAGGCTTGACATTAAGAGCAAACCCCTCAAATCTCATGGCTAGGAACATCTATGAATATATCAATGAAGATTTTTGTGATGCAGGTCATATTATGAAAGCTTTTTACATGCAGGCTCTTGTTTTTCTTAGAACAGAGAGCCACTGGAATGAGATTGCTAGATTGCTTCTGGCGAACAAGAACCATATGTCAATTGTGAGAGAGTGTTAATACTTAGGTACAAACCTGTTATTGGTGTTTATTTCATCGATGCTGACTTCTCTTCCAGCCTTCTTGGAGCTGCAACTATCATTGCCACATTGCCTCTGTGTAGCACTTTGAGCCAGTCGGAACAAGCTATCTCTGATACAAAGTCTTATTTGGAGGTCCAACTGAAAGGAACCATCCATTTGACCATTAAGATTCTGTGGAGAAGAAATAATACCATGAAACTTATTTGGTGGCAGTGCGAGCACGAACCTTTGAGATAACATCCCGAAGAAGATATAGTGCCGTGTCTTCCACTGATGATTCTTCAACTGCCAAACAAACGGTGTTGGAGTCACCCTGTTCCAAAGGTGAGGTCGGGTCAAGAGAAGGGATGCAGCTCAAATTCTCTTCAACAGATCCTCCTTGCTTCGCAGATTGTTCAGGGGATAACATTTGATAGCTAAACTGCTGCTGCTGTTTCTGAATGGCAAGCATTGCTCTCAATTGCTGTCGCCTTCTCAGTTTTTCAATTTTTTCCTGAGGTGTCATCATCAAAGGTTTTGACGAAGCATCTAGAGACTTGCTGAAATGATTTGAATTGCCTGGAGAAGCTTTATAACTTGAAAGGACGCGCTGATGGCTTGCTTGTCCAGAATGGACCTGTGACCAGACAGGCATGGGAGAATAGCGATTCCCCATATCCCCATAGGTAGAAGAAGCAAAAAGTGGACCTGGGAAATGTTTGTGCTGCAAACATTCTGGTCCTTGAAGCTGGCTCTGTTGACTGAACTCTGAAGCGAGATAAGGTTGATTCCTTACATATGGCATGCCAAACTTGTTCACTTGAGGAGACAAAGATCCGCATAATTCCTGCAACTGAGCAAGTTCACCTTCTTGTTCTAATTTAAATCGACCCTTCAATATTCTTTCCTGCTTATTTCCCTGTACACACGAAAACAACTAGAACAACACTTTGATGTTCAAAAACAAAAAACACAATAAATATATGACACTCACTCAAATCAGCATACTCAAATTTAGTTTCGCATGCAAGTGCAGGGGGAGTTATTTTTCTTTGTCCACCTTTCCTTGAGGGATGACAATCCATGCTGACGTAAGTAGAGTTATTCCCAATTACTTCACAGTTTTCAAGGTGGAGCCTTAGTGAGTGATTACAATGATATCCAAGAATAATTCCACAATTTCACCGAAGCAAAATAAGTTTCCAGTTGATTATCCTCTGGATTTACTTTATGTCCAAGATTTATCAGCAGCAAACTTTTCCTTTGTAGAAAAAGTATGAAGATATGATTTTCTTATAAGGTAAATAATGGGAAAATCTCCCGTGCACAAGCAGTATACCTAAAGGTAAAGGATCTACAGCATAATATGATTCTCAACAAACGACACTCAACCTTCTATATATACTGAAACCACATGGGTTCACCAAAAAGAAACTAGGAATGAGAGGCTATTCCTCAAACGTACATAGTCATACTCTATGCCATCAAAAGCTCTCCTATTGCTTTCCTACCACTGGAACCACATGAGTGCTTAGTGGGGCAACCTCCAAGCTCCTTGATGTCTCTTCCTTCTTTTGAAATTCCAAGCTGGATAGTGCTTCCTTCACTATTTTCACATCGCCATTGCATCCCGAACCATCTCAAAAACTCACACCACAAGTGAGTTTCCACTTGAACATTTGCAACATGAAGCACCACTAATAGCATTTTGATTTACTTCCCATATTCACAATGCCGACCACCTAACGAAAGAGAGTTGAAGAAAAACTGTGATAAAGCTTGTAAAACCATGTGCACAGTGACAAAAGCACTTTCCAGCTAGAAACTAAGAAGAAGAGAGGTCGAAGAGCCTGGGATGTTGCGCCGATATTAATTATTTGGGTCCTGTGGAAGGAAAGAAATAGGAGAGCTTTTGATGGGATAGAGAATAGTCATGTACACTTCCGAATACTGGAATAGCCTCTAATTTCTAGTTTTTTTTTTTTTTTTTTTTTGGATACGCCAATGAGGTTCCAGTATGTATAGAATATTGGGTGTCCTTCATAGAGAATTATATTATGTTGTAGATTCTCTACTTTTGGTATATTGCTTGTATATGGGAGATTTTCCCACAAGAACTACTATGCCTCTGTCCCAAACATGTTGAAGTCAACTATATGAATCGTCATTGACTATGTCTCTCCAAAAAAAATATTATCAGAAAAAAAATTAGAGCCCGTTTGGATTAGCTGATTCGAAGTAGCTGATAAGCATTAGGTGCTGAAAAGCACTTTTAAGTGCTGAAACTGATTTAATAAATGAGCAGTTACGTGTTTGGAATTGATAATAAGTTGCTGCAGTATTTGATAAAAAAGTGCTAATAACCCCTTTTTCAGTTAAAATGACTTAAATAACCTTAGAACTGTTTACACTTATAAAGGCGTAATTTCTTCAAAATTTTAGATTCCGGATCGATTCAAATACAAAATATTCTGTTTGTCATTTTATTTTAAATACAACTGTGCTTAAGTAAGATAATTTATTTTATGATAAGCATATAAGCATAAGTTATAATAATTAATAAATTGACAAAAGTTTCTCAATAAAAAATAAACCTAAAGAGAACAAATATTCGAAGAGAAACAAACATTGTCTTCATCACCGCAACACTTAGAAAGCAATACACCAAAAATTTGATATGTCCTCATTTATTACATACAGTTCAAAAATTAATACACAATTACATAGATACAAATATGCAAAGGAATAGAGAATTTGCTTGTCTTAAATAGTCAATGAGAATTGCAAACTTGAAGAAGCCGGGGTGTTAGGTTAAATAGTCAATCGATGTAGGAGTTTTGTTCTAAAAAGGAATATTTTAAAGATAAAATAGTAAAAATCTTGGTCAAACTTAAAGTGCTTATAAGCTAAAAATTCATAAGCTGGGGGTGACCAGCTTATGACTTTTGGCTATTTTTGACTTATAAGCACTTTTAACTTTACCAAACACGTAGATAAGCCGAAAAGTGCTTATAAGCTAGTTTGACCAGCTTATAAGCTTAGCCAAACACCCTCTTATTTACCACATAAAAAGAAGAGCTTGTAGAGCCATTTGAAAATGCTAGCTATATAAACTAAAAATAAGGAAAAAGGAAACAGGAAAAAGGAGGAAATACAGAACAACTGCATAGGAAGCTCTCATTATTCCTGAAATCCATGATTTTAAGTACAACCACGTCCCTGTAACAATCTGGGTCCACTACACGTATTCTCTTTCCCATTTATATAATAATTTTACAAAGTTGGACACATGTTATGCGTTAATTAACAAAAGATCAAAAAATAACTCACCAAATTGTGGATTGGAGGAATCAAATGTTCAACAAATTTTACAGTAAACAAAGGAAGAAAAAAGAAAAATGGCAGGTGAGAGAGAGGGCAATGTGCGGCATTGTCTTAAATATATGTGGTCATAATCATCACAAAGTCAATAACGGACTTTTCTTCCGCAAGATGTCTTATCTTTTTTATAAGGTAAAAGTTTTATTAATAAGTACGAAGATGGTACAAAATGTTACATAGAGCAACCCAGAAACAACCATCTCCGCAAGATGTCTTATTGTTCTTTTGCAGAAATATAAGGTTTGCATCTTGGAGCTATTTTATCCATGAAACTCTTAATCTTTGCTTCACAACTTCTCTTACTAAAAGTTATTTAACGATCTGAAGAAACTATACAGATGATTTCACCAGCTATATGAAGTAGGCTTTGCCAATTAGATCGAAAATTAGAGATTCTCTTTTTCTCTTAACTGGATATGAAAGAACTCGATGGATGAGAAACTTCTATTTTGATGTCTGAGGAAAATTGAATAACGTGGAAATCAGTTAAGCAAGATAGCTTGTCATAGACCCTCTTTTTTTCTCAGTAAATTTTGAAACCTATTTCTGGCTCCACCAATCTCTGCAGAGAAAATTTTGTGAAAGAAAAGATAACAGATGTCAAAGAAGAACGTCTGTCTTAATTTATCCTCATATCTTCCTTAACCTGCTTAGCAATTGTGAAATGCATACAGACAGTGGCGGAGCCAGGATCTTCACGAAGGGGGTTCAAAATTTTTTTTTTTGTAGCTAGTGGGAATTGAACCCATAACCTTATGTAAATTTTGAACCCCCTTGACCACTAAACTACACTTTTGGATTGTGATAAGGGTGTTCAAAACTTAATATATAGAGGTAAAAAACAGATTTTGCCTTATATATACAGTGTAATTTTTCGGCGAAGGGTAAATCCGCCCCTGCATACAGATAAGCACATATATACCAGTGGTATGAGGGAAAAACATTGGCAGCAAGAGGGGATGACCTAATACTACAAGCGATTATGACATCTCTCCTACAGACTCTTCTCTGCTAGAATATCCGAAGAACAATATATCATCGATTACATGTGAGGTTAGGGACTGAGGCCTAGTTGTTGTTGTTGTCATTGTATATGTGATGTTAGGCTTCAGTCCAGCTTAGGTATGTTGAGTTGTGTCCCACATCGGTGGGTTATGGGTATCTTGGTCTCCTTATATGGTTTTGGGCAATCCTCACCTCACAAGCTAGCTTTTGGGGTTGAGTTAGGCCCAAGGTCCATTCTTATCATGGTATCAGAGCCAGACCCATCCCAATTAATTGTTACCGATGTTGGGCACCCATTTATATTGTCCACGCTCCAGTTGCAGGCCTGGGCGTGAGGGGGGGTGTTGAGTTGTGTCCCACATCGTTGGGTTATGGGTATCTTGGTCTCCTTATATGGTCTTTGGGCAATCCTCACCTCACAAGCTAGCTTTTGGGGTTGAGTTAGCCCCAAGGTCTATTCTTATCAAGGTAGAAATCTTGTTACTTCCTATGAACAAATACCAATCAATACAGTCACAGTGCACAATTAACTAGCACCATGAGACAAATAATTATCATGCATCTCTTGCCTAAATCTTCTTTGAAGACCTAAATCCAGTTTTCTATCTAAACTTCTTTTCATACTACCTTCATATTACTTACCCAACAAGAAGTGGAAGGAGTGAAAATGAAAGATCATCCCTATGTAATAAGTGAGTTATTGTGGATTAGTTCTCACTGGTGAGCTAGGGAACACTAAAAACTAATTCTTCTAAGATCTAGCAGGGACTGTGATAGTTCCAGCATTTAAATGGTAGACCCTATCCTCCCATCTGCGAAGTTGTCTGTTCAAGCTACAATATGTATCCTTTTAGCTTTAAAAAATTATTGAACAAGAGATACATTCGTTTACATACTGAAGAAAATACAATTGGTATGAGATAGTTTTAGATCCGGTACCATTACCTTTTCATTCTGTAAAAGCACATTTTTGCCTCCACCATGGTCCCTAGCATCAGTAGACAGATGCACATTAGATGTGATATCACTAGCATTCTCTTCATCACCAGTGGAAGACTTCTCCTGATCTAGCCTGTATTCTGCTTTAACTTCTAATCTTTCTGATGGGCTTCGCGTAGATCCTAGCGCCAAACTCAGAGAGTCAATAGATAGGGGAACAGACTTATCTGAACTGCTTGTCACATCTTTACTAGATGACCATAGATCGTGAGTGTTAGGAAGGCTTGTATCTCCAAATATTGGGTCGCTGTTGCTGCAAAATATCAGTTGTTAGGATATTGAGTCAGATGAATATAACCACGGATGATCTAAACTCCATCGAAGATATATATAACTATGTCGCATAACAGACAAAATTTTAAGATAAACTCCTATCTAGCATGCTTTGTTACTGAAAACTGCATAACACACAATACTTTAAGATATATTCCTATCTAGCACACACAGTACAGTTCATGCAATAATTTAGTGGAGACCATAGAAGTGGGTGAATTTGTATAGGAGGGATCGGAAGGAGAAAAGGAGGCAATAGTAGGTTTTTTCCCAATTGTACAAAGAAAAGGAGGAATGGAGACCTATCTGGGTGAGACAAGGTTTAGGCCTCATTTGTTTGCACTTAATAGAGGTTTGAACTTTAACCATTTAGATTTCAGTCATTAAGTGTGTTTGTATTTTAGATTTGAATATTAATTATTTTGATCTTAGCCATTAAGTTATTTTTTTCATTTTACAGTCACTTATGGGTCTTAATAGATCATAATGATTAAGATTTATAACAAAATCTTAATATCATTAAGATGTTGTATATTCAAAAATTTATGCAAAGATGACATTTCACCATTACTCCATACACTTTCATAGCTAACCACCACTGTTGCCGCTACCACCATTATCACCTACTGCCACCGCCACCGCCACCGCCACCGCTCACTATTATAGACTACACCACCCACCACCACCACTCACAACAACCATCATCAGTCACAGCCACCACCGTTGTAAATCACCAATGTCAGGTGTCTGCACCATTAATCACTATTTACTACCATCATCACCAACCACCATTACCACAACAACCACCCATTACTACTGACCATTATCACCATCAGCCTCTATTATATATCATTATTCACCGTTACTAGTCACCACCTCCATCAACAACCAATGTTAACTACTACCATCCAACATCACCACTAACTACTTCCCGCAATCACCACCATCAGCCAACACTACCGCCAATCACTACCCCAGTTGGCACCCAACTATCAGTGTTCGGCCTCACCACCATCAATCACTATATATTTTTAAAAAAAAATATTTATTTATATATATTAGATTAATTAGTATTTTATTTTGAATTTATATAATTAATTTTTTAATAAAAATTGTTTGTATACATTCAAATGCTGAGAAATTAAAGGTTAGCTGTTTCTACGGACAGCCCAATTGCATGTTAGTGATTTTCCAAGAGTAATTAAATGCCAATTTAGAGGGACAGACAGTTGGGATTACCTTATAATTTCTACAGCTTGTACATTGTATAACTTTCTCGAATTTTGTATAGATATAGCTTGAAAATCGTATCATATCAATAAAATATTATTTTCATCAAATAACTTTGCAGTTCATAAGCAAAATTTTCCATGTTGCCTCAAAAACACAAAGTTTTGTCCCCAGACTCTGCTTTAAAATTGTGAATGATCAAAGGAAATGACGGGATGCCGAAACAACTACATTACAAAAAGTGACACATACAAGCCTATATATTTCACAGCAATACACAAGTCAGAAAGAACAGAGAAAGAAAGGTAATGTCAGCATTACCTAAATATCTTATCAAGGTCATCAAAACTTCCGATGTTAGCCCAGCCATAATCAATCAAATCACCTTGCTCCAAGCCCTCACTCTGATGGTGAAAAACTCGAGAATCATCATGAAGCCGATTTCTCTCATCTGGTCAGAAAGATGATCAGTTAAATCCAACATTTAACTTTTGTTTCTTTTTTTTTATTAGCAAGAAATCCAATTTTTAACTATGACTGAAGGTTATTTATTTCCTGCAAAGGACTAGAAACATTAGCATTAGCACCTCTAAAACATTCCTTTTTTGAAACTTCTGTCAGATTATTAGATGCTTTAGCACCCAAAGAATCTTGATTACTTTTTGTAGCATTGGTCAATGACAAATCAGAGCTTGATTCCCCCCTGTATCCAGCTGTGATAGTAGCTCCGCCAGTGTCATGTTTGGAACTGCCGTCTAGTTTAATATCACTCAGATCAGTTTTAGTTGTAGGTTTCTTCTGATCAGTAGGCTTGAAACTAGAAGCTTCCACATCCCATTCCTTCTTAATGTTATCTTTATAAGCTGGTGCTTCCTCTTCACTTCCGTCAGGATATGGCACTGTGTGGTCATCGCTCTGACCAGTATCACTCCATATTATATCCGTTAGCTGATTCAAGTAAGAAATGTGTCAGAAGTAAATGCAAGTATAATAACTTGAAAGTAAAATGTACAGCGCCTAAAGTCATAGAGAAATGCATATTAGTAGACACGTGTTTATATATGTAGGTGAGTGATGCAGAAAAGGAGAGGAAAAACACTTCAGTAGTCAACACTACGGAAATTTTGTGATCTCGCCTGCTACTTGTCTTCTCAATCAGTGATGTGAAGCAAATACTAACTTAATCATCAAGGCAAGGCAAAAGTGAAAATAATATAATTATATTATAATTCACATAGAGACCAGCTTTAGTATACCATCAAATCTCAAAATCTGGAGAAGGCATAGTAGCAAAACAGAAAAGCAAGTCAGCATTGGTGGAGCTGAACTAGCATAATTCCCCGCATGCATTAAGCAGAGTGAGTGCTTGCTTTCTGACATTGGACTGAAAAGAAAGGGTTTCTACCAAAGAATGATGTCATATATTATAACCCAACTAATGGTGAAACAGGAAAGCACACCATCAATGTGTTGTAATTTTATTGATGAAACAACAAATTTTTTTATATAGAGTCTATTCTACGTGAGGATGAGATAACATGAGGTTTTATGAACGGTTATATAGAGAGGAAGCGATTTGGAGACCCAAGCTAGGGCTGGGCGGTTTTCAATCAAATAGGAGAAGAAAAGAGGGAGTGGTTGGAGAGGATTTATAGAGAAAAGGAGGTGAGGGAGGAGGCGGAGCGTTATGGGGGAGACAAGGCTCCTGGACTGAAGATTCACCTTGGGTTTCTTTTAACAGTGTCGGAGTTTTCAAGATACTGACAAGTTTGAAAGAAGTTTCAACACATCCTGCATAACTATTATCCCAAAAGGGGAGTGGGGACAAGTATCATAGATTACAAGCCTATTAGTCTGGTGGGAAGCATCTATAAGAATAAACTAAAGAAGGAGCTGATTGAGACAATATCCACCTCTCATAGTGCCTCATGGAGGGAGACCAATCTTAGATTCAGCTCCAATGGAAAAAGAGGTTTGAGAATTCTACAGGTAATGTTGAATAGACAAATTGGTATTAATCCCTTAATGATGATAAATGCACATTCCCGTCATCCAAAAACCAGGCCAAACTGGCTCTAATGTATCCTTATATTTACCACTCAATCCAACTCAGTCCTCCAAGTTATCTCACTGATTTGGTTAGTCCTGCAACATCAAACAAGCTCTTTTGAAGCTATGATTTCACCTAAGGAAATGGATGTTGAACAGCTAAAAACAGCTTACTTCTCGGCACTCTCAATTTAACATATACATATCTAACAGAATTACAAAAGTAGGAAAGAAAGAAAACCCAGGAAACTGTTATTCAATTTTTTTTTTAAACTAATGGCTGTGATAATTCAATTAAAAATAATAACTGAATAAAGATCGAATGCGAGCCTACTGGTGATAGCTTCAAGTGCAAGCCTAGTGGACAGTGGTAGCAGTTCTTACGTTGCACCGTTTTGAGGTGCACGGTTCAATTCTCATTCATCTTCTCCTTAGCTTTACCTTTATCCCATGCCACTAAAGAAAACAACAACTATGCCTCGGTCCCAAACAAGTTGGCGTCGGCTACATGAATACTCATTAACCATGTTTCTCCATTTAAGCTCGAACTCATGTCATCATCATACCAAATAACAATAAAAGTGAAAAATAAGTTGAATATATTAAAATAATAGTAGTACTACACTCACTACATTCAAGCTGAAGAAACTTAAACGCACCTCTTCGTCGTTCCAATCAAACATAGCTGCAAAACCGACAATAGTAATCTACTCCAAAGCGCTTCAAATTTAGCCCAAACATGGCCGATTTTTCTTCACTGGATCAGGTTATGCATCTCAACCCCCAAAAACCGAGTCTAAAAGAAAATTAAAATTTGCAGAGGACGTACGCCAGAGATCACAGAAGACCTACGCCAGAGATTTCACATAATAGAGAGGAGAGAGAGAGAGTTTGTGTGTTGTGTGTGCAGAGGAAGTCTATGGTTGTGTTTCGAGTGATGGCGCGCGTGGGCCCAGGTGTGCTCGAGCGAGTGGGTTAATTTGTATGGTTCGAGCCTCTACACGTGTTGATGAGCGTATCTGAAGTTGTGGCTTAGGAGTGTCAGATCTAATGCTGAATTTCTACTGGTTCACTTGAACTTCCTTGAATTATAGGGGTCTTTTGGTTTGGGTTTTAGAAGAGCTCCTACCCACAAAAAATATATCAGCATAAGTTTATTAATATACAAATTACATTATAAATAAAATTTTATTTATGGTGAATGTCTATACTTAGAGAGATTCTAGAGTTTATTATTTGGTGGCTAAGTCATCATCTCTCTATAAATAGAGGTTCTATTCCATTGTAGTTCATCCCAAATCAATAAGAATTCTCTCTCCCTACTTTTCTCTTCAATACTCTTCTTTCTTCTTTCATTATTTCATAACACGTTATTAGCACGAGATTCTAACCAATTGAGTAGAAGCTTTGGGATTGAGCATGATGATTGACAATTGTTCCATGAACTTCCTTCGTGATTAAATTCTGGATTTAAGGTATGTATTTTACTGTATTTTTCTCTTTTATTCTATAATTTGATTTTAAATACAAGCAAAGAAAATAAAATTTGATTATAACTCTAATGGAGTTAGTAAGAAATTATAACCACCCAAATTGGTAAAAAAATTTATGCCTTGCCATGATCAAATTCATGTATGATTGTGGACAAAGAAGTGAAAACTCGTCCCATATTTGCTTCATTCTCATTCCCTTAAGAGAATATGATAGCAATATGTGATAAGTTTGAAAGACGACAAAATTATTACTATGAAGGTATCAATGGATGTGGACGTGGCAATAGACGAAATTATAGTCGCCATCATTGTGATAATGAGAATAATAAGGATTATCAAAATAATCTTTCACTTTGTGAAAATAATATTTGTCATCGATTTGACATGCGATTTTATAAAGCACATATAGATGATTATGGTCCATTCATGATATGAATGTGACAACATCTGATTTAAGAATACATATTCATTTTGGAAGAATATGAACGTGCTAGTGGTATATACCACACTCACCTCTAGAAAGAGGTTTGAGAGGAAATAAGAAAACAATGTCATTATTATGGCATAAATGGTCATTGGTCACGTACTTATCACAACGCCAAAATATTTTGGCATTGTGATTATTAAAAGACAATGGTAATGCAGGAAACAGATCTTGCATATAATTTTGACCATAACCATAATGGTATAAATTTCTCTTTAAAAGAGATATTCACCATATGAATGTTGATGAATATGTGGTACTACAAAATTAATTAAGAACTCTGCAAGAGCCAATTATACTATTTGGAGAAACACAATTGATTACCAATAAGGTATTGTGTTGTGTAAGTCTCTAAGAAACTTATTCAGTTTCCAAAGTATACGCGAAAGTGGTTGATTATAGTGAGACTATAAATAAAAGAAAGATTTAATATCTTCTATTACTACAACTTGTAGCAGGTAATATTTTATGTAAAAATCTACCCGCTTTAGTCTCCAATTTGTACTACATAAATAAAAGAATGCCACAATAAAGTGGATGTTTATTAATATAAAAACACATATCATAATAAACTTGGAGTTTATCGATAATTGCACACGTCATTGTGTAAACCTGAACTTTATCAATATTGATAATTTATTCAGTTGGCATAATTGGTTTAGCCATGATAATTTAAGTATGATGTGCAAAAAATAAAAGAGAATTAACATGGGTAAATATTAAAGAACTAGAAAGTTCTTTACGAATTCTCTTACATTGCTTGTTCTTATTAATTAATAGACCAACTAAAATTGGGATTGAATCCTATGAATGTTGAAAATATCAAAAGTGAATATAGGCCCGTTCACCTGCCATGTATACCACATAAAATGCATCTATGAGATGGTTACATGTGCGATTATTATTAACCTACAGCCTGGTGTTTGCGAGGTAACTGCTCAATAATTTGATTTAGAGCACAATATCCAGATTTTCTATTCAAGATGGTTTATCTTGATAGGTTGGTTTACATCACAACTGGTTTAGCAAAATAACTATTGAGTGCCTCCACTTAATAGCTAAAATATTGCTTATGAGCACAAAGTTATGTATATCAGTTTGATATACGTTATATACGAAAGTATATTACATTCTCCCCTCACAAGTGGTTCCGGGTCATGAACCAAATAATTCCATCTTAGTATTATTGATGTGCGGGGTATATTTTGATTAATACCATAACGCACAAAGATGGGTTCTCAAAGTTGAGGAAAACAACTTAGTTTTTCTAACATGAGGTGGAGATATGATAAACAATTGAGAAAAAGTTACGTGGAATGAGTTATCATATGTACATCTAGATCCTCGAATAAAATAATATGAACTTGAAGTTCATAAAAGGATAATTCATTTGCAATATATTGCAAAACATGCCAGACGCATTTGCTGACTCAAAGAAGTAACTATATTCTCATTGCAAGTGCTCCTATTAAGTCCTAGAAGGACAAAGTCTATGGTACACTTAAAGCGTACAGACAAAGAAGATGAGCAAATGATCAAAACGATCATAATAAGAAGGCAAGTGATCTAGAAGATCACATGACATAACACTTCATAAAATCTCATGAGAGATTCAGGTACCTGAAAATATGAATGACGAGATCTCTATGTCATGTCTTTATGAAAAAAATATTGGAACCGATATAAAATGTTCGTCGACGACATCTATGATAGCGCTAAGTATAGATGAGGATCTTAAGTTTGTCGAATATAGACACAAAAATATTGGCCAAATAGAAGAGACACAATTTAAATGGAATTGGTTTCATATGAAAGACATGTAGTTTTGGACATGTAGTTCGAACACTTGAAAGTATAAAGTTAATGGCATGTGCAATCAGTTTTCGATATCTTATATGTCTAGCATGACATGAAAACTTGATATGCATCTAAAGTCTATTATATGACTTATATGACACTCCTTGAAGAATTTAAATCGCTTGAAGCATATACGATTCTTGGTCTTGAAGTACCATATGATAAGTGTAATTTGTGCACATATGTATCTTGCTATAACTATAAGCATGATAATGTGATGGCGAGGATTTTCAAGGTACATATTCATTGGAGTTAATATGACTATTTTATTCATCAAATCTCTGCCGAAGTCAACCTTCGAGAAGCCAATGCACAAGATTGGAATGCGAAGACTCAAGCATGTGAATTGATGCTCTCATCAGGGGGAGTTAATACGCGTTGTACTCTTTTTCCCTTACAAGGTTTTGTCTCAATGGGTTTTCCTTGCAAGGTTTTTAATGAGGCAACCAAAAGGCGTATTGTAGATATGTGTACTCTTTTTCCTTCTCTAGATTTTTTTTCCCACTGGATTTTATTTTAGTTAAGGTTTTAAAGAGGCACATTATCTGTTGAATAGACATTCAAGGGGGAGTGTTATAAATAGAATTTTATTTATGGTGAATGTCTATATTTAGAGAGATTCTAGGGTTTATTACTTGGTGGCTAAGTCACCCTCTCCCTATAAATAGAGGGTTCTATTCCATTGTAGTTCATCTCAAATCAATAAGAATTCTCTCTACCTACTTTTCTCTGCAATACTCTTTTTTCTTCTTTTATTATTTTATAACAAATTAGCATTAATTAACTACAATATTTTGAGGGTGCCTCTGATATATTTGAAGATCGATCATGTTTTCAATATGATGATTTTAAAATTGAGAAACCTCCGAGAAAAATATTCGGAGATTGTGATATCTATATGCTTAAACAATATTCTTTAGAAAACTTAAGTTTGTTTAATAATTTAAAATTTTTGGAGTAAAAATGATGAGGTTGTTCATGTTGTTTATAATGTTTATCGCCTATTGTATTTCTTAAATTACTTAATATCGCATTGTCTTGTAATCTATTTTTTAAAATATTTTAGAGATTGTGATATCAACATGCTTAAATAATATTTTTGTAGAAAAATTATATTTTTCTAATCAATTAAAGGTTGTGAAATAAGAAAGATATAGGGTTGTTCATATGAAATGTCATTGACTTTGTAGTATAAAATATTTATTTACAGATACATATTGTTCGAAAAATATCGTAGTTTTCAAACGATTTGACTTGCTTAAGTAGGGGCGAATGCTTGAAGCATATTTGAAATCTACTATTCACTAATCCAAATCGCTTATTTGTGAGTAATCTATATTAGACGATCTTTACAATCACATATTATTTTATTTGCGCTATGAGGTGATGTCTTAGTTCAACATGCGATGTGATTGCATATGGCATACTAATTAAAATTAATAATAAAAACAAAATTTAAACATATTTATATCGTAATGTTTGTGAATTTTTCACATACTCTTCATACATTATTCTTTCCCTCATAACAATCACGTTCAACGACAACTTGGAGTACGAAGCTTTGATTTCAACTTTCACACACACAAATTTATCTCCCATTGTATCAACATATACCATGTTAATAAAAGTATATTAAATGATATTAAAATTATTATTTTATAATAGGTAAATTTAGGTGATTATCACATAACACATAGGCGATCTACCATGCCAAATTTCAAAAATATTATAAATCACATCATTCCCATTTGTTGAAACCAAAAACATTAAATTACTAATCAAATGCAAATTCACTCAAAATAATAAACATGGACCGTTAATACCAACATAATCATGTAAAATTAAACTTTCAATTTTGGAGATCTTTGATTAGGAATTATAAAGCTAAGAATAGTTTTTGATTGCGTAGCAGGTTCATCAAATGCAATAGTTTCCAAAATAATTGAGTTTGTATTAATGTTTACGATATGTTGAGATATTCTTATTTTTCAATTGGGTGTTAACATTATCTAGAAAATAGATTACCTTTCTTCAATCCCGATGAAGTAATAGAAACTTCAGTAGGAGCACAGGTAAAAATTATAAATTTGTAGTGAAGCTGGTAGTCCCTGTACAAAAGATCTTCGACCTTCTTGCAGATATAGGAGTAAAAACCAGATCTTTGCCCATGATTGAATCTAAAATCAGATATTAAAATCAACCAAGAAGAAGAACAAACGGAAGGAAAAAGAAAAGCTCCATAGTGGTGGAACAAATACAGTCAAAGAATTTGATTCTTCATAAGTTTTCCATGACAGTCCAAAAATCTCTTTCTTTGTCACTTTATCCATTCTTGGAATTGATTTTTTCCCAACAATGAAGCAAACAACAAATGGAAAACAACATATGTGTTATGAAATAAAACCAATTCAAAAAAGTAAGGTTTCTCTCTCCTCGCTCCTGCTTCTCTCTAAGAGCAGGTTAGTCTAACGTGCGCCCTGGAGGTCCATCGGAAGGGGACGGTCGGAGTAAAGGAACGACCTAAGAAAGAGATACAAATCGCGTATGGGAGTGTAGTGCATGTTCAATCCAAAGTGAATGCTTCAACATCCAAACAATCTGCTTTCAAAATTTCAATGGAACAGTTAACCAGTATCGGAACCTTCATAGAGCTCAACTGCAGAGAAGAGACATGTAATGGAGATGGTGGATGAAGACAAAACACCATTACCAGTGAGTTCTCAAGCGGAGGATGGAAAGCAATTGAAAGAAATTGAAGATCCGGTAGAACAATTACCCACTCAAGCACAGGGGGATAAAGTTCTAACACAGAGTAACACTGCAAATCAAGAGGAAAATAAGGAGATTCCTGCAGAGTAAGATGCAGCTGCGAATAAACCTAAGTGGAACTCATTGTTTGCTGGAAACAGAGCCGCGGAAAATGGTATGACCTTAGCCTATTTCCCTTCCCAAATTGTACTTGGTGAAACGATAGTTCAGCTGGAGAAAAATGAAGTTGAGAAGGAAGCGGAAAAGTGGAAAAATACTCTCATAGTCTATGTGATGGGAGAAACACCTGAATATTCACTCATGCATAGGTACATTGTGGAATAACATACCTATGCCGGATCTGTATCTGCATGAGGATAGGTATTATGTGGCTCGATTTCGTGATGTGAACGATATGATGAAATTTTATTCTCTGGCCCTTATACTATAAGTAATCGACCAATGATTCTGAAACCATGGACCCCTGCTTTTGATTTTAGTCAAGAGTTCATGACAGAGATTCCACTGTGGGTTAAGTTTCCCAAATTACCTATGAGCTGCTGGGGATGTGGATCTTTGGGAAGAATTGCTAATGCATTAGGGAAACTATCGTTTGCGGATGAATGTACAACTAAACAAACAAGGATCTCATATGCAAAATGCTAATTGAAGTAAATGTGTCCAAACCACTGCCTGATATGAAAACTATTATGGAACCAAATGGACAAAAATTTCAGCAAGAGGTGATGTTTGAATGAAAGCCCTAATTCTATCCTCAGTGCTTAACTATATGGCACATATGTTCTAAGAAGATACCTGAGCAACAATTGCTAGAAAGGCCAATGCAGAACAGGAGAAGAGGGGAACAACAGAAGGTGGTTCAGGAATGGAAGCCTAAAGTGATATCATCAACAAGCCAAAATGTGGATAAACAACAGCTGGATCAAGTAGAAATAACTCAGCCTAGAGTTACTAATAACGAAAGCAAACAGCAACAACAAGAAGCTGAATCACAAAGCCAAGTAATAACACCAGAGGGAACAATGAGGAATCCTTCTAAAGGCAAGGAGAAACAGCCAAGCCCGGAATTGAATTTGATCAATTTCCCATAATTGAGTGCTGCTTTGATTAGCAAATCTAAGAAAGGGGATGTATTGGTGTTGCAAAGAGAGGATCAGAGAATCAAACAAGCAAAACCTCCTGATTTGGGAGGTATCGCCATTTCACAATGAATTGGCTTATATGGAATATTAGAGGTGTAAATAAAGTGTATAAACAGAAGGAGTTAAAAAAGTATATAAGGTCAAAAAATATCAAACTTCTGGGCCTGCTAGAAACCAGAGTTAAACAACATAGATGTTCAAATATAACTACAAATATTGCATCCAATTGGGGTATTATCAATAATTACTCTGCTGCTGTCAATGGAAGGATTTGGATGATGTGGGATCAAGGTGAATATACTATATCTATTCTGAAGGTGGAAGCTCAACTAAAACATTGTGAAGTTAGAGACTTCTCTACTAACTTTCAATGTGCTCTAACCATTGTGTATGGATTCAATACTGTGGAGGAGAGGAGAAGTCTATGGAACACTTTGTAGAACATATCGAGTAATACCAACTGCCCATGACTAGTGTGTGGGGACTTCAATACAATATTGTCGACTACAGATAGAATGAGCTGCCGTCCTGTGAGCTTCAGTGAAGTCAAGGATTTTTCAGACTGTATCAATGCCACTCTTCTAAATGAATTACAATGGAAAGGTAAATATTTCACATGGTCAAATAAGCAACAAGGAGTAGAGAGAGTCAGTAGCAAAATTGACAGAGCATTTGGCAACTATGATTGGATGATGAACTGGGGTCACATTGTCTTAGAATATGATCTTCCTAACATTTCAGACCATGCCCCAATGCTATTGACTTTGCAAAGTGTGAAGCATAGCATCAGAGCTCCTTTCAGATTCTTCAACATATGGAGTCAACATGCATAATTCTTGGAGCTAATTGATGTCCACTGGAAGAAGCAGCTTGATATAGATCCTATGAAGAATGTCTGGAACAAACTGAAGGCTCTAAGGCCAGTCTTCAGACAACTGAATCAAAAAGAATTTAAAGCAACATCATGGAATATTGATAGGGCAAGAGAAGAACTACAGGGCATTCAAGCAGCAATGGGAGCTAGATATGATGATAGTTTTGTGATTAAAGAGAAAGAAGCTTTGATGAAGCTAGACAAATAGAATCTGATTGAGGAGAGTATCCTAAGGCATAAGTCTAGAGCTCAATGGATACATTTGGGGAATTCAAACTCTAAGTATTTGCTGCAATCATGAAGGAAAGAAGCCAAAGAAAGCAAATTATGGGACTCAAGTCCTTGTCAGGAGCTAAGCTGCTGACTGATCCTAAGGGGTTAAAAGATGAAATTGTGTCATTCTACAAAGGATTAATGGGGACCTCTACTCAGTCACTAAAGGCAGTCAACAAGATTACAATGATCAAGGGACCTAAGCTAAACCATGGACAGCAAATCCTTCTGTGTACTCCAGTTACTGATCAAGAGATGACTGATGGATCGAATGCGATTGGAAATGATAAATCACCAGGGGTGGATGGGTATAATGATTATTTTTTTAAAAAAGGCATGGAATATAGTGAGGCCAGAGATCATAAGAGCAGTAAGAAGATTTTTTGAATGTGGCAAGATGAATAGAACTATTAACTGTAGTTCTCTCACCTTGATCCCTAAAAATGATCACCCTGTTACAGTGAAAGAATATATGCCAACGCTTGTTGTACTGTTCTGTACAAAATCATTTCTAAATTCCTTGCATCAAGGCTCCAGAAAGTTATTGCATCAGTTGTATGTGAAGCTCAGACTGGATTTATTCCAGGCAGGAAGATATCTGATAACATCTTCCTTGCTCAAGAATTAGTGAAGTCCTATACAAGGAAAAATATGTCTCCTAGGTGCATGATAAAAATAGACCTCCAAAAGGCCTATGATTCAGTGGAATGGATATTCTGGAGCAGGTATTAGATGAACTTGGCTTTCCTAGGTAGTTCACCATGTGGATCTTAGAATGTGTGAAGACAGTTAACTATTCTATATTGGTTAATGGAGAACCCCATCTCCATTTGATGCAGCTAAAGGGCTAAGACAGGGTGACCCAATTTCTCCATTCCTCTTTGCAATAGCCATGGAATACTTATGTAGAAAGCCCAATGAGGTGAAAGAAAATAAGGAATTCAAGTATCACCCCAACTGTTCTAAGTTAATAGTGACTCATTTGTCGTTTGTAGATGATCTACTATTATTCTCTAAAGGAGATGTTGAGTCTGTTTCCATCCTGAATAGGTGCTTCTTGGTCTTCTCCTCTGCTTCAGGACTTCAAGCTAACAAAGAGAAGAGCTCCATTTATTTTGGGGGAGTTACTCAGGGGGTTCAAGATTAAATTCTACATCTGTTAGGATTTCAAAAAGGAGAACTTCCCTTCAAATATCTTGGGATCCCCCTAGCTACTAAAAAGATCTCCTTACTTCAGTGGCAACCATTGATCAACAAGAAGGTAGCCGGAATCTCTACTTGGACTGCAAAGAAACTATCATATGCAGGGAGATCCCAGTTAATCCAAACATTCCTCTTTGGTATCCAAGCTTATTGGTCTCAACTGTTTGTTATTCCCTCAAAAGTACTAAGTACAATTGAGGCCTATTGACAAAGCTACTAATGGCCTGACACAAATACAATCACAAGGAAGGCTCTAATAGCTTGGGAGAAGGTTTATACTCCAAAGTCAATGGGTGGCCTAGGCTTGCTTAACATAAGACTATGGAACAAAGCTGTTGTACGCGGTAAAAATCAGAAGACTTGATTTTTGCTATCAAGACAATTTCGGAAGCCTTCCTCGAGACCCCGAGGATGGAAGGCCACGATTAAGTCCTCGGCCTCAGGGCTTATCGAGGTCCGAATCAAAGGAAATAGGGCCCGAGGCCAAGGTGAGAGAAGATGTCTCCGAAGCGCAGGGCTACGCCTGACAGGGCCGGTCTATCTGTAGCCTACTAAGATGACATGCGATAGGTCGTCCCATCTTTCTACTCTTGTAAATAATATATACGTATTTTACTGAGTCCCCTCTCCTATATAAAGGGGACTCACCCCACTTTGTAAGGGACTGATGTTGCTCCACTTCTCCAATAAGCAATAATATCTCTCTCTATCTCTTTCTTCTAAGTTAATTGTGTTCTTCGACCCCGAGGTCGCCCTAGCATTTTATTGTTCTTCGTCATTTAGCTCAAGATTGATGGTATAAAGCCTTGTATACTCATACTTATCTGTTATCCCCTTCCCGACTACCCTCGATAAGATTACCTCCGATAGGCCCGAGGTAGGCTCGAGGCCTGGCCCCGAGGTATCTACTGGCTTATTCTAAGCCCGGGAACGCCCCCCTTACTGGTTCGATTGTTATCTTGGCTAGCTTGATCTTCATTGTCTTACTCCATATTTAACACTAATCATCCTTCCAAACTATCTCGGGAATAGATCACGTATTTTTAGAATCCCATTTATAAATTTAATTGTTGTTACGATTTTCACGGTAAACAGTTTGGTGCCCACCGTGGGGCTAAAAATAATAGTGATTATTTTCTTGCTAGTTTCGTCACTTAAACGCACGATATCTCTCACACTTTTTCTTGCCCAAGACCTTTCGATTTCAGGTTAATGATCAGCTCAATAAGGGAAATCGAGGACGATAACCCCAAAAATCGCAAGGAAAACAATGTGGTCATCCTAACGGCTGGCGCGACACCGCAGGACCCCGATAATGCATCTAGATCGATCCGAGCAAATATGGATTCGAACGCTGCACAGCGGGGTAACGAAGTCTTGCACTTCGATGGCGGCACGCAATGCGCTAACCGATAGGAAACCCGAAAAATCCCAGCCCTGGTAGAACGGGAAGTTGATCTTCGTGTTATTTTTGAAATGTTGTAGGAACAACGTTTGGCTATCTCTCAGCTACAGAGCCGCCCGGAGACTCTTATCGCGGTAGCACCCAAAATATCTACTCGCTCCGAGCCAGTATCTAAGGTATCGGGCAACGACGAACCAACGACCTATCCTATAACGGTAAGGATGCTAGAGGACATTATCGAAAATATCGACTCACGATCGCGGAGACTCCTACAGCAACCGTCTCCCGGAGATACGATCCCGGGACTTATTTCGCGGAAGTCAGAAACAACGAAATTCCCTGGGGATGACAGGACCCCAAGTCCTCACAGGTACATCATCACTCACGCACGCCCGTTCAGAAACGACGACTCCCAAAATGGAGAACTCGGGCCCGTCCCGATGAAGGCATTCGAAGAAATTCCCCCAGAAGAAACCACGACGCGGCACCATTGTTCGACATCTAATCTCGGGGACCCGCTCACCGTACTAACACGATCCGTGGAAGCACACGCCAACGCCATCAAAATTGTCACGACCCAAACCGAAGGGCCGCGACGGGCACTCGGTGCCTTACTCAACCGAGTACCAACGTAACATATCTTTCTTATCATACTATCATGGGTAAATGAGCTAGAAAACCCTTCATGAGATAACAAGAATAAAACATAAGGGAATACTCAACATATGATGACCCAACATGATATACAAACTTATACATGTGACATACGAGCCTATAAGGCCGACATGACCATTTGTAAACTCAAAACATAGGCCGACAAGGCCATACAAGTATCCATACACCTGACATCTGTCTACAAGCCTCTAAGAGTACATAAAATCATAAAGGTCGGGACAGGGCCCCGCCATACCAATCAATACATATCCAAAGCATACTGACCAAATAGGCAACTCCGGAGCAAGTGGAGTACACCAACACCTTCGCTGAGCTGATAGCCTACTAGGAGGAATGTCAACCTGTCTATCGGTACCTGCGGGCATGAAACGCAGCGTCCCCAGGCAAAAGGGACGTCAGTACGAATAAAGTACCGAGTATGCAAGGCAGAAAAGCATAAATAAGAACAGTAATGTAAATAGAGATAGAGGAGATACAACCTGTAACATCTGAGTGCCTCTGGGGGCTACTGACATGAAATGCATAATACATATATATACATAAACTTTTAAAAACATACGCCTCTGTGGGCATCATCATCATCATATCATACCCGGCCTCAAAGAGGACTCGGTAAAAACGTACTCGGCCACGTGGAGCTCGGTAAACCCAACTGATCAGTGGTTGCACAATAGGTGTCATACCCGGCCGACTATAGCGCGGCTCGGTAGAGTAAAATAGATACATATATAATGCATGCTGGACTCATGGAGTCACGTTCTAAACCTTTTGGAGTGACATAAGGTCATTGCACCATCGATTAACATTATGGACATCATACCATCAATATGAACTTCACTAGGACTTAAGGATCATATACACTTTCTTGGAATAACTTTGTAAGGAAAGAATAACATGGACAACCTTAGTTGCTAGGAGTAGATTCATTATGAAATAGCGTATCGTTTATGTTCGTTTCACTTTAGATCATGCCAAAAGAATGAAGGAAGAGCCTTAACATACCTTGTATATTCTTCCCAACCTCAAGCGATGCAATTTCACGGCTCCTTAGTCTACAATAAGAGAAATGACACTCTCGTTATCGTTTAAGCGTCGTAACTATTATGTATCAACCACAATCTATTTTACAATGAAATGGACAGCACCTCCCCTATATATATGACTTCACACTAGTCAAAACAATCACAAACAGCCCAACATAACCCTATCACTTCATACACAACACGCAACCATAATAGTGTCAAACAATCCGAAAATGTTACGATGAACGACCAACAAACAACCTTGCCATTATGTGGTGTTTATCCACACCCTTCCTCCTCTCAACTCCATAAAAACAGTAGTAAAAGACAACCCAATACCAACACGAAACAGACCAAAAACAGTCCCACAAGTTCATCAACTCAAACATAATTTTTCGGTTTACTTAAACACGTTTCGACTTGTCTTTTCTTTCAAATTGAGAAATACAACCAAAAGTACATCATTACACCTCTTATACAATAAACCAGCCATGAATTTAACTTAAAAATAAGTTCACAACCAGCCAACCATTGCACAAGATCAAACAACATACCATTCATCCAAAACTAGCTAGGTCTATTCTTTACGATCGAGTTACAACTCGCAAACGCATAGATAATGGAAGGAGAAGCATAAACTTACCTTGTACTGAGTATCACCCACGAAACCTGGTCCTTTTTCATCAAAAATAAGTTCCTCAAC
>NC_031989.1:65343812-65346002 GCF_001879085.1 Nicotiana attenuata
AACTTACGACTATTGCTATATCTTGTTTCATAGCCTTGTATATCTATCCTTATGGATTTACTACATCTAGGTAGGTTATACTATACCATAACACTTACTTCGGTTTATTATTATCGAGGTTTGCTACCCAACTCCAGGTTAGTCTCTCGCTGCTTATCCTATATGTATAAATCTAAGTCATTTAATTCTTCCTTATTACTGTTCATCTAAATTATGGCATCATAATCTCCTCTCATATGTTGGAACTCTTATCCATCTATTATTGATTCACCTTAATGTTGATCTATAATCCACCATTGATAACTTGAAACCTCTTACGTAATACATTGTCACTAGGGCTCACGTCTCATCGGGGAACATCTGAAGTGATTTGCCCGATCCACCTTGGGACGATACTATACTTTCATAACCATATTTCATAGCATCCTATCAACATTCATCTTATGGGGGTATTCCAATCCCGTGCAATTCATAAAATCCCTTTTCTTTAAATTATTCCTCAATCAAAGGGCTAAATGTCATCCTCTTAGCTATCACAATTACACCCTTATTCTACTACCGGGGCAACATTTTATCTCTTCTAATTGCTCCTAGTCTTAGACTCCTTTGTGTCCATTCAGGCTGTACCGAGCTTTTTATTACATAAGGAAATCATCAGCTCCCTTGTTTTGATGGGTTTAATCCCGAGGACATACATATTCTCGTCACCTTCTCACTCACCTTTTTATATCCTTACTCCCATATACCTAAAATCTTGTCACTCTGCCACACTTTACCTTACGACCTACACTTATCTATTTATGCTACTCGCAACCTTCCTTTAACTTGCTAGCACCACATATTTCCTTTTGTGCCTTCTCGATTGTCTTTAAATGTAAGCAATTACTTTTCCTGGTCGTTCTACCACTTGTTGCATGAATACTTGGCTTGTCTTATTGCCCACGAATACTATAATTTCCTATACCTCGTATGATCTCAAATTTTGACTGTCTCCTTATTGGCACTCTCTCTTATTTTCATAAAACATAAACGATACCTTTAACTACCTCAACTCCTATCTAATATTTCTCAGGGATTATGACGTCATATCTGCAAGACTGAATTTACTATGTTGGGGTTCACTACGTTTACCTTGCACAATCTGCATGATTTGTCTGTATCCTTTTGTTTAGCCATAACTAGGCTCTTCCTGAATCAACTACTAACTATTCATTGGTCCATTCTCATATCTATGCTCCGCGTAATCTCTCTTGGTATATGTCCTTTGTCTTAACTTACCTCTTGCACTGGCTCTTAATGTATCAAGTGTCTATTCATACTTATTTATCAACAATATCCTGGCTGGGAACTCTTACTGCCTCTCCCCAGCGTCGTGCTTGCATAACTTTCCGGAGTCACGACATATCGATAGAATCTGAATAAAGACAATCTCATTCGTTTCGCCTTTCTACCACATTCTTCCTTTACTATTCAATAGTTACCTGAACCAATAATTCCGACTTAATAACATATCACACCATATTTCCCCTTTTAGGGGAGTACTATGATTTAGTACTACGACAATCTACCTATAGATGTTTTACCTCTTCATCTTTGGCGTCTTTTCACATTATCAATGAACCTTAATTGCCTTATGGTAACCCTTCTGTACCAAGGATAACTGAATTTCTTACGCACGAAGGTGACACCTACTATAACTGGCACACTTAGTCCCTTAAGATTAACTCTGCTCAGAGTGCTTGCTTTAGGTAGCGACTTCCTAAATGGCCTTTAAAGGTTATTCGCCTTTTGTCTATTCTATTATTGTTGAAACTTGGTCTCTAAAATTCTCACAATACCGACTATTACCAATTCCTTCGATCCCTAATTCATGTTCGATTTTTTTTTTATCTTATTTACTATCCCATACTAAATTCTATTACTACGGGGCTCTAATTTTTCCTTCTGGTAATATGTTCGAGTCACCAACTCAATTCTCGAATGAGGATATAGCCTTTGGCCTATACTCTTTTATTGTCTCAAGGCCTGTCACCTCTTGTGTTTTTCCTTCACTTGACTATAGACTCTGTCATCGTGTCATATTTTGATTTACTGTTATCACCCATATATCACATCTTACTCATGATGCTTCATTTACTTTCTTCTTATTCTCTGGATAATATTTTTTTTTGTCTATCACTTTATCTGAAA